>NW_026596073.1:6426741-6478816 GCF_907164565.1 Psammomys obesus | reverse complement strand
AGATAGATAGATAGATAGATAGATAGATAGATAGATAGATAGATAGACAGACAGACAGAGGTAGAGACAGAGATTACAACCCTGTGCCTCGGTTTTATTATTTATACTTTTAAGAAACAAGATTGTAAGCTATCAATTATTAGTCAATACTGTGAGTACTTTTGTCTTTTGCAAAAATTTGTAATGACATACCCTTTAATGGTAAAAGTGATCCGGTCTAATTAACTTTTCAATGTGATTTAATTTGTTTGATTTTTAGTAATGAAGGTAATTCAAGGTCTATTCTGATTATGCTTTAGGTGTACATGAATGTACAGACATATGAAGATGTGTGTACACATATATGTTATATACCTATATAATGTATGCAAGTGGCTCCTAAGAGGAAAGCCAGTCAGATCAAGGAATATTTTAATCATTGACACATATATATATGTGTCAATGATTAAAATATTAAATATATATTTAATGTATTAAATATATATCTATATATAAATATATTTAATATAATATTTAATATATTAAATATATGTCAATGATTAAAATATTAAATATATATATTACATATATATATATACACATATGTGTGTGTGTATGTGTGTGAAAGAATGAAGGATTTATATAGTGTGAAGTATACTATTTCTCTAAAGACTACGAAAATATATTTGTATATCTCTAAAATTGTGCCATTAATAAGCAACATGTAAAATGAAGTCAATAACTCAGTTCATATTTAATCATATTGGGTGGTTATATAAGAATGTCCTAAGATGTAGTATTAAACAGAGACAACCTTACGTTAAATAAAAAGTATAGATGCTGAATATTTTCATTGAAAAAATATTTTTAATATATATATTTGAAGTTTGAATGACATTTATCATAAGATCAAATGGGAGATGATATTTTTCATAAGATCAAATGACTCATAACAAATAAATAGGTGGCAATAATTTACTTTGTGTAAGACATTACTCTTAAAATTTACAAGGCTGTCACCCACACAACCAGTAAAACCTAAAACTTAGCAATGCACAATGGACTGGGTAGTTTAGTTTTGCTATGACAAAATGTTGGAGAAAGTGAGATCGCCTGGGAAAGGAGGACTTTAAAAGTAATATCTAAAACCAGTCCTAATAATTTCATCACAATTTACTAGGTAAAATATAAAGGAAAGGTTATGCCAGCTTTAGCAGATATTTTACAATCTTTTTTTATTTTTTTATTTTTTATTTTTTTAATTTTTATTATTAATTACACTTTATTCACTTTGTATCCCCTATAAGCCCCTTCTTCCTCCCCTCCTAATCCTGCCTTCCCTCCCCCTTCTCCACACATGCCCATCCCCAAGTCTACTGATAGGGGAGGTCCTCCTCTCCTTCCTTCTGGTCTTAGTCTATCAGTTCTCATCAAAAGTGGCTGCATTGTCATCTTCTGTGGCCTGGCAAGGCTGCTCCCCCCTCAGGGGGAGGTGATCAAAGAGCAGGCCAATCAGATTATGTCAGAGGCAGTCCCTCTTCCCATTACTATGTAAGCCACTTGGACACTAAACTGCCATGGGTTCTAGGTTATCTCCATGCATGGTACTTGGTTGGAGCATGAATCTTAATATTAGTGACATCATATGCTAAACCAATATTAGAAATTGCCCAAACATGAAGGAAAGAAGCAGAGGCCTGCAATCTACAGCTGAAGACAGAGAAACTGATAAGCATTTGTTTATCTCTTCTTTATTAATTATATTGTTATTCAAAAGAGGAATGGGACAGGCTGGTGTCTACCATCTAAAGAAAGCAAATCCAGAGAAACGGAAAGGAAATATAGAGTTTCATAAATAAATTTATAACTGCTGATAGCCAATGAGAGAACAGTAAAAACCTACTGGGTTTTATAAGAAAGTAGGATGAGCAAACCATGAGAAACATGCAAATAAGCATCACCCCTCCATGGTCCCTGATAGCCCTGCATCAGCTCCTGCCTCCAGGTTTCAGCCCTTTTTTGAGTTCCTGTCCTGACTTCCTTCAGTGATGAATACTGATATATAAGTGAAAGTAATATAAACAAACTCTTTCTTCCCCAAATGTCTTTTGGTCATGTTGCATTATGACAACAATATTTTTTTTAATTTTTTAATCTTTATTAATTATACTTTATTCACTTTGTATCCCCTCTGTGGTTCCCTCCCTCCCTCCTCCCAATCCCTCCCTTCCTCCCCCCTCTGCATGCATGCCCCTCCCCCCAGGCCACTGATGAGGGAGGTCTTCTTGTCCTTCCTTCTGATCCTAGTCAATTAGGTCTCATCAGGACTGGCTGCCTTGTCCTCTTCTGTGGCCTGGTAATGCTGCTTCCCCCTCAGGGGGAGATAATTAAAGAGCAGGCCAATCAGTTCATGTCAGAGACAGTCCCTGTTCCTATTACAATAGTGGAACCCACTTGGATATTGAACTGCCATGGGCTACATCTGTGCAGGGGTCCTAGGTTATGTCCATGCATGGTCCTTTGTTGGAGTATCAGTCTCAGAAAAGACCCCTGTGCTCAGACTTTTTGGTTCTGTTGCTCTCCTTGTGGAGTCCCAGAAGCAGAAAGACACAGTATATACTCACTCATAGACATATAATATAGGATAAACCTACTAAAATCTGCACACCTAAAGAAACTAATCAAGGGGGAGGACTCTTGCTAAAATGCTCAATCCCTATCCAGAAAGGCAAAGAGGGTGGACATCAGAAGAAGGAGAAAAGAGGGAACAAGGCAGGAGCCTGCCACAGAGGGCCTCTGAAAGGCCCTGCCCTGCAGACTATCAAAGTAGATGCTGAGACTTATGGGCAACCTTTGGGCAGAGTGCAGGAAATCTTATGAAAGAAGTGGGAAACAGTAAAATCATGACAACAATATTAACTCCAACCGGGACAATAATTTAGGATTAAAGGTATGCAGTAGCTTAAATTATAAAAGTTAGTTGCATAGGAAGTCCAGAGCATAGAAAATGCAGTTGCATTGTTTTTTTATAGTTGTTGTTTTGGTTTTGTATTCTTTTATGATATTTCTATTATTTTAAAATGAATTTTAAATTTAGATACATTTTGATCATATTCTTTCCCTTCCCAAGTCCTTCAGGATCTTATCCCCTTCCCTACCCAACCAATTTTAAGTTTTTTATTGAAAAACAAACAAAAACCCCAGATTCAAAAAAAAATAAAATAAAACCACACCCAATAAGAATAAAAAAGTAACCAAATAAAAGCACATAAACACTCACAAAAACAAACAGGAAAAACAAAAACCAATAACCAAGCAAAAACAAAACTGAGAAATGTTTTATATGTTGGTCAACTACTCCTGAGCAGGTATCACAACATTGGAAAAAAAACCTTATTTCCCCTCTCCCAGAAGATATAAGTGACAGTTCAGCTAATCAACTTAACTCTACAGAAAGCTATAAAATAAATGCAGAAGACCTTGTGCAGACCTGTGCATGCTGCTTCAGTCTCTGTGAGTTTACATGAGTTTTGCTCATGTTAATTTAGACGTCTTTATTTTCTTGGTGTTTGCTTTCCCCTCTGGCTCTTACAGTCTTTCCATCTCTTCCTGAACTAGGTTCCCTGAGCTCTGAAGAGAGGGGTTTGATGGAGACCTCCCATTTATATCTGTGTTCCAAAGACTCTCCTCCTTTGTATAATGTCTGGTGGTGGGTCTCTAAATCTGTTCCCATCTGCTGAAGGAGGAAGCTTCTCTGATGATGACTGACCAAGGCACTGACATCTGAGTATAGCAGAATATCTTTAGGAACCATTTTATCACTAGATTTGACTTTTCCCTACATCCTTGGCTATCTAGTCTCAGGTTCTTGGCCTCTCAAACAGTGCTAGGTATGGGTTCCCTCCTACGAAGTGGTCCTTAAGGCAAATCAGTTACTGGTTGGTTACTCTAACAAGTTTGTGCCACCATTGTCCTAGCATACTTTTCAGGCAGGGCACCAATGTAGATAAAGGGTTTGTGACTGGCTTGGTTCTTGCATTTCTCTTTTGATAACACAGAAAATACCTTCCTGTATCAAAGACACTGGTTGCTTTATCTTACTAGCAGTTCAAACTTAAACAGAATGAGTGCATAGTATAAGTGCAGGGTCTTAAATGATCACAGGGAATGTTATTAACTTTGCTGTTAGGTCTTTCAAAACTTTAGTCTTGTTGGGGTCAAGAGATATTTTCATAAGGGTGTGCCACTACGATGGCAGTTAAGAGCTCTTGATGTTCAATTATGAGGACTGCTGTTCAGAGCCCATTCCTCACACAAGCCAGGCTTACAGAGCTGCCTTACAACCCCAGCTTTAAGCAGGGCTGAGGTAAACAGGCTGCAGAGGCTTGCTGCCTCCTAGCCGAACCTAGAAAGTGTGTGCACTGGAATAGGTAGAAAGTAGGTGCAAGATAGAGAGGGCATTTAATTCAGTCTTCTACACTGTGTACATATATATGCATAAACACACACAAATACATCTAAAAATAATATTTGTATAAGGTTATTTGGGTTGCAAACTCACCTTTTGTTTCTTTTTTCCATCCTGGTTATTGCTGACAGATATGGGATTATACCTCATTGAAGTTTTTAAATTATTGTATGTCTGTCAGTCTGTACATGTGTATGCAAGTGGTCATAACAGTATCAGCTCCCCTCTAGCTAGAATTATAGGCAGCTGTGAGCCCTACAATATGGGTGTTGTTGATTTGAATTTATTTGTACTCTGTGTTTATATACTTTTCTGAAAAATGTCTATTCAAGTTCTATGCTCATCTGATGCGTTTTTTGGTAGATTATATATTTTTTCTCTTTTGATTTGTTTGATTTCAATGTCTGTTTTTATTGTTATTATTGTTAATTCTTTACAAAATGCTGGCTGTAAAACTATATTTTAACTGCATTAAATAGTTTTCTGGGCTGTGCTGATGTTTTGTTTGATGTATAATGCTACTTCACTATGTTTGCTTTTAGTGATTGTACTGTTGGTGCCATATCCAGGAAGGCATTATCAAGGCATATGTTGTGAATCCTCTCTTCTGCTTTGTTCAAGGTGAATCACAATTACAAGACATTCAGCCAAAGCCTGATTCATTTGTTGTGCATTATAGAAAGCCGAGAAACAGATTTGATTTTTTACATGTGGATACCAGTTTCCTTGCACCAGTTACCATATCCCAAAGGAATATGGACCATAATACAAAGCAACATAATTTACTATGCAGACTCAATGATGTGAAACATCACAATAGCAGAATTAAGTAAAAGAATCATATAATTCATATAGACAGAGGGAAAAAAAACATTTGATGAAATTCAACACATTTTTTTCATGGTTAAAACTTCTCAATGAACTTACGTACAGCAAGGAGTCAACTTCTCCCAGCCCTTACCACCATCCTCTGCCCCACCATGGCCTCATGCTTATTATTTATTTATTTACTTATTTATTTATATTCCCTTTACATCCTGAACCCACCTCCTCTGTCCTCCCCTCCTGGTCCCACCCTCCCATCATCTTTTCTGTTTCCTCCCTCTCCTTCTCCTAAGAAAAGGGGAGCCTCCTCTTACTAACCCACCCTGGCATATCCAGTCACATCAGGACTACGCAATCCTCTTCCATTGAGGCCTGACAAGGCATCCCAGATAGGGGAAAGTGATCCAAAAGCAGGCAACTAAATCCATGTTGGAGACAGCGCCAGCTCCACTTGTTAGGGGACCCACATGAAGATCAAGCTGCCCATTAGTTACATATGAGTTGAGGGGCCTGAGTTCAATCCATGCCTACTCTTTGGTTGGTGCTTCAGTCTCCATAAGCTTCCCCACCCCCTCCCCTGGCCAAGGTTAATTGACTCTGTTGGTCTTCTTGTGGGGTTCTTGTCCCCTCCCTGCCTTTCTGTCCTGCTCCCCACACGTCCACAAGACTCCCAGAGCTCCAACTAATGTTTGGCTGTGAGTCTCAGCATCTGTTTTGATCCATTGCTGGGGGAAGCCCCTCAAATGACAGTTATGCTAGGTTCCTGTATGCAAGCAGAGCAGAGCATCATTTATAGTGTCAGGGGTTGGCTCTCTCCTACGGGGTGGGTCTTAGGTTGGAGCAGTCATTGGTTGGCCGTTCCCTCCATCTCTTCTCTATCTTTATTCTTGAATTTCTTGTAGGTAGGGTAAATTTTGGGTCAAAGGTTTTGTGGGTGGGTTGGTGTTCCCCTCCCTCTGCTGGATATCCTGGCTAGAGGTGGCTGCTTGAGTTTCCATGTCCCCCGCAACTAGAAGTCTCAGCTAAAGTCACCCCCATATCCTCCGAGGAGCCTATCTTTTCTCAGGTCTCCACCTTGCCCCAGAGATGCATCCCTCAGTCCCCTTCTCTCTCCCAGCCCTCTCACCCCGACCTCCCCGCATTTTATTCCAACCCTCGTTCCACTTCCCTCACCTCATCCACCCATTTCTCATACTTCGTCCACTTATGATGTCTATTCTATTTCTTCTTTTGAGTGGGATTCAAGCATCCTCCATGGGCCCTCCTGAATACTTAGCTTCTTGGGGTCTGTGGCTTACAGTGTGATTATTCTTTACTATATGACTAATACCCACTTATAAGGGAGTACAAACCAAGTGAGTCTTTCTGGGACTGGGTTATATCACTCAGAATATTTTTCTAGTTTCATCCATTTACCTAAAAGTTTCATGATTTCCTTATTTTTAATAGCCAAGTAGTATTTCATCGCGTAAACGTACCACGTTTTTTAAAATCCATTCATCAGTTGATGAACATCTAGGTTGTTCATGGTTTCTGCCTAATAAGAATAAAGCTGCTGTGAACACAGCGGAGCAAGTGTCCTTGTGCTATGGTGGAGCAACTTTGGAGTATATGCCAGAGTGTTTGTAAAGTGATCCAGGCAACATGTGAAAGATCTACACTGAACAAACCGTTTGAAAACTAAATGGTTCCCCTTTGTGATCTCAGCTAAAATAAAAATCTCTTCTCCCATCACTTCAATTTAGTTTATTACCAAAATAATTTGACAAAAATGAACAGAAATTAACACATCTCAGCAAAAAGATAGTAAAATTATATGTTTTTAGAAATGGCAGATTTTATATGTATAAAAACAGACTATACAAAATTTTAAGGAGAATAAAGACACCAAAGTTGTGAGATATGAAATTAAAATTCCAAAGTCAGTTGCAGCTCAAACATGAGTTATCTGTAAAGAACATTAATAAGTCAATCTCATTTAAAATATCAGAAACAGAAACTTATTATGGAAAACATTTACTCTGGGAAGGAAAATGTGTATACTAAAGATTGCAAAACACCAATGAGTAAAATTTAAGATGATGTATAAATTAAAAACATGACTAATATTCAAAGATAGAATTAATATTAATAAATGTACTTATCTATAAAATCAGTGCAATACCTATCAAAATCCATAATGTTTTTATTATAGATATAGCAAACCTTTCTCTAACCAGAAGGAACCACAAACATCTTGTGGACAGTGAAAATGTTGACATCATGTGTTTACAAGCTGGCTTGTTTTAATCTGAGCCTGAGATTTCACACTTGATTCCAATGTGTCATTTCAGCATCAGTCCCCAGTGTCCTTTGCATTGCCCTGTGACACAGTGTCTGACACCACTTGACTCATTTCCGGAGGAAAGTCCCAACTCTTCTCTTTAGGCTTTAAAAGAATTAATTTGCATATAAATGAGACACATGAATGTATGTGTAAACAATGACTATCAAAGCCAACTGATACTGGAATGCATACAATCTGACTACGCTGGGCAACAACGTTGCCAGAACTCTCTGAAAGATGCATGAGCAGGTTAGACAGCGAGCTTCTATCAGGTCTCCTTTTTGCAGAAATGACCTTTGCAAGTAGACCTATCTGGGAATTTCCCAGGCTCTAAATTTCCTTATTGATGCATGATGTCACAAGATGAAAATAATAAATAGAGAATAAAATGGCTAAAAATACTACTATGTTGTTGCAATAAAGCCAACCCATTCTTCTCAGGCACCTGGAATTACAGTTCCTTGAACACAGAACAGAAAACAAATGTCACTCCTTTGAACCCTTGGGAATTACCTACATCTTCAAAAGGCAAATATTTCTTTTTCAAATTATTATTATTATTTATTACAATTTATTCATTTTGCATACCAGCTGTGGCCCCTCAGTCATCTCCTCCCAGTCTCTCCCTCCCTCCCTCTTCTCCCCCTATGCTGCTCTCCTAGTCCACTGATAGGGAAGGACCTCCTCTCCTTCTATCTAACCCTAGCCTATCAGGTCTCATCAGGACTGTTTGCATTTTCTTCCACTGTGGCCTGGCAAAGCTGCACCCCTCAGGGGGAGGTGATCAGAGAGCCAGCCACTGAGTTCATACCAGAGACAGCCCTGTTCCCCTTACTAGGAAACCCACTTGGAGACTGAGTCTATAGGCTACATCTGAGCAGGGATTTTAGGGCCTCTCCATGCATGGAAATATTTCTAAAGAAATCCTTTGGGAATAATGAGTCTTTTGTAAAAAAGAAAACGGATCCAAATTTATTTAGTAAACCTTCACCATTGGGAATGGATGATCCCTGCTTGCTTACCTAAGAAGCAAAGAGCACTGGAGTTTGCTAACAAGACTGCTCCAACAGCATATATTTCTCCCTTGCATTCTTATGATGAGACTGTTTTTAAATGATGGAAACATTCCAAGTGTAAACAAAGAAAATTTTCAGCTGAAAACTGCCAGTGCTAACTTTAGGGCTTGCAGAAAATATCAGCTAGCCCACAGCTGCCAGATAAGATGTGTGCACTTGTAGAGAAGATTTTTCTTACAAAATTTGAAGGAAATTGTAATGATGAATCATAAGCCCTGCCATAAATAAATTATGACTGCCAATTGCCAGATACAAAAATATTCTCATTAAAGCCCATTGTCTTTGAAGACAAAATTGCCTCATTTATTATTTCAGTAGACTCAAACCAATTTAGAACAATTAAAGTCTGCATTATCAAACTTGCTTGATATGCACTGAAAATACATTAAAAGAGAAACAGGTGCCGTTCCATCTAACAGGCTTCATCACTATCTACTAGATGAGGCATGCCACTTTGTCATGGAAGCAATTTGGTGTGTCTCACTGAATGAATGCCAAGTTTCAATCAGCCAAGGACAATGCGGAATCAGCCAGTGCCAACTCATTCTTTTAATCAATTCTGTATTTCTCTTCCTATCTATTACATGCAGGTAAATGGTCAAGCTTGGTGGGATTCTGAGAGTTGAGAAATTTATTCTCATTTAAATTCATGCATATTCTCCAAGAGAGTAGAAATGGCATATGTTCAAAGAGTAGTAACTGGATGTTGAAATTGAATGGCACATGTAGTAGTTGGAACTTGAAAGGAAGGGAAAGTAAATTTTGACTGTAGAGGCCAAGAAAATCAATAAGAACTTGGCATTGTGTGAACGGGGAACTGAGAACTATAAATTGCTACATGTACTATTAAAGAATAGTGCACACGGAATGCAGTGAGAGAAACAGGGTGAAGGGACCAGAGCTGTAGAACAGATGGAGCACTGAAGAATGCCATGCTGGAAAAGACTTAAAAATTAGAGTGAATTTAGAGGTTTAAAGCAAATAGATTTAAATGTTAGGCAAGTATCAAAGCATAACAAACAGTATGTACGTGTGCAAGCAAGCTAAAAATGTGAAGGAAAGGACAGAATTTTTAAAATAAAATAATTTTACTGACTGTTACATAAAATAGTGTGTAATAAATTTAGAAATGACATTAAATAGCAGCTAAAATGTATATTAAAGGAAGAAATTGTGTGAAAATTAATTAACTTACATCTCAATTCAGAAAGTAAAAACACAGCTAAGGAAACCTGGAAAACACTGAAGAAAACTTATATATAAAGTGCACATACACACTAAAAACAATAACAAAAGTGTTTAAAATTGGTTTTATGAGTTATTTAATTAAACGGAAAATTCTTCTGATCATAAGAAGTGAGCTGGTGAGCTTGGACAGCTTGGCTGTCCGCAGTTAATTGTGTTGGACAAGAGAGAGCAAACTTTCCATGTCTCAGGTACCAGGAAAACTGATAGAATCTCACATAACATATAAGATGCTCATGATCAAAGTGGAAAAATATTTATCAGCTACGGGGACTTGATATTAAGCTCTAGTGGTTATTAGCTTATGGTATTAGGTAAGTAAATTGGCCAAAGGATTATAAAAATAATTTATGGGACTGATCTGCGATAATTTCATGGACATTACAACCCTCAATTTCTTGATCTACATATTAGATACAATAATATTGGGTTAATTTTTTAAAGGCATAAATACAACCTGCTCAGTTTGCATAATTTTACCTGATCTATGTTTTCAGGGTTGATGACTTGCTATGGGATAAATAATTTGTGTGGTCTTCCTTTGGGAAACAATGTCTCCTGCTCTCCGCATTCTTTAGTTGCCTGTAGTTCTTTGTCTAGGACTGAGGCCAAGCAAAATTTACTCCTTTTGTTTTAGCATATCTATTGTTATATACATATATATACAAATATATTCTACATAAAGTATTAGAGGCCTTTTTTCATTTAGAAAAAATTTAAGTAGATACTTAAGTTGTCTGTAAATGTTGATTGATCTTTGTTACTTTGTTTTGTTTACTATATATCTCTCAAACATCACAATTTTATTGTGAGCTTAGATATATTAATTTCATCATTTATTGAAATGAATTAAAAGTATATTCTAGTAACTGCTTAAGCTTACTTAGTTGAACATATGTCCTAAAGTCTCAGTATGGAAGGCTATGCCTTTAAGGTACAAGTAGCAAATCATCTGTCAGTCAGTTATTCTAAATCTAGACTGAAATCTTAGCAACTGTCAAGGGAGTGTGTCCTGGACTGGCCAAGATTACCTGTCACTGGGCTTTAGTGTGTTGATAGTTTCCTCTGCTCCTGTCACTATTAGGATGATGATCAACATGAACTTCTGTCTCAGAGATTCTAGACTTTATCCTAATATTCCCGCATCCTCAAGAAATAAAAGGGCAATTTTTTTCATTGACATTTAGATCTCCTTTGAAGTAGGATGAAGAAAACATTCTTCCTGTCATGAGAACATGACATATCAAGTGTTTCTGGAATTATTAACTCTAATATTTAAAAACACATGAAGGTGAAGATTAAAATACTATATCAATCTTATCCATTTGATTTCTTTTCAAAACTGACTTTCTTTTTCTGTGATTTGGATATGTTATGACATTTATGTAATTCACAAAAACATCATTAATATAAATAACAAAACCACTTACAAACCATAATTCACATGGCCAGGTCACTTATATAAATATAACAAATATTCAGTGCATTCTTCACCCTGTAAACTAGAACATTTTAAGCACTCTTTACACACGCCTGTGCAGGTTCAATGTCCTTGCAATATCCATTCTCTTGGGAAAAGCGCTCATTGTCCAGATGAATTTATCTGCCATTTATCATCTCATTGAGAAAGGAGCCTCATTACATTTTACTGACTTTGCTCTGTGAAATTTTCTATCCTGTTTACCTATTCTAGCTGCTGTGGAGAAAAAACATTTCATGTTTTCTGGCTTTATATTTTTTCCTTTTCCTATTAATTTGTCACCAACATATATATGACCCATATAAAACAGGGCACTTTATTAACTGTGGGAACAAAAGAAAAAAAATAGGTTTCTTCCTCTAGTAAGTCACAAACTAAAAAGAGATTTATTTATCCTCTTACAAAACAAAATATTTGAAGTCATTTTATTCCTTGGAAGCTATACCCATCGATTTGATACTTCATAGAAACTTCATAGCTCCCGTCCCATTATTCACTGTGCCACAGAACAGAGCTACTGCCTGTGACATCATGAAGCTCAGTTTAGCTTCTCTCTTCATTAGCCTGTAATGTATTCAAATCCCTTATGAAAAAGGAAGCTTTTCCAAATGAAGGCATTTTAAAGTGCTAAAATCCCTCAGAAGCACTTGTAAGTTTTGTAAACTGGGTTGATCGCAGGTACCTCTGAAGCACTATATAAAATCTCCATCGGCTGACAAAGATTGAAGGCCAGGTGGTAATGTGTCTTCATTTTTCTTCAAAATGTATTCAATAACTTAAGTAGACACTTTCAATCATGCAAAGAATTCTTTATTGAAATCATATTGTTTTTGCAACTCTGCTTTGCCATATTCTCTTTGCACGATGGCTTGCCATACCATTGGTGGAGAACAACAAGATCAATTAACCGTTCACACAATCTCCGACAACATGAAACAATACAAATCTTTTCTTTTTTTTTTTAATTGAGTTTTTCAGGTATACTGTTATAGCTATGAAAAGCTCACAGCACACTGTACTTAATAGTTTTCAACACTGATTTATTTATTTACATATTTCACAGATATGTACTTAGCTATATCTCAAGAATGTTCTAACATTTATGTACGCACTTGTGTCTAGTCAGATTTATTTCTCATAAAATGCCTGAAATAAGTAGAGATTATTATAGAAGTTATTCTACCCATTTTATAAAAGAGAAAACAAGGCAGATAATAGTGGAACTTAGACTTGAACCTTGAAGTATGATACTGTTCCGAATTTCATATTATAACTTCACTTAGGCTTTGATAAATGTTGACTTGTCTTTCTATAGTATATGAGGGTTTTTTTTATCTTGTTTTATTTTATTTTTTTTTTTAAAGCAGGACCTTGCTCTTTAGCCCATGCTGGCCTGGAACTCACTATGTTGCAAATTTACCACAGTATTTCAAGTGTGAGCGGAGTTCGGGTATGAGACACAACATCCAGCCAGCCCTGAGATCATATTCTGATAAGAACTTTAGGTGTGGAACACAATTTACCCCTGTGATTTCTGTTAGTCCTCACGATGAACAAAGACACAGAAAGAGGAACCAACTCACAATAAATTACACACTCTATTCAAGGTGCTCCCATCAGTAATTGTTTGAGCTGCCAGGCACAATGCAGAGCCCTTTATCTATAGTTAGCCATATTCTAACTTTGTTTTAATTTCTGATCTTTTATATATTCTTGCAGCCTGAATCAATTCTTGGGACCCAACCACCATGGCACCAAGTAGTCTCTACTCAAGAAGAGCCTATAACAATCTGCTACCATTCAGAACCATGTAATTTCCATATTTAGTCTGCTCTGTGAGGTTACATTCTCACTGCTTCAAGGGAACCTTAATAAAAATGGCTGTAGTAATAAAATCATATTGCTAATACAAATGTGCTAAATGTCACATTTTTTTCCAGTGGAAATTGGTAAGACTGTCCACCCAACACCCTCTGTACCTAAACATTTGGCAGAATCTTTACAACACAAAATTTTTTAGACTATCCTAGAATCTTTCACCTGCATTAATTTCTGCCCTTTGGATATACTTCACTCATTCATGTCATTCTTAAAATAGA
This sequence comes from Psammomys obesus, assembly GCF_907164565.1. NCBI lineage: Eukaryota > Metazoa > Chordata > Mammalia > Rodentia > Muridae > Psammomys > Psammomys obesus. The sequence goes on along the minus strand of NW_026596073.1, from coordinate 6,465,318 downwards.
AATGCAATGAAAAGGAACGACTGTTACGGTTATAGTTAATAAGCATTGTCTTAGATCTTTAAACATAAATAAACTTCAAGACCTACAGCGATGAAGAAAAACAACTCAGATCTTTAGATCATAAGGCATTTTCTCTTGCTCTAGAGTACGTTTTTTCCTTTATTTATTTATTATTATAATTAATTAACTTTATATCCCAGCTGTAGCACCCTCCTTGATCTCCTCCCAATCCCACCTTTCCTTTTCTCCTCCCATGACCCTCCCAGCAGTCTACTGATATGAGAGGTCTTCCTCCCTTTCCCTCTGACACTAGCTTATCAGGTCTCATCAGGACTGGCTCCATTGTCTTCCTCTGTGACCTGGCACAGCTACACTCCCTCCAGGGGAAGACATCAAAGAGCCAGCCACTGAGTTCATGTCAAAGACAGTTCCTGTTCCCATTGCTAGGGAACCCACTTGAAGACTGAGCTGCCATGGGCTACATCCGAGGAGGGGTTCTAGGTTATTTCCACGTATGGTCCTTGGTTGGAGAAGTGGTCTTTGCAAAGACTCCTGAGTCCAGATTTTTTTGATTCTGTTGTTTCTCCTTGCAGAGCTCTTGTCCCCTCCAGGTCTTTCTATCTCCCCTATTCTTTCATAAGATTCCCTGCACTCTGCCCAAAGTTTGGCTATAAGTCTCAGCATCTGTTTAGATACCCTGCTGGATAGTCTTTCAGAGGCCCTCTGTGGTAGGCTCCTGTCTTATTTCCTGTTTTCTCCTACTTCTGATGTCTGTCCTATTTGCTTTTTGAGTGAGGACGGAGCAACTTCCCTAGGGTCCTCCTTCTTGTTTAGCTTCCTTAGGAGTAAAGATTTTAGTATGATTATCCTATATTATATGACTAATATCCACTTATAAGTGAGCATATACCATGTGTGTCTTTCTACTTCTGAGACACCTCACTCAGGACATTGTTTTAGTATTCAGAGGAAGTTCTTTTAATGCCATATTAATATTTCTTTGGAAATTAAATCCTGTTGAGTTTTTCTCAGATGCACCTCATTCAATGACCTTAGAGTACTGTAAATATGTACCCTTTACATCAGAGTTAATGTCTCCCAACATGATAGCAGATGGTTTGCCTACATAAAAAACCTTGGAGACCCGGGGAAGGGGTGGCAGAAAAACATTGTCATCTATGTTCCGCAAGCTCCAGAGCTGCCTGAAACCTTACTGAATGGGTAGATCTGTGGCAATACTTTGAGTTGAGAAATCTGAGCTTCTTGTACTCCAGAGCTATGTCACATATGTGTAACATGCTGGTTGTGGAAAGACATATGTTTTCTCTGTGGGCGAACTCACATGTACCTCACATGCACAGCATTTCAACCCCATGCACGATTTTGTCATGATGTTCAGGTTTCATTCTCTCAAATTATGCCTTCTCAGCACCACTTGGTAGACATTCCATTTGAAATATTTTATGAATTAATTATATGATTCATAAATATTAGCATAATTTAATAAGGTTTTCCTGAGCAGTACAATTATCTTTTGTAATTCAACTCTTGTTTGACAAAGTCTTACAATGCTCATTTCAAATTTTTCTAAGCAAATTTTGTGAAATTTTACCACTGAGTAGAATACATAAGCAAGACAGAATAGACTTTTTTTCCTCCATTAATTTATTTATATAATCACTTTATAGACTGGATTCAGCCCCCGCCCTCCTGCCTTCCAAGTTGCACCCTTATGTCCTCCTTCCCCTCTTCCCCACTTCTCCTCAGGGAAAAAGAGACCCCCGCATGGGTAGCAAACCCCTCTGGCACATCACTTCCCAGCAGGACTAAGCGCATACTCTCCCGCTGAAGCTAGACAAGTGTAAAGGGATCCAAAGGCAAGTAAAAGACTCAGAGACAGACCCTACTCCAATTGTTAGGGGACTCACATGATGACAAGCTACATGTCTGCTTCATATATGTAGGGAGCCTACGTCCAGTCCCTGCATGATCTTGGGTTGGTGATTAGTCTCTGTGAGCGTCCATGGGCCCAGGTTAATTGACTCTGTAGGTCTTCTTGTGTTGTGCTTGACCTCTCTAGCCTTCCTTCCACTCTTCCACAAAACTCTCCAAGCTCAGCTTATTGTTTGGCTGTGGGTCTCTGCATTTGTTTCTATCAGCTGCTGGATGAAGCCTCTCAGAAGACAATTATGCTAGGCTCCTGTCTGCAAGCATAGCAGAACATCATTAATAGTTTCAGGCGTTAACTCATAGGCTTTAAAAATAATTTCATATATGATTACTGTATTTGCAGCATCTTCTTTATCCTTCCTTTGCTTTCTCCAACTCCTCTTTTGCCTATACACACTATCTCTCAAATTCATGGTCTCTTAGACATTCTTTAATTACACCTAAACATTCTCAATGCACACCTGGTACTAAGAATCTACTGAAGAATCAAACCTAGATTTAAAATAAAGCTTTAAAATAAGAGCTAAGTTTATTTTTAAAATAAGAACTGTTAATATGTAAACTCTATCATTTAGTCCTGAGAATTTTTTATTAAAATAATACTTTAAATAACAGAATTTGTGAAAATTTGGCTTAGCCTTTGTTCTAAATATTCTATAGCATAGAGAAGATTGTCCTTCACAGCTATTTAAGAATGACTGGAAAAACAGAGAAACCGGATTCAATTTTCAAAGCCTTCTGTCAGATGTATTCTATGGTAGGGCAGTCAAGCCAGAAGCAGCAAGTTCAGTGAGGGAGCACTGACACCTATGAGCTACCACACTGACTCCCATACACAACCAGTTTCACATTTTATTCCTGATATGAGTAAAAAATGTCATGAAATACAAGTTTTGTGATGTGCTATAGCAGATACAGGAATGGTACTGTGCTTTCCCCTGGGCATCTTCCCATAAAGATGAAGCCCGTGTGAAAAAAAAAATGCCAAGATCAGAATGCCAAGGAGGTACCACAGAATCCAGGGATGAAAAAGGACCAGTCTAATGAGAAATGTCATGACGTTTTCTCAGCCTGGTCATGAATAAGTCTGAAAGTGACTAATGAGAATGACAAAGGCTGAGTCAGAAGATTCTAGAGTTTAAGAAAAGAAAGCTAAACTGAAAAGCTTTGGTAAAGCAAAGGACACTGTTGTCGGAAGCAAACAACAGCCTACAGATCCTCACCAACCCTATTTATCTGCAGAGGGCTAATATCCAGAATATATAAAGAACTCAAGAAGTTAAACAGCAGCAAATCAAGTAATCCATTTTAAAAATAGGGTACAGAGCTAAACAGAAAATTCTCAATAGAGGAATATCGAATGGCAGAGAAACGCAAAAAGAAATGCTCAGCATCAATAGTCATCAGGGAAATGCAAATCAAAACAATCCTGAGATTTCACCTTACAGTCATCAGAATGGCTAAAATCAAAAACTCAAGTGACAACACATGCTGGAGAGGATGTGGAGAAAGGGGAACCCTCTTCCATTGCTGGTGTGAATGTAAACTTGTACAATCACTTTGGAAATCAATCTAGCGCTTTCTCAGACAATTAGGAATAGTGATTCCTCAAGATCCAGCTATACCACTCCTAGGCATATGTACAAAATATGCTCAAGTACACAACGAGGACATTTGTTCAACCAAGTATGTAGCAGCTTTATTCATAATAGCCAGAATCTGGACACAATCAGATGTCTCTCAACTGAGGAATGGATACAGAAATTGTGGTACTTTTACAAAATGGAATATTACTCAGCAATTAAAAACCAAAAAATCATGAAATTTGCAGGCAAATGGTGAGAACTAGAAAAGATCATGCTGAGTAAGGTATCCCAGAAGCAGAAAAACACACATAGTATATATTCACTCATAAGTGGATATTAGACATATGATATAGGATAAACATACTAAAATCTATACACCTAAAGAATCTAAGCAAGAAGGAAGACCTTCAGTAAGATGATCAATCCTCACTAAACAAGGCTAATGGGATAGGCATCAGAATAGGGAGAAAACAGGGAACAGGACAAGAGCCTACCACAGAGGGCTTTTGAAAGACTCTACCCAGCAGGGTATCAAAGCAGAAGCTGAGAATCATACCCAAACTTTCGGCAGAGTGCAGGGAATCTTATGAAATAATGGGGAGATAGAAAGAACTGGAAGGGACAAGAGCTCCACAAGGAGAGCAACAGAATAAAAAAAAAAAAATCTCGGCCCAGGGGTCCTTTCTGAGAATGATACTCCAACCAAGGACCATGCATGGAGATAGCCTAGAACCCCTGCACAGCTGTAGCCCATGGCAGCTCAGTATCCAAGTGTTTTCACTAGTAAAGGGAACAGGGACTGTCTCTGACATGAACTCAGTGGCTGGCTCTCTTTGATCACCACCCCCTGATGGGGAGCAGCCTTATCTGGCCACAGAGGACTATAACGGAGCCAGTCCTGATGAGACCTGATAGGCTAGTGGCAGAGGGAAGGGGAGGAGGACCTTCCCAATCAGTGGACTTAGGGACGGGCATGGGACCAGTTGAAGAAGGTGGGCTTGGGAGGAGATGAGGGAGAGAGCCACAGCTGAGATACAAGTAAATAAACTGTAATTTATAAAAAAAATAATTAATTAAAAAAGAGAGAAGAAAATGATACAAATAAAACTACATAAGGATAAAACATCCCTAGACCACGTTCAAAAAAATAAAAAGCCTCCTAGAGAAGATGGCAAATGTGGTGGTTAATTTTGTTTAAATATTTATGCCTTGTGCAAATCATGAGGAAAAGCAAAGAATGGCGTGTGTGTGTGTGTGTGTGTGTGTATTCATATTCAAATGAATCCATGACTTCATGCTAGGAAGGTGAAAGAAAGTTTGACCATGAAACATCTCTGAATATTATGGTTTGGAAATGCTTTGGTTCACAAACCTATTTTGGAAAATTAGCATTTTCTTTTAAGAAAGAGAAATGGTAGGAAGCCAAAAAAAAAAAAAGACAAAAAGTAAAAATTAGTCTGCTGTTTAACCACGGAATGAGGTAATGTGGCCCAGTAAAATGAGGCAAGTATGGATCATGTAGAGCTGCGATTCTTTCTTTCTTTCATTCTTTCTTTCTTTCTTTCTTTCTTTCTTTCTTTCTTTCTTTCTTTCTTTCCTTTTTTTTTTTTTTTGATAGAACAGCATTCCTTCACTTGGGTGTCTCACCACCTTAGGAGGTTAAATGACTCTTACACAGGGGTCACCTAGACCATTGGAAAGCACAAATATTTTCATTATGACTCAGAACAGTAGCAAAATAACAATTATGAAGTAACAATAAAATAATATTGTGGTCGGGGGCCACCACAGCGTGATGAAATGTGTTAAAGGGCCGCAGCCTTAGGAAGGTTGAGATGCACTGTCTTAGAGCAACCTTGTCAGTGCTACCCTCATTCAGCCTATCAGAAGTACAGAAATTTGGTGAGATCGGGGGCGGGGGGGAGAACTCATACACAAATGGTAATGCTGACAGCATGCCCTATGTGTCGTCTTTGAATTGCTAAATAGTTTGGCAATCTTCTAGTTTACATTTACTGTGCTATATTTTAATGTTTCACATATACGTAATATCAAGAAATGTAATTTTTCAGGGCTCAGAGATAGTTCAGTGGCTAAGGGTAACTGGCTGCTCTTCCAGAGCACCTCCAGTAGCTTTAGCACCAAGCATGCACCAAGTATACAGCCATGCAGGCAGGATAAACACCCACAAACATAAATATTTTTTTCTCAAATGAACAGTAACTTCCCACGAGAAAGTTACTGAGACCACCAGTCCCCGTTTTCTTTGCATTTCATTTTTAATAGTTCAACCACTTTGTGGGCTTTGGGTGCTGAAGATTAGTGGCAAATCTTCAATCACTAGTAGAATATGTATATTCTTGACTATGGTTCTTGATGATTTTATTTATTGCTCCTGAATTTTAGCCAGGGCTTACCTGATACAGGCAGTAGACAGAAGACAAGATATTACTGGGAAATAAATGATTTTAGTGCTTACAGCAGAAGGCTCATGACTGTTTCCACAGTGTCTTCGTGTTCATTAAAGTCCCATGGAGGCAACATCAGGCCCATGATAGATGATTGTAAGTACAGTGGGTTCCACTCATGGAAAGAGAAAACTAAGCTTAATATTTTATTATCTTAAATTTGTCAAAAAGTAACTGGAGCAGGAAACAATCTAATTAAAGAGTTAAGGGAAAGTCTTATTATACAGAGAAAAAAAAGAGAGAATGTGAAATTTTTATTACATAGTTATATAATACAGTTATCAGCAACAACAATGTAAAAAAGATACATAATTAATTCAAGTGGATATAGTGTCTCTGAAGCTTCTATGATATGGAGCAATAGGTACTTTGTGTATTGTTAAACCATATTTCAAAACTTATAAACTACTGGGCTTACCATGCCTGAATCTTAGCTTCCCAAACATTATTTTCAAGGGTTTTGTGGCAGGATAGTCTGCCTAGAAGTTCTACAACTCCAGAGTGATTGCTTACACTGTGATCACTCAATGTGAAAATGTTTCTAGCTTTAATTAAGGTTTAAAAAATATTTAAGACCTCATGACTCTGAAAAAAACATAAGATAATTAGTCAACAAAAAATAAATTTTTTTCATGTGTAAATATGTATCCAATTTTGTACTGGTATGAAACTCCTTTGGGTATTTATTGCAAAATATACTGAGACTCAGAAAGGGAACTAGCCTGGACTTGTTAAGCCAAAGAGTTGTTTAATGTCCAGTATGTGCTAACAACAGAACCTACTTATGAAGCAAGAAAATATTAACACAGTAAACCTAGTTGATTAAAGTAAGAAAAGAAGATGAAAAGGACACTTGAAGAATATAAATAACCTATATTTTATAATTCAAGGAGAAAAAAATCCATGTTATACTTTAGAAAATAGTTGCATCATTGCAAATTAAACATGACATCTGATGCCCACATACTGCTAAAACATGTTATTATCTAATATTTATTTAAGTCTAATATCTAATATTTGTTTAAGCCTCTGTGCTTTTTAGATATATATATAGAAGCACATTTTCTGAAAATTGATACTTGCAATTGAATAGAATTAATTTCATGATTAAGTGCTAAAAGTGTCCATGCAATAATTGTATTGTTAATAAATTAATATTATATGTGTTCCTTTCCTAAATCAAGTCCTTAATGAGCAAAATTGGAGAAATGTTAGTCCAAAGAGGAAAAGAAGAACTCACAATATGTTATATTTCAACCAAAGACCTTTCCATCCACCCCTGAAAATATATTCTGAATATTTACTTAGTAGTGAATGAAAAGCAATAAAGTTGATTTTGTATCCTGCCACTTTGCTGAAGGTGTTTATCAGCTGGAGGAGTTCTCTGGTTGAATTTTTGGAGTCGCTCATATATACTATCATATCATCTGTGAATAGTGACACTTTGACCTCTTCCTTTCCGATTTGTATCCCCTTGATCTCCTTTAGTTGTCTTATTGCTCTGGCTAGGACTTCCAGCACTATGTTGAAGAGATAAGGAGAGAGTGGGCAGCCTTGTCTTATCCCTGATTTCAGTGGGATTGATTTAAGTTTCTCTCCATTGAGTTTGATGTTGGCTATAGGCTTGCTGTATATTGCCTTTACTATGTTTAGATATGTGCCTTGTATTCCTGATCGCTCCAAGAATTTAAACATGAATGGGTGTTGGACTTTGTCAAATGCTTTTTCAGCATCTAAGGAGATGATCATGTGGTTTTTCTCCTTCAGTTTGTTTATGTGGTGGATTACATTGATGGATTTCCATATGCTGAACCACCCTTGCATGACTAGGATGAAGCCTACTTGGTCATAGTGGATGATATCTTTGATGTGTTCTTGGATTCGGTTTGCAAATATTTTATTGAGTATTTTTGCATCAATGTTCATTAGAGAGATAGGTCTGAAGTTCTCTTTTTTTGTTGGGTCTTTTTGTGGTTTAGGTATTAAGGTGACTGTGGCTTCATAGAATGAATTTGGTAAAGTTTTTTCTGTTTCTATTTTGTGGAATAGTTTGGAGAGAATTGGAGTTAGCACATCTTTGAAGGTCTGGTAGAATTCTACACTGAATCCATCTGGCCCAGGACTTTTTTTGGAAGGGAGACTGTTGATGATTGCTTCTCTTTCCTTGAGGGAAATATGACTATTCAATCTTTCTACCTGATCTTGACTTAATTTTGGTAAATTGAATCTATCAAGAAAATTGTCCATTTCTTTTACATTTTTGAATTTTGTGGCATATACGCTTTTATAGTATGACCTAATGATTGTTTAGATTTCCTCAGTGTCTGTAGTTATGTCCCCCTTTTCATTTCTGATTTTGATGATTTGGATAGTTTCTCTCCACCTTTTGTTTAGTTTGGCTAAAGGTTTGTCTATCTTGTTGATTTTTTCAAAGAACCAGCTCTTGGTTTCATTGATTCTTTGAATAGTTTTATTTGTTTCTAGTTGATTGATTTCCGCCCTGAGTTTGATTATTTCCAGCCGTCTGTTCAATGCAATTCCCATCAAAATACCAACTCAATTCTTTACAGACCTTGAAAAAAAGATTCTCAGCTTCATATGGAGAAACAAAAAACCCAGAATCTCCAAAACGATCCTGTATAACAACAGATCATCTGAAGGTATCTCCATCCCCAATCTCAAGCTGTACTACAGAGCAATAGTAATAAAAACTGCATGGTATTGGCATAGAAACAGAAAAGAGGATCAATGAAAACAAATAGAAGATCCAGAAATAAACCCACACACCTATGAATACTTGATTTTTGACAAAGCAGCCAAATCCATTCAATGGAAAAAAGACAGCATCTTCAACAAATGGTGCTGGTCCAACTGGACGTCTACATGCAGAAAAATGAAAATAGATCCATATTTATCACCCTGCACAAAACTAAAGTCCAAGTGGATCAAAGACCTCAACATTAAACCAGATACTCTAAATCGGTTAGAAAAAAAAGTGGGGAACAGCCTAGAACTCATTGGCACAGAAGACAACTTCCTGAACAGAACACCAACAGCACAGGCTCTAAGAGCAACAATCAATAAATTGGACCTCATGAAGCTGAAAAGCTTCTGTAAAGCAAAGGACACCATCATCAAAACAAAACAAATGCCTACAGATTGGGAAAGAATCTTCATGAACCCTTTATCTGACAGAGGGCTAATATCCAGTATATATAAAGAACTAAAGAAGCTGAAAAGCAACAAACCAAGTAATCCAATTAAAAAAAAAATGGGAAACAGAGCTAAACAGAGAATTCTCGATAGAGGAATATCGAATGGCAGATAAACACTTAAAGAAATGCTCAACGTCATTAGCCATCAGGGAAATGCAAATCAAAACGACCCTGAGATTTCACCTTACACCCATTTGAATGGCCACGATGAAAAACTCAAGTGACAACACATGCTGGAGAGGTTGTGGAGAAAGGGGAACCCTCCTCCATTGCTGGTGGGAATGTAAACTGGTACAACCACTTTGGAAGTCAATCTGGCGCTTACTCAGACAATTAGGAATAATGCTTCCTCAAGACCCAGCTATCCCACTGCTAGGTATATACCCAAAATTTGCTCAAGTACACAACAAGGACATTTGCTCAACCATGTTTGTAGCAGCTTTATTTGTAATAGCCAGAACCTGGAAATAACTCAGATGTCCATTATCGGAGGAATGGATACAGAAATTGTGGTATTTTTACACAATGGAATACTACTCAGCAATCAAAAAGGAGGAAATCATGAAATTTGCAGGCAAATGGTGGGATCTAGAAAAGATCTTTCTGAGCGAAGTATCACAGAAGGAGAAAGACAAACTTGGTATATACTCGCTTATATAGACCTACAAGATATAATAAGCATAATGAAGTCTATACACCTAAAGGAGATAAACAAGAAAGCAGACACATGGTAAGATGATCAATCCTCACTTAGAAAGACAAATGAGATGTGCATTGGATGTATGACAGGAGTCTACTGCAGAAGGCATCTGAATGACCTTACCAAGCAGTGTTGCAAAACAGATACTGAGACTCATAACCAAACCTTCGGCAGAAGGGGAGTTAGTATGACAGAGAAAGGATAGGAGCCCAACAAGGACCAAATATATCTGGGCACAGGGTTTTTTTCTGAAACTGTTTCTCCAACCAAGGACCATGTATGGATATAACCTAGAACCTTTACTCAGACGAAGCTCGTGGTAGCTCAATAACCAATTATTTTCCCATAGTAAGGGGAACAGGGACTATCTCTGACAGGAACTCAATGGCAGGCTCTTTGACTCCCCACCCCCAGGAGCAGTTCTGCTAGGCCACAGAAGAGGACTTGCAGCCAGCCCTGAAGATACCTGATAAAACAGGGCCAGACGAAAGGGGAGGAGGTCCTCCCCAATCCACGGACTTGGAAAGGGGCAGGGAGAAGCTGAGGGAGGGAGGGTGGGATTGGGAGGGAACAAGGGAGTGGGATACAGCTGGGATACAGAGTTAATAAAATGTAACTAATAATAACAAACAATAAAAAGAAATAAAAAAAGAAAAGCAATAAAGTCCTTGGTTTCTTAACTGGAATAATAAAAGACAAGGAAATAAATCTACTCTGTGTGAATGATACATGTTTACCATCAGACAGGGAGTTAGTGTTATTATGACTACTATACACCTTGTTTCAAATCCTGACTAGCATGAATCTCATTATATAATTTTAGGAGCAGTGCTATACCAAGCTGTGGTAGAATTTGTGAGAAAGAAGAGATAAACACGTTTGTCTAATTATCCTTTCCCCTTTCTGAACCAAGTGAAGAAGTTAATATGAGCTCATTGCATATATATATATATATATGCATAAATGTTTTGTATATACATATTTTAATATGCAATCATGTATGTACATGTACTTACATGTATACATATGGTGATTTGTATATAATATATGGTTAGGAACTAGAGATATGGCTCAGTGGTTAAAAGTGATTACTTCTCTTTCAAAGAACTCAGGTTCTGTTCGCTGCATCTAGCTCACATCCATGTAACTCCAGTTTCAGGACACCTGACTTTCATTTCTGTCCTCTGAAGGTTCCTCAGAATAGCCATTACCTGTAAGCACACTCATACACATAATAATAGAGAGATGATAGATAGATATAGATAGATAGATAGATAGATAGATAGATAGATAGATAGATAAAAATAAATAAATAAATAGCTAAGAATTTATATAATTATATACAAATTTATTATACATGTGTATATATGTGCTAGGAAATCTTGATTGGATTAAGAAATTCCTAGAATATTATTAAAGCCCTGTCTAGGATGTGACTATCATTATGTTTCTAGAGAAGATTAACTACTAAAGTAAATTCTGGCCTGCGTATGGGTAGCACCATTCCGTAGTTTGATAGGTGCTGCAATAAAGGTGAGGAGAAGAGAGAGCCCATTGACATTTTTTTTTATTCATTGCTTCCTGACAACGAGGAGGTAAGCTCTTACATTCTGCCATGCCCTTCTGCCATGGTGGACTGAAATCTATGAAAACCAACCCCTCTTTCCTTGTTTCTATCACTTTGTCACAATGATTCTAATTTTTTTTAAGTGTTATCAAAGAAAGAGGGTCTTTGCAGTGACTTTACATGATGGTAAGTGTCTTAATTAGGGTTTCATTGCTGAGAAAAAATACCATGACCTCAGCAACTCTTTTTGTTTGTTTGCTTGTTTGTTTGTTTTTAAATGGAAGCCTTGGTATTTATTTATTTTTCTTTCTTTTTTTTGTAAGTATTTTTTTTAATTTTTTTAATCATTAGTTACATTTTATTAACTCTGTATCCCAGCTATATCCCACTCCCTCATTCCCTCCCAACCCCACCTTCCCTCCCTCATCTCCTCCCTGCCCCTTTTCAAGTCCACTGATTGGGGAAGACCTCCTCCCCTTTCATCTGACCCTGTTTTATCAGGTATCTTCAGGACTGGCTGCAAAGTCCTCCTCTGTGGCATGGCAGGACTGCTTCTCCCTTAGGGGGTGGGGCGGTCAAAGAGCCTGCCATTGAGTTCCTGTCAGAAATAGTCCCTGTTTCCCTTACTATGGGAAACCAATTGGTTACTGAGCTACCATGGGCTACGTCCGAGCAAAGGTTCTAGGTTATATTTATACATGGTCCTTGGTGAAGCATCAGTCTCAGAAAAGACCCCTGTGCCCATATGTATTTGGTCCTAGTGGAGCGCCTATCCTTTCCACATCATACTTATTCCCCATTCTTTCATATGATTCCCTGCACTCTGCCGAAGGTTTGGTTATGAGTCTTAGTATCTGCTTTGATACTCTGCTAGGTAGAGTCTTTCAGAGGCCCTCTGCGGTAGGCTCCTGTCCTGTTACTTGTTTTCTCCTATGTCCAATGCACATCCCATTTGTCTTTCTAAGTGAGGGTTAATCATCTTACCCCATGTGCTCTTTCTTGTTTATCTTCTTTAGGTGTATAGATTGCATTATGTTTATCATATCTTATAGGTCTATATAAGTGAGTATATACCATGTATGTTTTTCTCCTTCTGGGATACTTCTCTCATAGAGAAAAATATTTAATTGGGCTGGCTTACAGTTTCAGAGGTTTAGTCCGTTATCATTATAACCAGAAACATGGTAGTGTGCAGGCAGACATGGTGCTAGAAGAGCTGAGAGTTCTACATCTTGATCCACAGGCAGCAGAAGATGACTGTGTGCCACACTGGGTGTAGCTTGAGCATAGGAGACCTCAAAGCCTGCCCCACAGTGACACAATTTCTCCAACAAGGTTACACTTCCTAATAGTGCCATTCCCTATGAGCCATACATTCAAACACATAAGACCATGATGCCCATTCATATTCAAAGCACCGCAGTAGGAACCATATGCATTTGGAATTGGTTTGCAGAAAAAAATGTTTCAAGATCTGAGCTACAGAAGCCCTAGAAAATGCAGTAAGCAGAACTTAGTAGGCTAATCTCAAGGGATTTCAGAAGCGGCATGCTGAGAAGATGCTGACAATACAGCTCTGCTCATGGGGGTCCAGATGGAAGAAAGAGCTCTGCTGGAGATTGAAGTAGAAGCCTGTGTATGTTGTAGTCTTTCAAAAACTATCTGTGTTTCATATGTGTTCTGAAACTTGGGGAAAAGGCTTAGTTTAAGGATGAAAGAGAAATTAATGTGGTAGAGGAAATTTCAAGGCAGTTCAGTATTTGAGAAAGGACATAGGTTTTGCTCACTGCTTTCAACCAGGTCTATAGAAAGAACTGGAATTAAAAAAGCAGAGCAGAAAAGATGTAAACTCAAGGCTAAGAGAAGCATGATTTCTCTGGAGTAACTGAAGAAACAATGGAAGCAAATGGTGCCATGGGGGAGGCACAAAGGAATAATAGAGAGTTGAAGATCTACGTACAAACTATTTGAAGGGGCAAATGGAAAAGAGGAAATATTTTAATTAAGGGTATGGGGGGATAAATACAAAAGAAGAAGGGAGGAAGGTAAAATAACAGTAAATTTTTCTACATAAAATTCATAAGAAATCATATTATTCATTTGCCTAAAATGATTTATAGATAAGCCCAAGTATACATATACCATTTAATTAAAAATTTTCCCACTTAGGCTGACCGTGCTCATTCTGAGAGCCATAGACAATCTAACAAAAACCTCAACGTCAAGTCCCTTTCATTTTCCAACTTTTAATTTTCCAAGAGACTTCCAAAACATTATAGGCTATTGCTGTCGCCTTTGGTTTCTTCCCAAACATAAGTCTCTATTCATGTGCTTCATATACAAGACCTACAGGATCCAAGCTGGATCTTGCATGAAAACCTGTTTTCTGAGGACTAGCTTTCCTGTTACCAACATGTGCCACACAAGCTTCCAGTGTAGATAAGCAAGGTGTAGTTCTACCCAGCTATGTCATCTTTGAATTACAGCAAGAACCAGTATGACATGATATCTCTAAAAGTGCAAAAGTGCTACTCATATCTTGGCAGTAACCAACAGTTGTCTAATTGGACTTAAACCCTGATTTACAAGAGGAAAATCATATCTGGTGTTGGAAACATAGCCAGTTGCCCAGACAAGTGAACTCATGAATCTTGGAGAATTATCACTTTCCTAAACCAATATAATTCCTATCCACATTCTAAATATTTGTTATTTATCCATATGCAAATAAAAGTGTCTTGACTTATCAAGAAAAGTCTCTTTGCAACAGACAAGACCAAGAAACCCACAACTGATCAAATGCAGAGAACTGCATAGTATCCAGGCCCAAATATACAATCACCACACAATACTTCTACTTAATCATAGTGAAAGAAGGGCAGAAGTAATGTAGGAGCTAGAGGAACAGAAAGAATGCTATGGGCTTATGTATTCTAGAAATGTCAGTGAAACTATATCTATGAAGTCTCATCAACATGGCTGCCTAAACTTAACCCAAACAGGGATGACAACAATGGACATGTTAATGCGGAAAAGAAAAATCTCATGGGGCCTCAACTCTAAACAAAGAAATATAGGCAACTAAAGAACATTGAGAGTGGGAGAAATAGTTTTCCCTAAGAAAGAGCCCTCCCAATTAGTTGTCTAAAACCAAATGGTCAACCCTGAAATCAAATATACGTAAGTAATATATATGGACTGATCAGATTGTATTTACATATTTAGCAATGTTTGTGGTATGTGTGTGTTCAACAATAAACTTGCCTTAAAGGCATCTTAGAAATTGCTTTAATGCACCCATCTCAGCCTAAAGCTTGTAAAAGTGTAAAAAAATATTATAAAATATTCCCCGGAGAAGAGAAAGCTACTGGATGCCCTGCTCACACAAAGCTGCTTGAGGAAGGAAGACTGCCTGGCTTTATTATATCCAAGGTCCAAAGGTGGCCTGTTTCCAATCTTGATGATTTCAGTTGTTTGCATTGTGATTTGTTTGCTTCTGTTTTACCTGCATAAAAGAAGCAAACCTTACAATATCAAGGAATCTCCCGCAGAGCTCTCAATAGAATGTTTGGGACACCAGGCAATGGGTGACAATGCTACTTCCCTGTAGGGAGCCTCTGCATCCTGGAGCTGCGAGAGTGAATCTGTGAGGCCAAAGACATGTCTTGTTTGACATGCCAGAAACATGGATTGTCTGCTACAGGACACAAGTAAGAATGGAGTTACCCAATGACTATTAGAGTTACATATGCCAAGGTCATTAGAATGGTACTGTCCAAGAACCCCAGATGTTTGGCATGTAGGTAAAGGATTTGTTTTCCAAAGATTTTCATGATTTGTTTGCTTGAGCCTTGCTTTGATCCTGTCTTTAATAGTCTCCTGCCCTCTTAAAATGAAAACATTTACTCGGTATCATTGTATCTTAGAAGTATGAAGCTTGTTGTTGTAAATAAAAGGATGAGTGCTTTCAACTACATAATGTTATTAGTCCTAAGATTATCACAGTGGTATTATTTAACCTGCTATCACAAATAATAAGACACAGATACCTGTTAGATATATAATTGCCTCATTTCCCTTGGGCAGGGCAGATATTCTTATCAACACTGTTTGAATCACCTCACCATCCATCACCCAGCCCCAACCCAATATCATTCTCCTTAATCCTCCTATCTTTCATGCATAATCTTATAAATACTTGCTTTTATTCTTCATCTGAACCTTTTCATACCCTTATTGGGGTCCTTCCTCCAGGCCCCACTTGATTTCTTCTCCAGGCTAACCCATTGTGGTATCCTCCTACTTTCTCTTTTTCTGTCTCCCTTGATTCTCTCTGTAAAGCCTGGGAGCCTTAACCACACCTACCTCATTCTGCCCAGGTGTAGGCTGTTTAATGAACCGATCAGATATAATGACTTAGGCAGGTTTACAAAACAAGCATAGGTTTAAGCAGATCTTGAGAGCCAGCATTAGAATAACCCCCAGCAGAAGCTTAATTTTTATTCTGCATGTGCTCCTCTGTCATATCCAGCATGGCTCCAGGGTCAGACCTGACTACAGCAGTGATGGAATGAAGAAAAGACAGAGACAGAAACCTGGATCTGGTGGTTAGGCTCTCTCCTGGAGAAACTGCAGCAACACAGAAGCTCAGCGGGAGTTTCCATAAAGAGTTGAACAAAAATGTGTGTTTATTTTATATAACTGAGAAAGGGATGTGGCTTATTTCAAACAGATCAACAAAGAGGTAAGTAAGTCCTATGGTTCAAGGAGACACATCTAAGTACTCTCAGTAGAAGTAGTCTGTACATGATCTTCAGTCTTTAAATATCCAGGGGGAGGAAGCTGAGGTGGACAGTTTCTGCACACTGTCAATATTTGTACTCAGAGCCCCAACAAAGGCTTGGCAATCTCTCTCAGGCTGAGGGTATGGGGTCCCTGACATTGCTGTGGCCATATTAGCAGCACACAGTCACTTGGAATATCATCTCATCCCATCAGGGATTTATGTACTTCCTATACTTATGGGTAAGATGTACTTTCAGTCTCAGAATTGACTTCAATTTTGGGTTTTTGAACAATGCTGGGACTATTAAGACTGAGGTGGCCTTAGAGATACACTGAATGTATATTGTACTGTGAGATGGCCATGAGCTTTGAGGGGGCCATGATAGAATACTATTGTTTATGAAGATACAGTTGTATGTAATGTTGACAATGAGTGAACTAGTAATGGTTAATCTTGTCAATTTGTTTAAATGCATGTGAGATTAAGAAGCTATATTTCTGGATGGGCTTGTATGAACATCTCCAATGAGCATTAAATAAAGGGGGAGAACAAAGTTCATTGTGGGAGACAACATCACACAGACTGAGGGGATGGCGAAATAAAAGGAGAAAGCGAAGATGGTCCTGTAGCCAAGGCACTCCCTTCCTCTGCTTCCTGGTTGCCATGGTATGTCCTGTTCTCATGCTCTCCTGCTGTGATAGACTGAAACCTGACCCTGAGTATTCTGTCCTCCTTTAAGTTGTTCTCCTTGGGAAGTTCCTGACTGATGCAAAAAAGCAACTAAAACTGAAAGTGCATGATTAAAACATAGGAGCAGAGTTGGACGAGTCTTTAAATGTGTATGCACTGTGGAATGACTAAAGGAAGCTAGCAAACTTAATTCTGTGTTTAGAACTAAAGTATGCTCATAGCAGTTTTGAAGTATATGATGTTTTTTAATGACAAAAGTTACCATGTGCAGTAGCTCTCTAGACCCTCAGCATCCACATTAAGTAAATGAGAAACATTGATGGCGTCTCTATCTGCCTTCAGAAGCTGACAATTCCTCACATTCCACTTATGTGAAACCATAAGTGGGTTTTTTGTTTGTTTGGGTTTTGGTTCTGGTTTTTGTTTTGTTTTGTTTTGTCTTTTACAGAAAAACCTTTTCTTTTTCTGTCCTCTGTTCTTGTTCCTTATGCCTAATCCCAGTTGAATATCTCTAAATTCCATTGCCTCACACAAATATTATATGACAACAACATGCTGTTTTG
Source organism: Psammomys obesus (assembly GCF_907164565.1). Taxonomy (NCBI): domain Eukaryota; kingdom Metazoa; phylum Chordata; class Mammalia; order Rodentia; family Muridae; genus Psammomys; species Psammomys obesus. Next base: position 6,447,793 of record NW_026596073.1, on the reverse strand, counting down.
ATTCATATATTTGGCTACGGGTTGTTTTGACTATGCAGGATTTTTCCTTGTTTTCTATTATTTTATAATTATGCTTTCAATTTCTTTTAAAATGCCTTTTTATATGAAATTCACTAAATTTGAAGATTGTTTTGTGTTTGATAGCTAGTTTTTAATCAGATTCAAGTATACCACCAGACTTTTTATCACGTCATTTAAGAACAGGCAAGCCCTTTGTCTTTCTAAAAAATAAGTTTCTTATTAAGTAGTTAGAACATCATTTACTGGCACTAAAAGAAGTTATTCTTGCTGTATATTACGATAAAAATTTTATTTAACCTCAATTCTCATTTTTGAGAATGTGATATTTCCAAGACTATCTTCTTAGAACTCGGAATGTCCCCCAAATATGGTTGAAGATGAACACATCCATCCTTAATTATCCTAATCTTGCCTAAGAAACATATTACCGAACACTGGATTTTCTTCAGAAAAGTTCCTAATACTATGTTGTAGGTATTTAATGATGAAATTCTGACAGAACTAAGAAAGAACAGATAGATGACTCTGAAAAGCTCTTTTCAGAGAGGTTTTGCTTTGCTTTGTTTTTGTGTGTGTGTCTCAATATCCTTAAAGGATATATTGATTCAATCACTTGGGTTACTATGACATAAAGACATGTGGATACAAATTATTGGCAAACTGAAAAAAAGTGGGCAAATCCTGGAGCCTACTTTTTCTTTTTCTTTTATTTATTCTTTTATTTAGATAAGTAAACATATTATTATTTTTATATTTTTTTACAATTTATTCATTTTATATCCCAATTGTAGGCTTTTCCCTCATTGTCTCCCAGTCCCACCCTTCCTCCTTCTTGCTCCCATTCCCTTGCCCTAGCCCACTGAAAGGGGGAGTTCTATTCATCTGCCATCTGACCCTAGCCTATCAGGTCTCATCAGGACTGGCTGCACCATCTTCCTCTATGGCCTGGAAAGACAGCAGCCCCCAGGGTGAGGTGATCAAAGAGCCAGCCACTGAGTTCATGTCAGAGAGAGTCCCTGTACTCCTTACTAGGGAACCCACTTGGACACTGAGCTGCCTATGGGCTACATCTGAACAGGAGGTCGAGGTCCTCTCCATGCATGGTCCTTGGTTGGAGTATCAGTTTCTACAGGCCCCTGGGCCCAGGTTGTTGATTTTTTTTTTTTGCCTCTGTTTGTCTCCTTATGGAGCTCATGTCCCCTCCAGGTCTTTTTATCTCTCCCTTCTTTCATAAGTTTACCTGCACTCTGCCTAAAGTTTGGCTATGAGTATCAGGATATGCTTCAATACCTGCTAGGTAGAGTCTTTCAGAGGCCCTATGTGGTAGGCTCCTGTCTTGTCCCATGTCTTCTCCTGATACCTATGTTTATCTCATTTGCCCTTCTGAATGAGGATTGAGCATCTATTCTAGGGTCCTCCTTGTTGTTTCACTTTCTTGGGACTATAGATTTTAGTGTATTTATCCTATATTATATGTCTAATATAATACTCACTTATAAGTGAGTATATATCTTGTGTGTCTTTCTGCTTCTGGGTTACCTCACTCAGGATGATATTTTGTAGTTCTATCCATTTGCCTGCAACTTTTGTGATTTCTTTGTTTTTAATTGCTGAGCTCCATGACGTCAGAGCTGGGTTTTGCCTCAGTGGAGGAATTGCAATGCAAGCCCAAACCTTGAAGAAAACAGGCTCTCTGTATTTACATCCATTATAACCATGACAAGAACACTTGGCATGCTGTCAATATGACTTTGCTTCAACAACTCCCACAAAGAAATATATAATTCTTAAGAATTTAGACACAAATAAAAATGTAATGTATGTATTCTTGCAAGTCTTATTTATTTTTCTGGGTTTTGAAAAATCTAGAATACGGCAGCAAAGTTACCTTTTCCCAAAAATCCTAATTACATTGGGAACTTTAGCCTTAGAGGTAAAGCCCCTTCATTGATAACACCTAAGCATAGCAGAGCAAAAACAGGAGACACTTGCAACTGTCTGTCACTGAATATTCTGGTGCCTCTTAGGTATTCATATCAAGAAGCCTAGGGAGTTTTAAAGGAAGAAGAACTGTCATGTTCCGTTCCCACACTTGCGATCATAGCGCACTGAGCTCCATGTTCTTTCAGTAATTAGTTCATTTCAATATATAAAATGTAGATTAGGACTGTAGTGTTCCCAAAAGATGAACCAACCTTGTGAATGACTGAGTAAATGAATGACCCATTGACAGAAAGAGAACAAAATGTCTGACATGTTTTCTTTTTCCTGACAACTCTAGTTAATCTTCCATGGCAATAAGACCTGCTCAGTGAGAAAGACAATTTTTCACTGACAAAAATAACACTGGCCTAAAATATCACTGGAACATTTTTGAACTGGGGACAACATGCCAAGTGGAAGAAACTTATTCAGTCAAATATTTGGTTAGGAGAAATGACAGAACTAGTTGATAATAAAACAGCCACATTAAAAAAAAATAGGATATATTTTGAATCTATGAAAGTATAAAAGAGAGACTTGGAAATATCAATTACCTTTAACCATTACAAAATTAACCATTTCTATTAAAGTTTATTCATCCAGGTAATAAAGGACATGTATCCTATTGTTAAGGTGTAGTGTTTCTTACACTTTGTAGCTAGTATTGAGCTGAGATTTAAAAGCGTGAGAAATGTACAGAGCAGAATAACCCTATCTGCTAGAGGTCACTTCATGAACATGGGGTATAGAACAACATCCTCTTGTTGACAGTTTAAAAAATTCTCACATGCTGGTTTTTACACGCTAGGCATATGTAGGGAACTTAATGCTAACTTTAACATAATCTCTGTCCTCCTACAATCTACATTATTAAGAAAGAAACACCCAAGTAGTCACAAGGCCTCCAGGTCAGTGCTGTGAGCCCAGCTTAGGCATGAGAGTATAAGAAAAATTTTCTGGTCTAAAATAACCATTAAAAACAGGAAGTTCTTTATAACCCTGCTTAACAAATCAATACCAATAACTCTTTAATTTTAAAGTGTGTTAAATATGGCAATTATTGTATATGTTATAATGGCAGGTTCATTTAAGAAAAACTATCTGAAACCACATCTCTAACGTGCAGTTTATGAGTGAAGGCAATTCACTTTCACAGCTCTGGATATTTTCTGATCCTACGTTGCACGTTAACATATGTATTATTAAATACAAAAATACAACCTGCTCAGTCTGTAAAATGTTATTTGTTTGTGTATTCTCAGGGCTGACCATTTGGTATTAGATAAGCAACATGACTGCATAACATGAGCTGAACAAGGACAAGAGCAGTAGACATGCCAATGTGTCGAGAGTAGCCAATCACGCCGCTTCCCTCTACAAGGCACTATAGGCCACTACAGAATGTGGAGAGCAGAAAAATAATCTTCCTCAGGGAAACACGTATTATATTTTCTAAATGAAGTGATATCACTGTTAAGGATATATCTTCCCCACGAGCCATAGACTATCTAACAAAACTCCCAGTACAAGCTTAGAAAAGTCTCTTTTCAAGATGTTGGTAAAAGGAGTCCAAGTGACTTCCAGAATAACAATTGCTCTTGGTTGCCTTCCAGAAGTTGGAAATAAGTAACTAATGTTGAAGCTACCACTTGCTTTGGACATGGGATTTGGAAGATTTGAGGGGGATTGATCAGAAAGCCTTCTCCCTTAGAACTAGGTTTCATACTACTAGAAGGTGATATAAAAGCTGCTAAGGGAATAAAGAAATCAACAGTCCCACTCAGTTGTGATGCCTATGAGTCACAATAATGACATGCATATAAAAAATATCCTTGAAGGTGCAATAGTGGCACTTGTATATTGGTTGTAACCAACAGCTGTCTAGTTGGTTCAGTGTCCACTTGGCAGAAGGAAAACATGTTTGGTACTATAAACCATGCCGACTACAAGTGCCTAATGTCATATTCTTAGAAGATCCCCTACTACTATCACTTCCTACAGCAGTATTATTCCTAACTGCCCTCTAAATGCATTCCTTATCACTAAAAATAATTATAGAGCTTCCTTCTGCAGCAGCAGCAGACTTCTATAGAAAGCAACAACTAGTCAGAATGCACAGCCCCAATAGATACTTCTATGACACAACTCTTATACCTAAGGCTCATAGAACATCACATAAGAGAGGCAGAAAGACTGTAAGAGCCAAAGGACTGGAAAGTCTTCTGTGAGTGTGTGTCATCAAACTATGAAACAAAAGCTACTGCCATGAAATCATAACCACATGGCTGCCAGAAGAAGACCTGAACAACTCCAATAAGAGCTGACATCTTAAAGCAAATGAGGAAATTTTAGAGAACCACACCCCTAGATTTATAGCCGTATAGGGACAAACAGTTATCAACTGCTGAGAGAGAGAGAGAGAGAGAGAATTAGACTTCACTGGAGATGAGTCCTGTGATTGGTTTACCCAATGCTAAGCAAGTGCTCAGAAACAGACATGTTCAGTCAACATTGTAGGAGCTCAGTAGGTTGTATTTACATATGGATTTGTTTACATGTGTATGTAGGACTAATAGTTAAAGTAGAAGAGGCCTTTAATTTGGAAGGGATAGAAGGGAGGGGGAATGATGCAATTATATTTTAAATAAACAAAATTATTAGTCTTTTAAAAGTAAGTACCTGGCCTAGTGACAAACACCTTTAATCTCAGCACTCTAGGCACCCGAGGCAGGTGGGTTTCTGTGAGTTCCAGGACAGATTAATTCACATGGTGAGAGCCTGTCACAAGAAAAACATAAGTAAGAATAAAATATGAAGATGCTTCATTTGAAGTTGATGGTTGCCTGGACAAATTCAAGAAAAATATGCTGAAAGATACAGAAAATGTGGGTGATATAAAGCCTTACAAGAGACAGTAACAGCAGTGGGATGTCTGTCGTGACTTCTAATTGTAAGTGTGTTATCAACAGCTGTAGAGGAAGAGAAAAGTTTTGGTGAAAATACACTGAACCTTGAAATCACAAAGGAAGAAAGAAGGCTGTGACTCCATGGTCTGTAGTCTAGGTCTAACTTCACCTTGCATTTTCTAAGTCTCTCTCCACCTTCACTGCCCACCACAGCCTTTCCCCACCCTCCCCCACTCCCCACCTTGGGAATAAGGTGGAGAGGATAACCAAGTAAATTTTTCTTTTTTTTTAAGTTTTTTTTTATTAATTATATTTTACTCACTTTGTATTCCAGCTGTAGCCCTCTCACACCTCCCCTCCAAATCCCACCTTCCCAGCCTCTTCTCCTCCCTTGCCCCTCTGCCAGTCCACTGATAGGGGTGGTCCTTCTCCCCTACCATCTGACTCTAGCCTATCAGGTCTTTTCAAGAGTGGCTGCATTGTCTTCCTCTGTGGCCTAGTAAGGCTGTTTCCCCCTCAGGGGGAGGTGATCAAAGAGACAGCCACTGAAACTTGCAGGCAAATAATAGGATCTAGAAAAGATTATCCTGAGTGAGGTATCCCAGAAGCAGAAAGACACACATGGTATATACTCGCTTATTAGTGGATGTTAGACATATAATATAGGATAAATATACTAAAAACAGTATAAATAAAGAAGCTAAGCAAGAAGGAACACACATGGTATATACTCGCTTATTAGTGGATGTTAGACATATAATATAGGATAAACATACTAAAACCAGTATAAATAAAGAAGCTAAGCAAGAAGGAAGATCCTGGGTTAGATGATCAATCCACATTCAGAAAGGCAAACATGATGGACAGCAGAAGAGGAAGAGGGAGAAAACAGCGAAAAAGAAAGGAGATTACCACAGAGGGCCTCTAAAAGACTCTACCCAGCAGGACATCAAAGCAGTTGCTGAGACACATAGCCAAACTTTGGGCAGAGTGCAGGGAATCTTATGAAAGAAGGGGGAGATAAAAGAGGAAAGGAACTCTACAAGGATAGCAACAGAACTAAAATATTTGAGCACAGGGGTCTTTTCTGAGACTGATACTCCAACCAAGGACCCTTCATGGATATAACCTAGAACCCCTGCTCAGATGTAGCCTATGGCAGCTCACTCTCCAAGTGCATTTCCTAGTAAGGGGAACAGGGATTGTCTCTAACATGAATTCAGTGGCTTGCTCTTTGACTACCCCCCACTGAGGGGGAAGCGGCCTTACCAGACCACAGAGGAGGAAAATGCAGCCATTCCTGATGAGACCTGATAAGCTAGGGTTGGATGAAAGAGGGGAGGACCTTCCCTATCAGTGGACTTGGAAAGGGGAATGGGAGGAGATGACAGAGGGAGGGTAGGATTGGGAGGGAATGTGGGAGGTGTCTACAGCTCCCCACATGAACCTTTATAAGCCAGTCTAATGTTTCCGTATGCCCAACCTTAGTTGAGAATATTTCATAAAGGAACAGAAATAATTAATGAAACCTTAAAGCAATAGAAATTGCAGGAGAGAAACACACAACGTATCCTAAGTGAAACTGTATGTATCTGATTCTGCTTTTGGAAGAGAAGAGGAAACAGATCTATGTTAGTATCCCATTGCATACAATGGAATCTAATGGGTTTAGAAAAGCCATGTGTCTACATCAGGCTCCAGATCACCAAGCAAAGCTACTGTGCTTCAGAAAATAATTCTGCAGGGGCCTAGCCAAACTGCACAGCACTGTCGTTATCCTGGGTGAGTAAACCACAGAGCAGATCTTTCCCCTAAATATTTTAAAGTCTTCACTGGGATTCTCACTAAAGTAGACAAGTAAGAGAACAGCAAAATAACAACTACTGCTGAGCTCTCTGCCAGGCATCTTAATATTGATGAGGGAGCTATTTGAGAAGAGACTAGATGGCAATTCTGTATTATAAAGTGATTTATGGCCAGGCATGGTGGCTCAAACCTCTAACCCTAACACTCTTGAGGCAGAGACAGGCAGATATTTGTGAGTTCCAAGCCAGTCATGTCTACATAGGAACTTGAATGACACCTAAGGGGAGGAGCAGAGTAGGAGAAGAGGGATGGGACTGGGAAGAGCAGAGGGAGAGGGCTTCAATGGGATACAAAGTAATACATTGTAATATTAATACATTGTAATAAATAATAAATCGTCTTTTTAAAAAAAGAAATTCTAGGACGACATTGCAGTTGGAGGTGCTGTAGAGAGACTGTGTTTCAAAAACAAACAGACTAAATAAATAAACAAACAAATAAAGTGATTTGTAGAATGCTTTGGTTACTTTTGTTTGTAAATTTTTATTTAAGAGATTAATGATCATAGTCGCAGCTGATTAAATTTGAATAATGGAAAGTCATGGGTTAAAAAAATATGTAAGTTACCTTTCAAAATTCATCACTGCCATTCCTTCCCTTATCAGAGAAAAAAATAGGGCAGTTTTTCTCTTATGTGTTTTTAATTGTTACATGTACAATATTTATATGTTAATTTCTCATTATCAGTAAGGTAGGGGTAGAAAAGTACAACAAACCTTGAACTATGTTTTCCCTTAAAAGTCTGTTGTCTCAAATCTGGGACCAAGGGATCCCGAAAAGACTGATACTCCAACCAAGGACCATGCATGGAGAATGCCTAGACCCCATGCTCAGATGCATAGCCCCATGGGCAGCTCAGTCTCCATGTGGGTACCCCAGTAAGGGGAGCAAAGGTTGTCTCTGACATGAACTCAGTGGCCAGCTCCAAAGAGCTGATCAAATCTCCTCTTCCTGGGAGGGTACAGCCTTGCCAGGCCAAGTAGGAAGACAATGCAGGCAGTCCTGATGATACCTGATAGGCTAGGGTCAGATAGAAAGGGAGGAGGACTTCTCCTATCAGTGGACTAGGGGAGGGGCATAGGAGAAGAGGGAAGGAGGGTGGGACTGGGAGGAGATGAGGAACAGGGATACAGCAGGAATACAATGTAATAAATAATAAATAAAACAACATTTGTTGTCTAGTTAAGTTTTGCACCCTTACAAAATATCCACAATTCAGTGGCACAAAACCATACCTATTTCATTAGAACCACAATTCTGGTGAATGACAGTTGGGAACAGGTATCACAAGGACTAAGCTTCAGTAGAGACATTTTAGATGACAGCCCCAAACCATTGCCTTTAAACATTGCTTCCTTTTAGATTCCTCTGAGATTAGAAATTCTAGGACACACTATAGAAATGATTCCTGAAAGCATAGGATTGCCAGGTCACAGAGCAAGAGGATGCAGCCAGTCCTGATGAGACCTTATTGGCTATGTTCAGATAGGAGGGGAGGAGGTCCTCCACTATCAATGGACTAGGGGAGGAGCAGAGTAGGAGAAGAGGGATGGGACTGGGAAGAGCAGAGGAAGGGGGCTTCAATGGGATACAAAGTAATACATTGTAATATTAATACATTGCAATAAATAATAAATCGACTTTTTAAAAAAAGAAATTCTAGGACGACTTTGCAGTTGGAGGTGCTGCCTGACTTGCATTATAGAACACTTAGCCATTAGGTAGTATTGCTTTCTATTTTTAGACTTAGATATGGCTACTTTGGTTTTCCCAGAACATAAGATATCAGGGTCAGCTGGGTTGTGTGTAGAGGGTGGTGGGTGAAAATGTGCCTTTAATCCTAGCATTTGGGAAATAGAGGTAGGAGGAGTTCTATGAGTTTCAGGCCAGTGAGTTCCTGACAGCCAGGGATATTCAGGCAAAATGTGTCCAAAAAAAAAAAAAAAAAAGACAGGAAGAAAGAAGGAAGGAAGGAAGGAAGGAAGCAAGGAAGGAAGGAAGAAAAAAAGGAAAGAAGGAAGGAAGGAAAGAAGGAAGGAAGGAAGGAAGGAAGGAAGGAAGGAAGGAAGGAAGGAAGGAAGGAAGGAAAGAAGGAAGGAAGAAGGAAGGAAAAAAGATGCCAGGACCATTAAGTTCAGTGTAGTATCTATCTTCTCCTAAACACAACATTTCAAACGACAAAGGAGTAAAGTTTAACAAATTTTTAAGGGATGACACTAGAATATTGCAAGGCTGACCTTCTGCCCTAACGTGATAGTCAAAGCCATCAGAGAAGCTGGTCAAAGTCAGAGGGGTAATGGTCCATGATGCACCGTGAGAGGAGTACAGCATAGAGCATCCACTAGCACTGCACCCTCCTTCCTTTCTGCAGCTTCTCACTCCATTTTGCATGGTTCACTGTCACTACGAGTTTCTGACCCCACTTACTTACTCTAGCAATTAATCTCTGCTCTGGCTCATTTTACTTTCTATGCTAAATATACCTCATGGGTGTATTTTGACAGTTGAATGAAATAAGACAAGAAAATTGCCTGACACAGGTACCTAGAATACAGTGAATAGTAAATAGCAGCTTTCTCTTCTCTAAGTTAGGGATAGTTACAGTTAATTAATGTGTGTGCTTTGTGTGTGTGTGTGCTTGTGCGTGTGTGTGTGTGTGTGTGTGTATGTAGTGTGTGTGTGTGTATGTGGTGTGTGTGTGTGTGTGTGTGTATGTGGTGTGTGTGTGTGTATGTGGTGTGTGTGTGTGTGTTAGGGGAGGAGATAAAGGAAAAAGAAAATTGCTTTCTGTCAATGCCAGTAGCATAACAGAAATAGAATCTTTTATGCTCCATTTCTGGGAAGCATGGAGTAGTGATAGATAGGTTTATTTCAGGACATTTTGAACAAGTCTACAATCATTTCAGAGGGGCCGGTGAGAAGCTATGTGTGCTTAGTTAGGTTTCATATTGCTGTGAAGAGACACCATGGCCATGGCAACTCTTATAAACATTTAATTGGTGCTGGCATATATGTTCAGAGGTTTAGTCCATCATTGTTATGGCAGGAAACATGACAGTGCACAGGTAGACATGGTGCTAGAGAAGGAGCTGAAGAGTTCTACACCTGGATCTACTGGCAGCAGGAAGAAAGCCTCAGCCACTGGGCCTAGCTTGAGTTTCTGAAACTTCAAAGCCCACCTACAGTGACACACTTTCTCCAAAATGACCAATCCAACAAGGCCATGTATCTTAATCATTTCAAATAATGTCACTCCTTATGAGTCCATGGTGGGTATTTTCAGTTAAATCACCACAACTCTCAAACACCATTAATGTGGTGGTTTAGTCCAGATACTTTGTGTTTTTAGAACTTGTTAGTTGGGATATTTGTTCCTCTTGTCAATTGGCACTAGAGTGTAAACATTTTAACACATCTTAAAAGCTAGGTATATAATAAATTTCTTCCTTAGGGAAAAAAAGAGATAGATCTAGATATACCTCAAAATAGGTCATTTGACAACATATTGTGACTATTATGGGAACTCCTTTCATTAGTAGACACGTAATATTGTGTTGCCAGGGGAAATAGCACAGTATGCTAATGCTGGGGACCATGTGAAACTTCAGCAGGGTCATTGCATGACAAATATCTGAAATGAATTATGTTTGCTTTTATTTAACCAAATCATGATTGGCTTACCTAGGAACAAGTTGTCAAAGCAAAAATAAAAAATGCTAAGGAGGCTTGAAATAGCTGTATTCCAATTACAGAAATGAGATTACGGATCTAAAATACAATTATAATTGCTCAGAACCAAAGGATGATGTGGCAATGTTTTCTGTTTGAATCCAAATGTTCAGAAATGAGGTCAGCTCTATGCACTGGCTTCTCTTCAGAGTCCAAAGGGACCTAGTTTAGCTGAATCTGTCATTATTAGTTTTTGTGCCTTAAAATTATGCCTGTATTTGACTGTCCCCCATCCCATTGCTCACTCAGACGACTTTAGTGCTACCAAACAGAAGAATATTCATAACCCTAAAGAAGGGATTGATCTACTCCTTTAGAATACATCAAATCGTAAGCAAAAGAAAAGCCTCTACAGTACTTTCTGCACTAAGAGAGCTCACACATCTAACCCTGATCATTACATTTCACAGCACCACTAAAGCTCTTCTTATTCACATCAGCTTGGTTTCTATGGCTATACTAAACAAACAGCATCCATTATCTTCTATTTCAGACATCAAGAAGAAAAATAATGTGAATCTGGAAATGATTCCTGAAAAGCATGAGGGAGAGACCAAGGATTTTTTTAAAAATGTGTTTACATTAGTTCTATAACAGAATAACTGAAATGTAGGTCACTTTCTACTTGCTTGCTAAAATCCTATGAAGTATAGCTTCTTAAAATTCAGTCATGCCATCAATACACGTAACTGAAAGACAGTAACAGAATGATGTAAATAAAATCTAACTAGGTAAATGTTTACACTGTTGTGCCTGCTAGTTGGCCATAGAAACTAGACCAATATATGTAAATAAATTAGAAATGCAGAGTATTTGTCATAAGCTCTGAATTCTTTGTCAATCACAGGTATCTTGGAGTTCAAAAAAAGGAAAGATTAATGTAGCATAACAGAATTATACAAGATTGCAGAGGCAAGAACTCTGAATCTTAAACAATGACAATTTTCAAAGGAAAAGAGATTCAAGAAATGTTATAAATTGCCTATATTGAAATTCTATGTGGTAGAACACAAAAGCAAATAATTTAATTATTAATGGATTGGCTTTCTTATCAATAAAATAGAAACAATAATTTCATAAAATAATTATGTGAATGTAAGGTAATATAATTAATGATAAACCTAATACCTAAGCCTAAAAATTTTATCAAGAATATAACTGATAACAAATACTAGCTTGGAAGTAGGAAACTGGAATTTTTATACACCATTGGTTGGAGTTTAATCAAGTACAGATACTCTGGAAAACAGTCTAGAATATTCTCAAACAATTATAAACAGGATTGCCAATTATCCAAGACCCAGAACATATACAAAAAGGACTCTATGTTCTACTACAGAGATACCTCAGTGTTGATTTAGTCACACAAACAACCTAGATGTTCATCAATAATTTAATGTAGAAGAAAAATACAGGCCAGCTCTGGTGGTGTAGGCTGGTAAGATGTGCTGAAGGAGGCAGAGGCAGGAGGATCCAGAGTTTGAGGACAGCCTGCAATACACTTTAAAAGAAGAAGAAAAAGGGGGGGGGAGGAGGAGAAAGAGAAGGAGGAGGAAGAAGATTCGGTATATATGCAATGGGATATTATTCACCTGTAAAGAAAAATGCAATAAAATTTGAAATCAAATAGATATAACTGAAAAAAAAATACTGAGATCACTGAACCACAGTGAAACAAACATTGCATGTTCTTTCTCATACGTTGTATTACCCTAAAATCTTATCTCTTTAACCAACAAACTAGAAAGGAGCCATGGCGTCGGGGTCGGGAGATACGTTCATGAGGTAGGCAGGATAGAGTATTTAAGGATAGTAGTAAATTATAAGTAAAACAAAAGTAGAGAGAATCTTGAGGTAGGAAGGCTTAATCAGGCAAGGAGAAGAAGAATGGGGAAAATCAGGATGAGGAGGGTAGGGCTAACCAAAAGGGAGGAGATATGAAGAGCTCTAAAAGTCTACAGTCATGTAATCCAATTTTTAAGATATAATTGATTGGGATAGAACATTTCAAAGAAACCTCATTTCAAAGAAAGGACACTGGGTGTTAAATGACTAAGCAGGGATGGAAGGGTGCAGGAGAAGAGGCAGTGGTAGGTGGGTTAAGCATTTGGTCTATGAAAAACCTGATAAAAACCCACTAGTCAGCATAATTTCAAAAGGTAATTCTTTAATTCTCTAGTTTTAATGGTGGTACCCTGTGTGAGTGGACAATGCCACTTTCAGAAGAAACAAAAAATATTAAACAAAAATTAAAATACAAAGTGTGGGAAACTCATATTGGTCAGGGGAACAAGAGTTTTCTAAGACAACATAGCCATTGCCTATATCTTTCATCAGTCACAATAACTACTTGATAAGACCCCTTTGCTGAAGACAATACACAATTTGGCCTCAGGTTGAGGCCTGTGGTCCAGTCTGTCACCGAGAGCCATGAGTGGGTTGGTGGTCCTGATATGGCTTCCAGGCATGTGGATGTCTATGGCCCGTGTTACCACTGAAGCTATGCAGATGTCAGTGGTCAGTGCTGGCACCAGAAGCCATGTTGACAGTCATGGTCTGTGCTGCCACACAGGGCCAGGGCCATGTCTGGGTCGGTCATCCTACAGAAGTGTGGGAGGGGAACGATACTGTGTTTGTGGTCTGTGCTATAACCAAAACCTTGTGGAAGCCCCATGATCCGTGCTTCCACAGAATGTGAAGAGCAAGGAGGCTACTTTTGGTGTTATATTGAAGACCGTAGACACACAATTGAAAAGGAGTGACTTGGAGGGCTTCTGTGACAACCCCTACCCTTTCCCACCCCCCCTCCAAAAGTAACACCTAGACAGGAAGCCATTGGAGACAACTCTTAAAAAGTGTGTTGGGGATGCTGAAGTGTAGCACTTCACAACGGATGGCTTCTGGAGGAGAGGCAGAAGAAGAAGGACTTCGTTCTGTTTCAGGGGCAGGCCACTGAGAATTTGAACCATCATGTTCCACTGAGTGTATAGATAACATAAATTGGAATTGTTTATTTATTTATTTATTTATTTATTTATTTATTTGTTTATTTAGCGTGTTCCCATTTTTATTACCTTTTGTGGAGGGAGGTCACAGGGGTGGCAGGTAGACATGGAAAAACTGGGAGGTGAGCATGATCAGGTTAATGATGTGAAATTTGTAGAAAATCAATAAAATGTTATATTGAAAAAAATAATCCTATATCTGGACTCTATTTTTTCTTACCAAGTCTAATAACAAACACTGTGGCTCTGTAGGTCAGAGGTCTTTATTGGAGATACCAAGCCTAGCCATAGCTGTCCATAGCAAAAATATAGAAAATCCAACAAACTCAAACAGAACACAGGATGGATTTGACCCACAAACACCTACTGCTAATGTAGGTGGGCAGCTAAAAACATTCTATCAAAAATGACTTCTCAATTTTTCCTCTTCAAAATCCGATGCTTCACAGGGAAGAAGCAGTTTTCTCTTCAGATATTTATAGACCAAGGCCTCCTCAGCGGCCTCCTCGTCAACTTTCCTTACTCGAAGTGGTTGTTTGGCTACTAGGCAGAAACTTCTTTAGAAACTTGAGTCTCACACGTAGACACCATGAAGGAAGGAAAACACAGCTGCATGGGATACTGTGGACTGCAATCAGTAGGAAGGGCTGGCTATTCTGTGAGGACAATAGCTCTAATTCAGTTCTGCTCCCCTGTCTTCACAAAGGAGACATCACATCATTACTCTATAATGACAAAAACCAAAGATTGCTGTATTGTATTTTTGAGGATGATTTGGTTGTTACAGCTCAAATGCTTTATAACATCAAAAAAAAAAAAAAGTAAAACTTACTTTTCTTGGGTTTTATTTGTTTGTTTTGTGTTTTTTGTGTGTGTTTGTTTGTTTGATTGTTTGTTTTGAGAATCTCAAGTGTCCCTGGGAGAACCTTTGACATCCAGGAGGGTAGAGGAGAAGCCTTTCCCACTGTGAGGAGGTAGGACTTTGTTCAAACTAAAACAATGTGCCACTGAACTGACAGCCTTAGCAGGGTAAAGGAAAAAAATCTTTCCCCCTGGAGACTAGAAAACATCTTGATGTTAGAAATGCTTTTGTTTCTTTGTTGTTTGTTTGTTTCTTTGTTTAAAATGACTCCTGCTGCATCTTGGAATGGCTTGCTGTTGACACAGGTTGTTTTCTGCCTATATACTGTATGACTTGAGGGTGTGATGGGTGTTAGTGAACAGATACTTGACTAATAAGGAATATTCCTAAAAACAAGAACCAATATTTTATATGGTTTTTCTAAAACAAAAAGCAAGCAGTCCATGCATGCTCTTTGGTTGGTGGGTCAGTCTCTCTGTGCCCTCAATGGCTGGTTCTTTGACTTCCCCCCACCATTGAATTCATGTCAGAAACAGTCCCTGTTCACCTTACTAGGATACCCACTTGGATATCAAGCTTCCATGGGTTATGTCTGAGCAGGGGTTCTAGGTTATATCCATTCATGGTCCTTGGTTGGAGAATCAGTCTCAGAAAAGACCCCTGTGCCCAGATATATTTGGTCCTTATGGAGCTCCTGTTCTCTTCAGATCTTACTAACTCCCACGTCTTTCATTTGATTCCCTGCACTCTGCCCAAGGTTTGATTATGAGTCTCAGCATCTGCTTTGATACACCTATAGGTAGAGTCTTTCAGAGGCCCTCTGTGGTAGGCTTCTGCCCTGTTACTGTTTCTCCTACTTCCAATGTCCATCCCATTTGTCTTTATAAGTGAGGGTTGATCATCTTACACTGGGTCCTCCTTCTTGTTTAGCTTCTTTAGGTGTACAGATTTTAGTATGTTTATCTTATCTTATATGTCTACACATGCTGGAGAGGTTGTGGAGAAAAGGGAACCCTCCTCCATTGTTGGTGGGAATGTAAACTTGTACAACCACTTTGGAAATCAATCTGGCGCTTTTCTCAGACAATTAGGAATAGTGCTTCCTAAAGATCCAGCTATACCACTGCTAGGCATATATCCAAAAGATGCTCATTTACACAACAAGGACATATGCTCAACCATGTTTGTAGCAGCTTTATATGTAATAGCCAGAACCTGGAAACAACCCAGGTGTCCCTCAAAGGAGGAATGGATACAGACGTTGTGGTACATTTACACAATGGAATACTATTCAGCAATCAAAAACAAGGAAATCATGAAATTTCCAGGCAAATGGTGGGATCTAGAAAAGATCATCCTGAGTGAGATATCCCAGAAACAGAAAGACACAGACAGTATATACTCACTTATAAGTGGATACTAGACCCACCACCAATTTCTTTTCTCTCCTGATCATCCTTTGCTTCTCACCCCTGTTTCAGTCCCCACCCCCTTTCTCACCTGGTACCCTCCCTCCATCTACTTCAGATGTATATTTTATTTCCTCTTTGGAGTGAGATTCAAGCATCTTCCCTTGGGCCCTCCTTGGCTTCTCTGTGTCTGTGGATTGTAGCATGTTTATCCTGTAATTTATGGCTAAATCCACTTATAAATGAGTACATACAAAGGGTGATTTTCTGGGTCTGTGTTACCTCAATAAGGATGATCTTTCCTAACTCCATTTATTTGCCTGCAAATTGCATGTTTTCTTTGGTTTTAATAGCTGACTGTTATTCCATCATGTAAATGTCCTAAATATTCTTTATTCATTCTTTGGTTGAGGGACATCTATTTTAAGAAGCTTTTACTATAGGAAGGTTCTATACAGTCTCTAAAACGGCCCTTAGTTTTAGATATCCCTCCCCATATTCCCTTCCTTACTCCTTCTTATCTCTTCCTCTTCATTTGATCCTTCCATTCCAGCCTCTTTCCATCCACCCATAGCCATCTATTCTATTTCCTCTTCCTAGGGAATTCTTTCCCTCCCTTCAAGTCCCTTACCCTATACCTAACATCTATTGTTTACAGATTGTTTCCTCTTATCAGATACATAGCAGCTAACATCCACATATAAGTGAATATATTGCACATTTGTCTTTTTGGGTCTTGGTTCTAGGTTCATCCATTTACTGATAAATTTCATGATTTCATTTTTTTAACAGCCAAGTAATATTTTATTATATAAATGCACCCAATTTTTTTTTATCCATCTATTTCTATTATAGATAGAGTACCACTGTACATGGTTGAGCAAGTGTCCTGTAATAGAATGCAGCGTCCTTTGAGTATATGTTCAAAAATGATATAGCTCAGTGTTTCTCAATATTATTAATGCTGTGTCTTTTTAATACAGTTTCTCATGTTGTGGTGACCCTCAATAATAAAATTGTTTTGTTGCTACTTTATAACTGTAATTTTGCTATTGTTATAAGTCTTTATGTAAATATCTGTTTTCTGATGATCTTAGGTGACCCCTTTGTAAGGGTCATTCGACCCCAAATTCTGTGCTGACCCACAGGTTGATAACCACTAGCATAGCTGAATTTTGAGAAAAGATGACTCATACATACTGGGATAAATGAAAGTGGAAGACAAAGCTAAGGTACAAGGGAAACTACATGTGTGGGATCTGATCCTTAATAAGATTTCCAAACAGAACTGTGTCACCCTCAGACGAAACTATTCATCTTCCATATGCTGTGATAACCCTGGGACTACAGTTTCATAGAGGCATGGTAGATAAAGGTATCAAATATAGAAGATGATAGTTATGTTGACAGGAACAGATTTGACATAATGGACCATGTGCAATAAATTGCTTGTACATGAATTAAGAGCCAAATATTTAATTCATGCTGATGGAACTTGGGGATTAATATGTTACAGTGCTGGGTATTGACAAGTTAAAACACTTGCTTATAGTCATAGAGTAACTAATACAACATGTGACTGTGCTTGCATTTCTTATGTCTTAATCAACATGGACATCCCAGTTATCCCAGGGCTACAGGTGACAAATCCATCATCATTGGTACGACAGAACCAAGATCGTCTTGCTTACTTAATACAACAATTGGTTCATCTGCATCACATGGCTGGGTACTAAGGTTTTAAAACAAATAAATATTCCCTTTCCTCATGAAACTTATTCCCCTGAAGAGACAGAAGAACATACATGCTTAAGGTCGTATTTGGATGGACTATGATTTATTCCTGTCAATTTATCATCCTTGTTTGGTCTAAGATCATTTTTTTTCACTTTTATCATTTCAAGAATTCCATACTTTAATATTTGCTAAACAGTGCGGAATTTTATGCTGAATTCCAGGTTACAGGGTAGCATATAAAAATCAATACAAGGTCATGAGCAAAGAACCCTTGTATAACAGAAATTCTAATACAAATCTTAGATATACCTAGATCAAACTCCAGATCTCTCTGCCCATTCCTACCCTGTATATGGCCAGTGTCCCATTCTATTATTTAAGCAAGGTTTGGTACCTATTTAGAGCAAGCTCAGTATGACTGTTTGCTTAAAATGTATGCTGGACATGTCAGAAGTCATCAGGTTTTGCCACGTGTTAGTTTTATGACAGATCCAGGCCACAGACCCAGAGCTTGGCAAGTACCATATAAATTATAGCTGCACTGAAGCCGTTAGCAGTGGCACTCAGTGCAGGCCCACCTTCCAAACACTTCTGCAAAAATAAAAATGACACAGTTACCTAACACCAGGAAGCAAATTCCAATTCTTCCAAAAGCTATGGGCCAAGCATTCTACAAAACTCTTAGATACTTTATAGTGTATGTTCTTTTCTAACAAGCCTAAAACTGTCACTATTAAAAGAAAAAAATTACATCATGTAATGCTTTTCTTTTTGTTTCTTTTTTAATAATTTTTTATTGTTTTAAACATTAGTTACAGTTCATTAACTTTTCTCTTTTTTTGTACATTAGTATATGTGCTTGTATGTGTGTATGTGCACACATCGGTTTATGTGGTGGTCAAAGGACAACCCACAGCACGAGATTCTTTCCCTTCAGGCCTTCTTGGCAGCAAGTGTCTTTCCCAACTAAGGTTCTCTCCGCAGCCTGCAGAGCTTTTCTTTACAGTTTAAAAGCCCTAATTCTAGAGCCACAACTCAGCTGTTAACAGCATCTCATACAAAAATAATCTCACTTGTTTAGTAGTGAGCATTGACTTGGTAAGTTCTCCAAGTAGATGAAAATCTGTATTGTTTATATTCCATTTTGTAAGAAGGCGGGGGGGGAGTGATTATTATTTGGACAATCAATCTACTTCTATAAACTCACTAATGTATAATAACTGTTTTGTGTTAAATCTTTAGATCTTACATGATAACCACGCATGTTTGATTTCATGAGAAGTAAAGATGCCTGCCATGGTTTGTATAGGTTTGGCTACCACATACTGATGTCTTTGAATGCTTTGCCCATAGATTGTAAGTGGCACTATTAGGAGGTGTGGCCTTTTTGGAGTATGTGTTGCCTTGTTGGAGTCGGTGTGATACTGTGGAAGTGGGCTTTGAGGACCCCTACACTCAAGCTCAACCATTGTGGCACACAATTCCTTTCTGCTAGGTACTGATCAAGATGTAGAACTCACAGATCACTCTCCAGCACATGTCTGCCTAGATGCTGACATGCTTCCCACCATGATGATAGTGTACTAAGCCTCCGAAACTGTAAGCCAACACCACTCAAATATCTTCCTTTATAAAAGTTGCCTTGGTCATGTTGTCTTTTCACATCCATAAAACCCAAACTAAGACAATGACAGTATGCATATAAATTTGAAACTAAGAAGAAAAAATCCTTAATAAAGTTGAGAATTTATATTAAACAATAAGAAATACAACCTGTGCTCTTTACTACAATCAGACTTTCAACATTGGACCAAATTTTGCTTAATCAAATACTCATTTTTAAAAGTTATTCATAACTTATTTGTATAGACTTTAAAAATTTAAAAGAGTAAGCCTCAGAAGAGTTTTCTTTTAATATTTTAAATATGCCTAAAATTATCTTCACTTTTGTATGAGCATCAATGTGGAGGGATTTTAATCTAGCAACATGACTACTCTGGCTGGGATACAGACTTGCCTTTAATACACACCTTTAGTTCCTCTGGCTGGAATATGCACCTTTACTCCCAAGCAATAGAGATAAAGCAAGGGAGATAATGGAGTTTGTAGAAGGAAGTACTCTTCTTTGAAAGTGATGTCTAATTGAAAGGCAGACAAAGTGACTAATCAGAGAAAGATTTGACAATATGGGATACACCCAACTCTCACAAGAAGAGAGGGGAAAGAGAGGTAACGTAAGAGGGAGCAACACAAAGGGAGAGAGGAAGCAGTTTTTGGTTTTTGTTTTGTTTTGTTTTGTTTTGTTTTGTTTTTTTATAGAGACAAGTTGCAGAGTGAGAGCAAGGTAGTCACAGGTGAAGACACAATGAGCCGGAGATTAACAAAGAGCCAGAAGATTAGAACAGATTGCCATTGTATGAGTCCAAGCAGAGCAGTAGAGCAATTCACACAGAAGGCAAAAACCAGTTTGAATCAGTCAGCTTGTAGAGGAGTTTGAGCCAGAACAGCTAAGTTGAACCAGCCAGCCAGCATTCAGAAAGGGCTAGGCATAGGTTATCAGACAAAAGCAGTAAGCTTCTGAGATGACAATTAATTAGGGGGAAAAAGTTACTTTTACACAGCAAGGATTCGTTACATATTCTAATTGGATATCTAAACTATTATTGTTTTCCAGGAAACATGATCAACTTCACATTACGTAAAAGAGAAATTTCTTGTTTCCTTTAATAACATTACAGAATGACTTCCCCAGCAGTTAAAGGCTTGTAACAAAAAAATTCTCAAAATCTTCAAAAAAAATAATTAATTAAAAAATAATAAACTAAAGCGTATTTTGTTTAAGTGAAAAAAATTTCTGTTGTTTACATTTGCTATGGGGTGGGAAGCACACGTGCACGCCACAGCACGGTTCTGATGGACATGAGTCACCTTTGCAGAATCTAGTCTCTTCTTCCACATCTGCTGTGCGGGTCCCAACATCAGACTCAGGCAGCCATCTCCTTTATCTGCTATGCCATTTGGTTAACCTCCAGAGAAATCTACTTTTTGAAGTACTTGTTCATAGTGTTTACTGCAGACAAACTATAAAATAAAATGTATGGTTCTGATATTCCACTATTATTCTCCCCCTTTTCTCTGGTATTTTCAGGATAATGGTACCTACCCTTCCAGGAACAATTTAATCACCCAGATGACATAACTTCAGTGGGTATAAAGTTCCCTCATAAAGACTGAAGAGATCAAATTATAAGTTTTTTCTGAAACATTTTACTGCAAAACAATAATATAGTTTGATTTTACTGACTTCAAATGAACAAAATAATCTTCTAAAAAGAAATTCTTCTGTATACCTTCCTTTTCACATCTAAACACATAAACACAGTAATATGGAGGAAATAAATAATAATAAAAAAATAGGAATCCCGAACATCAGACCATGATGAGAAATGTGTTCTTTCTAGTAATAAACTGTAAACTGAATGTGTGTGTGTGTGTGTGTGTGTGTGTGTGTGTGTGTGTGTGTGTGTGTGTGTG
>NW_026596073.1:6421576-6426731 GCF_907164565.1 Psammomys obesus | reverse complement strand
GTGTGTGTGTGTGTGTGTGTGTGTGTGTGTGTGTGTGTGTGTGTGTGAAACAGCTCTTTAAAAGTATGGCAAAACACAATTCAGGATGCCAGTCCCTGAGAAAAGGGCAGTTAGGGAAAAGCAGAGCAGAGTTGCATTAGTCATTTTTGAGGAAGAGAAAAAATGGTGTGGAACTTTTCTTATGCACTGTATGATAGTGGAGAAGAGAGGTATATATGGAAGGGGTCATGAAAGTTGATTAGGAATTCCCTTAAGTCTTTTGATGAATCCTCATTTGTGCATGCCTGAGAAAAGCTTCCTCAAAGGACAATAAAAACCATCCTGGGATGATGAGGTGAACAATTTCCCAAACTCTCAGAGAACTGCAAGATATCTGAAGTCCAGGTACGCAGAGTGGGAAACTTCACTGAGCACACATTCACCGGAAACCAGGGATAGCATGACTTAGTAGGAAAATCCCTAGGAGTTACAGCTTTTCCCTCCTCAACAAATGTTAAAGAAGGAGGACCCTGGGTAAGATGATCAATCCTCACTCAGAAAGGCAAATGGGACAGACATCAGAGAGGGAGAAAACAAGAAACAGGACAGGAGCCTACCACAGAGGGTCTCTCAAAGACTTTACCCAGCAAGGTATCGAAGCAGATGCTGAGACTCATAACCAAACTTGGGGCAGAATGCAGGGAATCTTATGAATGAAGGGTGAAATAGAAAGACAAGGAGGAGACAGGAGCTCCTCAAGGAGAGCAACAAAACCAGAAAACCTGGGCACAGAGGTCTTTTCTGAGAGTGATACTCCAACCAAGGACCATGCATGGAAATAACTTAGAATCCCTGCACAGATGTAGCCCATGGCAGCTCAATGTCTAAGTGGGTCCCTA
This sequence comes from Psammomys obesus, assembly GCF_907164565.1. Taxonomy (NCBI): domain Eukaryota; kingdom Metazoa; phylum Chordata; class Mammalia; order Rodentia; family Muridae; genus Psammomys; species Psammomys obesus. The sequence continues at coordinate 6,425,853 of NW_026596073.1, read as the reverse complement.
GTAAGGGGAACAGGGACTGTCTCTGACATGAACACTCTTAGTAACTTAGGATGTGCAGCCCAAGCCAACCATCTTCTGTAACCAGGCAAGGCTCCCAGCAGTGGTACTGGGACACCAACCCAGCCACGAAACTTGAAATCTATGGTTCCTTCTGCCTGAAGGATGTTCTGGGGCAATGATGTGTCAGAAACTGTGGGAGTAGCCATCCCATGACTGGTCTAACTTGAGGCCCATGACTGGTCTAACTTGAGGCCCAAGCCACGAGAGGGAGCCAATCCGGACACTGCCTGGATGGCCAGGAACTAGAAGACAACTGACAACAAGAAAGTCAATGAAATTATTGCTGATGGCATTCTGCTGTGCTCATTAGATTGGTGCAAAGCCTGTTCATCATCAGAGAGTTTTCCCTAACAACTGATGGGAGAATATGCAGAGACCCATGTCAAAACATTAGAAAGGGCTTAAGGAACTCCAAGGAAGAGGGAGAGGAGAGATCATAGGAGCCAGAGGGGTCAAAGACACCAGCTGAACACAACCCAGAGAAACAACTAAGTAGGGCTCATAGGGCCTCACAGAGACTGGAGTGACAAGTAAGGAAACTGCAGAGGCCTCTTCTGGGTCCTCTGTATTACATGCCATGATAGTTTGGCTTGAGGTTTCTGTGGGACTGCTACCAATGGAAGTATTGGTGTCTCCAACTCTTTTGCCTGCTCTTGGGACCATTTTCCTTCTACTGGGTTGCCTCATCCAGCCTTGGTTTTGTATAGTCTTATTGCACCTTCTTCTGCCATGTTTAGTTGAAATCACTGGCAGGCCTGTGCTTTTCTGAGGGAAACAGAGAAGTAGTGGATCCGAAAGAGGTGGACAAGGTGTGTATGTGTGTGTAGGGGATCGGGGGCTGGGAGGAAAGGAGGGGAAACTGCACTTGAGATGTATCATATGAGAGAGGAATAATATTTTTAAGAAATAGAAAATATGCAGCTTTTTAATGACATTTCTTGATTAAAATGTATTTAAAGGTCAAAACATTCACTGTTCTGTGTGTTTGCTACAAATGCAAACTGAAGAGAGATTCCTTTTCAGGCTTAATGGATTTTCAGTTTCTAAAGAAAAATCTGTCTTCCTGGGTTCTGTCACATATTATTTTTGAATGGTCAGAAATGGAAACATTGAGATATACAGATGTATAAAAAATGTGAAACTCAAGACTCTCCACAGCACAAAGTCAAACTAAGTTTTAAGGTCACTCTCCCGTATTCCCAACATGCTACAGAGAGTCCCAACAGCCAACTGCATTCCAACCCATCCTAATGGTGCCATTTTCTCCGTGCTTCTGAAACTTAAACAAAAGTCCACAGCCTTCTACTGCTTTTTCAGTTAACCCAAGCTGATTCATTATTTGTAGGTTTCCTCAAAAGTGATAGCTTCAATCTTGGTTACTTTCCTATTTCAATGATGAAACACCATGACCTAAGAAATGTATGGAAGGAAGGCTTTACTTAGGGGTTCCAGAGGTTTAGGGTCCGTGATGTCTGAGCACTCATGGCAGCATGAACACCTGAGAGATCACATCATGAACCACACACAGGAAGCAGAGAGGACACACTGGAAATAGCAAATGGATCTTGAAACCTCAAAACCTTTATCCAATGACAGCAAGGTGACATATCATAAACCTACCTAGTGTCACCAAATGGAGACCAAGTATTCAGAAGCCCGATATTACAGAGGACATGTCAAACTACAATGACTTCCACAGATGTTTTCTTAAGCTTTCATACACACACAGGAACACACACACACACACACACACACGAGAAAGAGAATTTCATATCTTGCTTTGAACATTCATGACCCATTATAAAAAGCCCTCAAGATACATGATGTAAGCTTTTGTTACCAATACACTTGCCTTACATTCTACAGCTAATAACACACAAAGATGGTCCTTTGTGTACTGTACTATCGAAAGAACAATCTTTTTTCTGTGATCACTTATTACATGATAAAAAGAGAGGTATTACCGAGTAGCAGAAAACCCACCAGAACAATCCAGGATTCTATGGCTTTAAGACACACACATGCATACGTGTGTGCGCATATGTATGAGAAGAATGAGACAAGAGAGAGGGAGACTGACTCTGTATCCCCATCTGACATGAAATTCATGACAATCTTCCTATCTCTCACGTACCGAGATTCCGGGCACCAACCACCGCACCCGAGTCAAGTTGTATGCGTGCTTCTTCAAATATAATAGACACTTAATTTCTTCAAAATAAGAAATAAAATTAATATAGTTTATCTTAGTAAAATACTAAGGTGTTATCTGAAAAAAATAAAAGAGACTTATATGTTACATATGTACAAGATTAAATTATAGCCAAGAGGTTAAAATGATTAGACAACTTTTATTTGTATATTGATGAGCACTGAAATGTCCCAATTGCTCGAAAGATGTCCATGTATGTATGGGACCTCAAGATATTTTAGACAGTATAAGTCAATGTTAGTGGTTTCTTATAATAAATAAGAGTAGAGCTTTATTTCAATAGGCAACATATAGATTCTGATCATACAAATTCTCTTTTTCTCTTCTCCCTCTCTCTCTCTCAGCCTCTCTTCCTCTCCCTCTTTCTATCCTCCTCCACCTCTCTCTTTCTTTAAATCCAATTGAAAATATCCCTAATTCTTGTGACAAGAATAGCATACAGATTTTGGATGTTAAACCAAACACGCATTATTCTGATGAATGTACATTGTAATACAATGTAGTAAATATTATCTATCTTTAAGGATAGACTGGTAATGTGTTCCTGATTTCATTTTGGTCATTTTAGCTTGCAGATGTGCAACATTCCCACATCTTATAATTTATTGATATAATGCGATGAGTGTTTTTTTTAACATTTTTTATTTTTTATTAATTACACTTTATTCATTTTGTATCCCCCCATACGCCCCTCCCTCCCTTTTTTGCATGCATGCCCCTCCCCAAGTCCACTGATAGGGGAGGTTCTCCTCTCCTTTCTGATCTTAGTCTATCAGTTCTCATCCAAAGTGGCTGCATTGTCCTCTTCTGTGGCTTGGTAAGGCTGCTCCCCCCTCAGGGGGAGGTGAACAAAGAGCAGGCCAATCAGATTATGTCAGAGGCAGTCCCTCTTCCCATTACTATGTAACCCACTTGGACACTGAACTGCCATGGGCTACATCTGTGCAGGGGTTCTAGGTTATCCATGAATAGTCCTTGGTTGGAGTATGAGTCTCTGGGAAGTTCCATGTGTTCAAATTTTCTTGTTCTGTTGCTCTCTTTCTGGAGTTCCTGTCATCTCCAGCTCTTACTATTTCCCACTTCTTACATAAAATTCGATTCACTCTGCCCATCAGTTGGCCATCAGACTCAGCATCTGCTCTGATAGTCTGCAGGACAGAGGCTTTCAGAGGCTCTCTGTGGTAGGTTCCTAGGTTGTTTCCTGTTTTCTTCTTCTGGCTTTCAGAGGCCCTCTGTAGCAGGTTCCTAGGTTGTTTCCTGTTTTCTTCTTCTTCTGATGTCCATCCTCTTTGCCTTTCAAGATGGGGATTGAGTGTTTTAGTTAGAGTCCTTTCTCTTGGTTAGTTTCTTTAGATGCACAGATTTTAGTGGGTTTGTCCTATTTTGTATGTCTATATGAGTGAGTATATACCGTGTGTGTCATTTTCCTTCTGGGACAACTCACTCAGGATGATCCTTTCCAGGTCCCACCATTTACCTGCAAATTTCATGATTTCCTTATTTTTCATTGCTGAGTAATATTCCATTGTATAGATGTACCACAATTTCTGCATCCATTCTTCAGTTGAGGGGCATCTGGGTTGTTTATAGCTTCTGGCTATTACAAATAAAGCGGCTACAAACATGATTGAGCAAATGTCCTTTTTGTGTACTTGAGCCTCTTTTGGGTATATGCCTAGGAGTCGTATGGCTGAATCTTGAGGAAGCGCTATTCCTAGTTGTCTGACAAAGTGCCAGGTTGATTTCCAGAGTTGTACAAGTTTACATTCCCACCAGCAGTGGAGAAGGGTTCCCCTTTCTCCACAACCCCTCCAGTATGTGTTGTTACTTGAATTTTTGATCTTGGCCATTCTAATGGGTGTAAGGTGAAATCTCAGGGTTGTTTTGATTTGCATTTCCCTAATGGCTAATGAGGTTGAGCATTTCTTTAAGTGCTTCTCTGCCATTTGATATTCCTCTACAGAGAATTCTCTCTTTAGCTCTGTTCCCCATTTTTTAAGTGGGG
>NW_026596073.1:6416388-6421476 GCF_907164565.1 Psammomys obesus | reverse complement strand
TCATTAGCCATTAGGGAAATGGCTAATGAGGTTGAGCATTTCTTTAAGTGCTTCTCTGCCATTTGATATTCCTCTACAGAGAATTCTCTCTTTAGCTCTGTTCCCCATTTTTTAAGTGGATTACTTGGTTTGCTGGTTTTCAGCTTCTTTAGTTCTTTATATATACTGGATATGAGTCCTCTGTCAGATAAAGGGTTGGTGAAGATTCTTTTCTAATCTGTAGGCAGTCACTTTGTTTTGATGAAGGTGTCCTTTGCTTTATAGAAGCTTTTCAATTTCATGATGTCCCATTTATTGATTGTTGCTCTTAGAGCCTGTGCTGTTGATGTTCTGTTCAGGAAGTTGTCTCCTGTACCAAGGAGTTCTAGGGTCTTCCCCACTTTTTTTTTTCTAGCCGATTTAATATATCTGGTTTTATTTTGAGTTCTTTGATCCACTTGGACTTCAGATTTGTGCAGGGTGATAAGTATGGGTCTATTTTTATTTTTCTACATGTAGACATCCAGTTGGACCAGCACCATTTGTTGAAGATGCTATCTTTTTTCCATTGTATGGTTTTGGCGTCTTTGTCAAAGATCAGGTGTCCATAAGTGTGTCGGTTTATTTCTGGATCCTCTGTTCGGTTCCATTGATCCACCATTCTGTTTCTATGCCAGTACCATGCAGTTTTTAAAACTGTTGCTCTATAGTACAACTTAAGATCAGGGATGGAGATACCTCCAGAAGATCTTTTATTGTAGAGGATTGTTTTAGCAATTCTGGGTTTCTTGTTATTCCATATGAAGTTGAGAATTTTTCTTTCCAGGTCCGTAAAATATTGTGTTGGTAATTTGGTGGGAATTGCATTGAATCTGTAGATTGCTTTTGGTAAGATGGCCATTTTTACTATGTTAATCCTGCCAAGCCATGAGCATGGGAGATCCTTCCATCTTCTCATATCTTCTTCTAATTCTTTCTTCAGAGACTTGAAATTTTTTTCATACAAGTCTTGGACTTCCTTGGTTAGGGTTACTCCAGGTACCTTATATCATTTGTGGCTATTGTGAAGGGTGTTGTTTCCCTAATTTCTTTCTCAGCCCTTTTGTCTTTTGTATACAGGAGGGCTAATGATTTTTTTGAGTTAATTTTGTTTTCTGCCACTTTGTTGAAGGTGTTTATCAGCTGTAGGAGTTCCCTGGTAGAGTTTTGGGGTCACTCACGTATACTATCATATCATCTGCAAATAGTGATAAATTGATTTCTTCCTTTCCAATTTTTATCCCCTTGATCTTCTTCAACTGTCTTATTGCTCTAGCAAGGACTTCCAGCACTATGTTGAAGAGATATGGAGACAGTGGGCAGCCTTGTCTTGTCCTTGATTTCAGTGGGATTGCTTTAAGTTTCTCTCCGTTCTGTTTGATGTTGGCTATAGGCTTGCTGATATTGCCTTTACTATGTTTAGATATGCGCCTTGTATCCCTGATCTCTCCAAGACTTTAAACATGAATGGATGTTGGATTTTGTCAAATGCTTTTTCAGCATCTAGGGAGATTATCATGAGGTTTTTTTCTTTCATTTTGTTAATATGGTGGATCACATTGATGGATTTCCGTATATTGAACCACCCCTGCATACCTGGGATGAAGCCTACTTGGTCATGGTGGATGATATCTTTGATGTGTTCTTGTATTCGGTTTGCGAATATTTTGTTGAGTATTTTTGCATCAATGTTCATAAGGGAGATTGGCCTGAAGTTCTCTTTTTTTGTTGGGTCTTTGTGAGGTTTACGTACCAAGGTGACTGTGGCTTCATAGAATGAGTTTGGTAATGTTCCTTCTGTTTCTATTTTGTGGAGTAGTTTGAAGAGATCTGGAGTTAGCTCTTTTTTGAATGTCTGGTAGAATTCTGTGCTGAAACCATCAGGTCCTGGGCTTTTTTTGGATGGGAGACTTTCGATGACTGCTTCTATTTCCTTGAGGGATATAGGACTATTTAATTGATTTACCTGGTCCTGGTTTAGCTTTGGTAAGTGGAATCGATCAAGAAAATTGTCCATTTCATTTAGATTTTCAAATTTTGTTGCGTATAGACTTTTGAAGTTAGTCCTCATTATTGCTTGAATTTCCTCAGTGTATGTCCCCCTTTTCATTTCTGATTTTGTTTATTTGGATTGTGTCTCTCTGCCTTTTAGTTAGCTTGGCTAAGGGTCTGTCTATCTTGTTGATCTTCTCAAAGAACCAGCTCTTGGTTTCATTGATTCTTTGAATTGTTTTATTTGTTTCTAATTGATTGATTTCAGCCCTGAGTTTGATTATTTCAGCTGTCTACTCCTTTTTGGTGTGTCTGCTTCTTTTTCTAGGGTTTTTAAGTGAGCCATTAAGTTGCTTGAATGCGCTGTCTCGAATTTCTTCTTGAAGGCACTTAGTGCTATGAACTTTCCTCTTAGCACTGCTTTCATTGTGTCCCACAGGTTTGTGTATGTTGTGTCTTCATTTTCATTGAGTTCTAGGAAGACTTTAATTTCTTTCTTTATTTCTTCCCTGACCCAGCTGTCATTTAGTAGCAAGTTGTTCAGTTTCCATGTATGTGTAGGCTTTTTGCTATTTCTGTTGTTATTGAAGTCCAGCTTTATTCCATGGTGATCAAACAGGATACAAGGGATTATTTCAATCTTCTTGTATCTGTTAAGGTTTGCTTTGTGACCAACTATGTGGTCTATTTTGGAGAAGGTTCCATGAGGTGCTGAGAAGAAGGTAAATTCTTTTGTGTTTGGATGTAAGGTTCTGTAAATGTCTGTTAGGTCCATTTGATTCATGACCTCTGTTAGAGATATTGTTTCTTTGTTTAATTTCTGTTTAGTTGTCCTGTCCTTTGTTGAGAGTGGGGTGTTGAAGTCTCCCACTATTAGTGTGCAGGGATCTATGTGTGGTTTAAGTTTTATCAATGTTTCTTTCACAAATGTGGGTGCCCTTGTATTTTGGCATAGATGTTCAGGATTGTGATGTCTTCTTGGTGGAATTTTCCCTTGATGAGTATGAAGTGTCCTTCCCCATCTCTTTTGATTAATTTTGGTTGAAAGTCTATTCTATCAGATATTAGAATGGCTACTCCTGCTTGCTTCTTGCATCCATTTGCTTGGAAAGCCATCTTCCATCCCTTTACCCTCAGGTAATGTCTTTTCTTGTGACGTAGGTGTGTTTCTTGTATACAACAAATTGCTGGTTTTGTTTACGCCTCCATTCTGTTAGTCTGTGTCTTTTTATTGGAGAATTAAGTCCATTGGTAGTGAGAGAGATTAATGACCAGTGGCTGTTAGATCCTTTGAATTTGTTGTTGGCTGTGGTCATACGGTTGTGTGCTTGGTTGCTTTTTGTTTTACTGTAGTGAGGTTATTTTTTTCCTGTGTTCTCTTGAATATAGCTAGTTTTCTTGGGTTGTATTTTCCCTTCTAGTGTCTTCTGTAATGCTGAATTTGTAGGTATTGTTGAAATTTGTTTTTGTCATTGAATATCTTGTTTTCTCCATCTATGAGGACTGAGAGTTTTGCTGGGTATAGTAACCTGGGCTGACATCTGTGTTCTCTTAGGGTCTGCATGATATCTGTCTAGGCCCTTCTGGCTTTCATAGTCTCTGTTGAGTAGTCAGGTGTGATTCTAATGGGTTTCCCATTATATGTTACTTGGCCTTTTTCTCTTGCAGCTTTAGTATTTTTTTCTTTGTTCTGTATACTTATGATTTTGATTATTATGTGGCGGGAGGATTTTCTTTTCTGGTCTAATTTATTGGGTGTTCTGTAGGCCTCTTGTTTTCTTATTGGCCTCTCCTTTAAGTTGGGGAAATTTTCCTCAATGATTTTGTTGAAAATATTTTCTGGGCCTTGGTGCAGGGAATCTTCTTTTTCCTCTATTCCTATTATTCTTAGGTTTTGTCTTTTTATGTTGTCTTGAATTTCTTGTATGGTCTGTGTCAGGAATTTTTTAGATTTAACATTTTCTTTGACAGATATATCTATTTCTTCCATTGTATCTTCCACACCTGAGGTTCTTTCTTCCATTTCTTGTAGCCTATTGGTTATGCTAACCTCTGTAGTTTCTGCTTTCTTCCCTAAGTTCTTTCTCTCCACAGTTTCTTCCATTTGTGTGTTTTTTTAATTTTTCCAATTCTATCTTCAGGTCTTGAGCCATTTTGTTGGTTTCCTTCACCTCTCTGTATTTTCATGTTTTTCCATCAATTCTTTCAACTGTTTGTTTGAACAATCCTCTGTTTCTTTTATTTCACTCAGTGGTTTAAGCATTTCCTCTCTAAAGGCCACAAACTGTTTGGCTGCAGCTTCCTCTACTTCTTTTAGTATTTTATTTGTTTCCTCTGTTATCTTCTTCATGAGCATAGATGTTAGGTCATCTTCTTGAATTTCAATTATGCTGGGGTGTCTAGGGCTATTTGCCCCTAGATAACTGGGTTCTGGAGATGCCATATGGCTCTGGTTTTTGTTGGTTGAACTTTTACACTGTCCTGTACCCATTGGGCTATCTTAGGTGTTTGAAGTTAGTTTCTGGTTGTTCCTGGACTCCTGTGGTGGAGAGAATCCCTTTGGCAGGAAGATGGTTTTTCCTGAAGGAAGCCTTCTCAGCTTTTTGTGTATAGTCACTGGATGGCCGGTGTTTTTCAGGAGTTGCTACAGCTCACCTCAGGCACAGAGACCTGGTTGGTAACTGTGGTCCTGATTTGTAGAGAGGGCTCTCTTCTCACTGGAAGAAGTCCTGGAGACAGCTGCCCTCCTTCTGGGTTTCTTGCTGTAAATTTAGTGATCAGCTGCTGTAAGCTGTGTGTCCCGTGGTTTGGTCAGTTTCGTTAGGGATAACTGGTTGCCCCTTGGAGCAGTATCTGGGGGTTGATCTCAGGGTTCCTGGTCTTTTGTAGGTCTGAGGTTGGGGCTCTGTGCCCCAGAACCCAAGAGGTAATCTGTGGCGGGTGAGTACTGCTCTCCTGGTAACAGCAGGCTATCTGGGGCACAGCAGTTCCCTGGGTTGGGCCAGTCTGTGGGACCTTTTCCGGGGATATACTTGGTTGCCTAAGTCTGTCCCCTTTGCTTCGTTCCTTGTTCCTTGT
>NW_026596073.1:6298286-6416288 GCF_907164565.1 Psammomys obesus | reverse complement strand
GGATAACTGGATGCCCCTTGGAGCAGTATCTGGGGGTTGATCTCAGGATTCCCGATCTTTTGTAGGTCTGAGGTTGTGCCTCTGTGCTCCAGAACCCAAGGGCGGGTGAGTACTGCTCTCCTGGTAACAGCAGGCTATCTGGGGCACAGCAGTTCCCTGGGTTGGGCCAGTCTGTGGGACCTTTTCCGGGGATATACTTGGTTGCCTAAGTCTGTCCCCTTTGCTTCGTTCCTTGTTCCTTGTGAGGGTTTCTCCAGACAGTGACTCTAAGACTCTGGTGTCTTGGGACACGCAGTTCTGTCTGTAAGGAGTAGATGGTACAAAGCAGGCCTTTGGGCTGGCGGAGCGTGCACCTGCCTTCTAGTCTGTGGGAGCTGGGTTCCCAATAACTGTGCTCCCTGCTTGGGCCCGGATCGTGATGGCTGGGCATACTCGCCTGTTTGCGATCTGCGGTCTGCTAGACTTTCTCCAGGCAAAGCCTAGGTGACCCAAGCAGCATGTTTTCTTTCTTCCCTGTGGGGCCCTCTCTGGACAGGGCTTCGCAGTCTCTGTTGCACTGGGGCGCGCAGCTCGTCCATACTGGTGAGCTGGGCGCACAGCCGCTCTCTCCGCAGCAGGAGCTCAGTTGCAATGGCAGCCGGTACCCGCGGTCCTCGAGACCTTCCAGAAAAAGACTGGGTGACCCGTGATCAGACTCACAACTTCCCCGTGGGGTTTTCTTGTGACTGGGACTCTCAGTCTCTGGCACCCTTGTGCCCACCAATCAGCCTGGGAAAGTGATCGGGACACGCAGGCGTATGGCTCTGGCGGGAGACCCAGTGCCTGCTTTACCGGGGATCTCTTCCGGGTTCTGGCTGGGCAGCCGAGAGTGGACCCGAGAGTGGATTCCCACGCCGTGGGGGCCTCCCCTCACCTGAGAAACATGATCGTTGTAGTTTTAGGGCCCAGAGTTCAGTCTCCTGGTCATTGCACGGAGAGTGATGTCCCGCTTCTCAGACACAGTGCTCTCCCACCATCTTGGCTCCTCGTGATCAGTGTTTTAAAGCATGAGAAATCAGTATCTAAAACATGGATGTAGCTTATAAAATGCATACTTGAGTGAATATCTGAAAAATATAAATATTCTTATCTATGTATAATGGTAGTATATTTGGCCATTTTAAATATGTATATTTACTAAAGCTTCCTCCTCAACATACTTTCCAAAATGCCTCATAACTGCAATAATTAAAATTCAAAATAATGATAATCTTCAATAATAGGCTGCAATTATTGTGGTAATAATCTGTGGAAGATAACTTCAAGCAGCTAATAGCAAATACAAAATTGTAGGGACTGAATAATGGCAGTAATCAAATGAACTATTTTCCTAGTACACATGCATATTTGATAGTGACCTGGCTAATTGATATTGTCAGCTGCAAATCAACTTGGAAATAAACAAACCAGATTACCTTTAAAAATAGTTGAGAACACTGGGGTTAGGGATATGGTTCTATTGGTTAATGTGTGCCAGACAAACTGGGGGCCTTAACTAGTATCCTCACATCCATGTGAAAGAACAGGCATAGCAATGTGCATCTATAACCTAATTCTATGATCTTATTCTGGGGATGCAGAGATGGAGATATCCTTGAAGCTTGCTGAACAAGAAGTCTAGTTGAATTAGTGAGCTTTCAGTTCCATGAGGACTATAGTCTCAAAAAATAAGAGGGACACAATTGAGAAAATCAACCAACAACAACATTTGGCCTGCACAACACACACACACACACACACACACACACACACACACAGATGCATGCACACATGCATGTCCACACAGACACACACTCACAAACACACAAATACACATGCACACACACGCATAGAAACACACTCATACACACATGTACCACACACAAATGAGCATAATCTAGCACACATATGTGTATATACCAACGTGAACACCCACACTTCAATACACCATTGACAAACTATTCTTAAGCACACTATGAACCTGACATTAGTTATGGGAATATGCAAATAAATAGTTATAAAATTCAAGATTCAGTTATTAGCCATGGAGCTGGCTGATTCTTTAGCAAATATTACATAATGTGTCAAGGCATGAAACTCCTGGACTTCATGGTGTCTACTTCTGCATCCCCAGGCGTAACATTTGCCACAATTATAGGTGTTAAGTATTTGCTGAAGAAGTGATTTAGTCTTTGAAACATTTCTAGGAATATCTTTCACAGTGGATGGATCTGTATATGCTCTTTTAACACAAGAACAGTTTCTAAGGTAAAGGAATATAAAGATTAATAAACTGCTAACAAGGTGCCCAGCAGATTATTGTTCTCAGATTTCATTGCACTGAACATGTCGCCTAAGGGACTGGAAGCTGAACACACAGGTTAGCGTGTCCTTTTGCTGTTTCAGTGTGGAGGAGCACAGTTAAGTTTTATGGGCTCCAGAGAAACAAATGAAAACAGTAATTCAGACTCGAGTCTGAATAGCCCTACACTGTCTAAATTTTGCTCTTCATTGTGGCAAAGCCACAGAAATGCTCACATTTCCAAAATTAAAACCCTACCATCAACAGAGCAATACAAACAGCAAAGACCTTCTGCACATTACAGAGATCTCCAGTGCAGAGGTCAGTGAAGGTCAGAGACATTCTCTAGTCTATTCTTATAGTCTCAGGACTCAACCACTCTGGTGTCTCTCGCACCCTCAGAACCAACTGGGGACTTTTCTGTTAAAATGGGTCCTAGCAGGAGCTAGATTCAGCCCTCCTTCAATTAAGAGTTTATGAACAATGACTTTTCAATGCCATCACAGCCTTGGATGTAATTCTTAACGTAGATGAACAACGTTGATGTAATGTATTTGAAGACAACATCAGTATTTTCAGAAGAACCTTTGTTCCTATGCAGAAAGGAAATAACAGACTCAAATAAATGTAGGAAGGATCATTGTGTTACTCAGAAGAAAATACAACACAAAGCCAGTTTCTCATTTCTTGCCTTTTCTCTTGTTCCAGCTCATAAGTAGTAAAAGCACTTTGGAAATGTCATCCCAAAAGCAGTGACTTTTATGATCTTAGTTCTGGAACTTTGTTCAGCATTTTAAAAGGTTTCATCAAATGTGAAGAAATACAAGTGGTATGTAGGCATCTAGTTGAGATTGAATGAATAAACATACATCAACATACATCTAGTTGAGATTGAGTGAATAAATGAGTACTTAAGATATCATTCAGGACATACCTGAAATATTTTTGTGTGTGTATTAGGATTTCCTCTTTTTGCCAATATTTTATGTCATGTAGAGTGAAATCAGCTTGGATTGACATCCTGATTTTGTTGTTGTTGTTGGAAATGATGTCTTTGAACTATGTGTTGGATCCTCATCAGCTCTCTATGAAAAAAGAAAAGGGAGAAAGAAAACAGCCTTCTGAGAGCTAATGGAGAGAGAGAGAGAGAGAGAGAGAGAGAGAGAGAGAGAGAGAATAATGGGAAACACTTCCAGAAGGGAGAATTGTAAGTTTCTCTCATCTAGAGAGATGAGAGGAACAGTAAATAGCCACTTATCACTCTGAGGTTACAGAAAGCAACCTGTGTCATCACAGGACGAGTTTGATAAACCCCACCCCACGCATGAGCCAGAACAGAAACTGTCTGGGTGAGTGCTGAATTAATCTTTTGTGTTCCACTGGTTGTAAATTTGCTAATGCTAGATTCAGAAGTCAATGTTCCTTATTTTTTGACAGCACTAAAATTAAAGTCCACACTTTCAACTCAGGCACAGTAGCAAGAAAATATTTTTTTTGTAGAATTTCTAAATATTATTTTAATTTTCAGCTACTTAAAAGATAAGCACTTTAAAATATAGAAAAGATCCATATTTTGTTTGTTCTTTTTAAGATAAACAACAGTTAAATATAATAGATTGAATTTTGGCATACCATTTCTAGGGTGAGACTGCTAAGAGTTACCCTCCTAAATAATTAGAATGATCTTGCCACTCATTCTTAGAGCATTAAATAGAAAGACCTGAAGGGGACAGGAGCTTCACAAGGAGAGCAACAGAACCAAAAAATTCTGGGCCCAGGGATCTTTTCTGAGACTGATACTCCAACCAAGGACCATGCATGGAGATAACCTAGAACCCCTGCACAGATGTAGCCCATGGTAGCTCAGTCTACAAGTGGGTGTCCTAGTAAGGGGAACAGGGACTGTCTCTGATGTGAACTCAGTGGCTGGCTCTGTGATCATCATCCCCTGAGGGGCGAGCAGCCTTCACAGGCCACAGAAGAAGACAATGCAACCAGTCCTGATGAGACATGATAGGCAAGGGTCAGAGGGAAGGGGAGGAGGACCTTAACAGTAGACTTGGGCAAGGGCATGGGAGGAAAAGAGGGAGTGAGGGCAGGATTGGGAGGAAAAAGGGAGGCAGCTACAGCTGGAATACAAAATGATTAAATTGTAATAATCAAAAATAAAAAAATGAATTGACCATAAAAGTTGAAAACAAGACATACCATAGATAAAAAAAAATTCTTTCTCATTCCATTTGTTTATTACATTGTGCACAAATTATGTACATCTTTGTCATGTATAGGTGTGTTTGTGAGCAAGAATATCAGTTACTTATCTCACTATATTGAATATTTCATAGAGTATGCAAATATATTTTTAAAACATTTTTATGTTGTAGTGTTTGACCAGAAAAGTCAGATGAATAATATCAGTCTTAATAAATGTGCATGATTGTCTTGGTGAAGAAAATAAAATATTGACTTTTATGTCATATTTGGTACTAATTCACCTTTAATTCCATCATGGGATGGGGGGGCTAATAGGAAGATACTGAGTTCAAAGTCATCTAGGCTACATGGAAAGTTCAAATCCAGCCTAGGCTATGTAGTGAGACTGTCTCAAAAAGAAAAGTTAGTGAAAATATCTTATCCTTTTACAATGGTATGAAGATTGAGTAAAGTTCATTTACTTTTCCTGAAATTGATTACTAAGGAGATATGGGGAGAAACTTTCAAGAGAAGAAAGAATGAATTGGTAGATGGTTAAAGAAGAATAATGGAAAAAGAAGGGTTAAAGAATGGTAGATGAGCTGGTAGAGTAGAGGAGGAACATGAGGAGAATAAAATAACACTAAAAACCTTTTGAGAAAGACATGGAAAACTATCACTGGAGAAGGGAAAGGGACAGGGAAGGAGAAATGGAGTTACCCTATACAAGAGCATCAATGCCCCTATTACACAACAGAGGGTAACTAATAAAAAGTACACTGCCAGGAATGGGTTGCTTATTTTGGAGTTATTGGCCTTTGAGTTTCCATAGATCCCCACACCCTGCAAAAAAAAATTAAAATGCCATTGCTTTGCTTATCCTGCGGATCATATTGCTGAAGAACATACATACTTAAGTAAAAGACCATGGTGAGTTCAAGCTGGTATAAACCTGGGAGCTTCATCCCTACTGGCTGCATTTCATAGTGCTGGAAGTTGCTATGAAAGCTACCATATATATATATATATATATATATATATATATATATATATATATATATATATATATATATCGTTTATACCCAGCTGTGAATTCCACTAGCTAAAATAATTACTAACTTGGCAAGAAATGGCCACTCATGTAACAGTGGTGTAAAAATCAGGAGAATAACCAATCACTGTCTGAGCTACATCTTTAATGGTAACAAGTAATATTTTTCCACCCCAACACCATTTTTTCTCAAATGTACACATTTCTCTCAGAATTATACAATGTTTGACAAATTTCTGCCACATTATGATTTTCCTCTTCCAGAAATTGAGCTACTTGAGAATATAGAATATAGATTAATAGATAGATGATGACATATAAATATAGATATGCATATAGATAAATAAGAGATAAATAAATAGATTATAGAGATAAATAGATTTTAGTTTTATTTATATAATACTGTCTAGTAGGTATCAAAAATATTTTTATTTTTAACAAATATTAGTATCTAGTAAAATAAATTTCCTTAGAGTTTAAGCACTTTATTCTTGCTTACTATAGCCAAGGATACTTTTGCCTTAACAAAAATGTACCACAAGAGAATGACATATTTGAGGTTAACTTTGCTGAATGGGAGGAAAGCAAATAGGAAAAGTAGCAAGGCTTCCAAAGATCATAACTCTCAATATCTGTCTGGGTCACAACTTTCACGAAGACTCCTGAGAACAAACTACTAATCTAGTAATACATTACAAAGTATTGACAAAATTGATGGTAAGAACACATTGCTGAAGAACCTTGGCCTTCAGTCTTTCATTTCCTATTCCAATCATGCTTTTGCCCAATACTTAGAGTTCCAATACAAAACCACTAATACTTGAAGAAAAAAAATGATTCAGTAAAAATACCTAAATAGCTAGGTTTATTGCACAGTCCTTTAAATCTATAATTACAATGTAAGTGAACTTCACTTTTTTTTATATTTTATTTTTTGCAGTTCCCCCAGAATAGCCCTGTCTACTACCCATCATTGAGATTTATTGGTATTATTTCATTTACCAACTGTCCTTTTCATTTTATATTAAGGCAGCTGTTCAGTCTGGCATCATCCCCAGATGAAATCAATGTGCATAGTGGTATTACTCCTTGATTCATTTCAGAACATTCTTCTGTCCACATGCAGAAAGACAGTATAAGGTTTTGATGGTACAATTCAAGGGAAGCTGAGTGTTTTATCTGCAGTTCATTCTTACTTCATACTAATCTTTTAAAAATAGTCTTCCTAAAGTTGAAAACTAAGAAGTGATCACTAAGAATAAGAAGCAAAAACCATAGTTGGTACCAAAGGTTGGCCAGGAGAAGTTAGAAAGCCACTGGTAGATGAGAAAGTAGTTCATTACGATTCTTGTTGACTTCCTATTCTGTTCCTATTCTTTCACTGCTCTCAATAGAAAACGGGGATTTTCTTAGCAACACTTATAAATAATTTCCACTACCCTTGAAAATTTATTTTTAAAATATTGAAGATGACTATTTCAAAATAGTTGTCACATTATGCTTATATAATAAATTAATACAGTTGCTCCAAATGAACATAGTGTAATGGATATTATTTGTCTAATACTTTCATCAAATTTTCAGTTGTATTTTAAAAGCTTCAATTGAGAAGGCTGGGGAAATGTATCGGTGATAAGAGCACTTGCTGTGCAAGTTTGAGGACCTGAATTCCTATGGACAGCACCTATGTAAAAGACCAGATAGAGATGCCCATGCCTGTAACTCCAGCATGGAAGGAGACAAGGATGAGGGTTCTCCAGCCAGCCTTGCTAAAACAGTGAGCTTGTTTCTAGTAAAGTACCTGGCCAGCATCTTCTTTGACCTCCCCAGGCACACAATCATGAGCATGCACCAAACATGCGTACCACACATACAGAAAGAGAGAGAGAGAGAGAGAGAGAGAAACACCCTTACATCATAAGCATAAACAAAGAATTAACTTATAACAAAATATACAGTATGTATTTTTAACTAAATTTTATCTCATATTGTTTCTATATAATTTTTAAAATTTTAACTTTATCATTCATCTGGAATTTATTTATCAAGTATTTGTTTAGTGTGTCTTTGCCATGAAGTCTCTTGTTTCCTTAACTTTTATAGCAAAATCACATAAAACTATAAATATAGTTGATAAGTAAATCTTGGAAAGATTGATTTTTCAAAACATGTAAAAAAATGCATGTCAAGCATGTCAACTTACACTTGTCATCCCAACACTTGGAGAGTTGAAGCAGGAGGATTTCTGGGAGTTTGAGGCCAGTCTAAGCTGCATGGTGAATTTCAGGCTGTTGGGACCATTTTTAAAAGGGGGTCTGGGGGGAATGGTTCAGCAGGTAAAGGGCTTGTGGAACAATTATAAGAGCTGGAGTTAAAATCTTCAGAACCTACCTAAAAGCTGGGTGGTATAACAGCCAGTCTACAATCCCAGCACATACAAGGCACACACACAGGGAATCCCAGGAGCAAGCTTAACAGACAGACTAGCAGAATCCCTGAGCTCTGAGTTCAACAGAAGACATTCCCTCAATTAAAAGTAGAGTGTGATCAAGGAAGACAACCAGTGTCAACATTAGGCAGTCACATGTACACACAAATACACATGTGCACCCACACAAAAGAACACACATACACATACATAAATGGAAAAAAGAACGGAGAAAGAACTGTTAAACATCCACAGGCAGAAAAAAATCCCTTCACATTCTAATGTTTTGTTCACTGTGTTCCTTCTGACTGTTTATCTGCAGATTAAACTGTTAGAAAATCTAGTAGATGGACTTTTATAGATTTCAACAATATATTTAAAAATATCTAAAATAAATCTGAACGGTGTTTGTACCACATAGTATGTAACGTGAGAAGGGGATGAGGTAGCTGCTTCTGGAGAGACAGGTGCGAGTGACTAAGACAGAAAAAGATGATTCATGTGTTCATCAGATTGATTTGAATCCTTGAAGGACATAGCTCATAAGTGTGAAGGAGAAATGCAAAGTGTTTCTGCAGATGGGTAGCTCTAAATCCCTAAAACGACTCTAGAATTAGATGGAGCACAAAGGAGGTTGTCTTATCTGAGAACAGCCTTATCTTCCATTTTGGTAGATTTCCAAGTTCCTGAGACATCTTGACTCTCCTCTTAGATCAGAGTGCTTTTAAGGGGCAAGGCAGTGTTCAAGTAGAATCAGATGGTTCACGTTTGAAAATGAGCCTTGTTTTTTTTTTTTTTTTTTTTTTTTTACTGGTTTATTGACTCTGAGGAAGTCATTGAAATTCTCTAAGCCTGAATTACCTAACTCAGGCAGGATATATTGAAAAACATATAGAGATACCAGAGCCAGACAAGGCACAACAGTGCTGTGCAGATTCAGGTCCCAGTGTTATTTCTGCAGATCCTCATTCCATGTCCTACTGAAATATATGCACATAAGCCATCTAATTGTTCCTGAAGTCTCTGCCTGTATATAGTACATTATGTTTCTGTATAATAAACCATTAACATATAGGTAAGAATATACTACAAATCATAAATTGTGTATTGCCAAAACAAATGGGCAAGCACTTGCGTAGGTACATAAATTTCATCTCGGCCAAAGATAGTATTTTGTCCTTTCCAAATGACCTTGGCCATCTCAGTTAACTTCTCTGAATTTCATTTTTATTTAATTTTATGCAGTATAGAGAGCAATACTTGTTCCAATTATTTCATGGAGGTATAATATAATGGAAATATTATCTATTTTACTATCTAAGAATAAACTGTGCATAGGCAGAATTTATATACGTCTTATAAGCAGCAAATTGTTTTCCTGACATACTCAAAGAGGGGAAATATTTAGATGAAATTCATTAATTTACTTACATTCCCACACAAATTTGCTTCAGGTATTCACTGTAATGTAGGAACCTGAGATACAAAATACACAGTCTGCTGATATCAAAATACGTATGGTCCAGCAAAACTCGATTCCTTATGGTCCACATATATATTTTGTATACCAGTACAGTTTGAATTTTAAGACTTTTATTACACTATTTTGGTTACATGATTACCTCGTTTTTATTTATTTATTTTTTTGAAATGTTCTGTTACCATATGAAGCAATGGATTTTGCCACGGCATCTTTATATCTATAGTGGTGGTTTGAATGATAATGATCCCAATAGGCTCATATGTTTGAATACTTGGTTCCCAGTTGGTGAAATTGTGTGAGAAGGATTAGGAGGTATGGTCTTGTTGGAGAAGTATGTCGCTAGGGGATGGGGTTTGAGGTTTCAAAAGCTCATCTCATTTCCAGTTAGCTCCCTGTGCCCCATGCTTGTGGATGATATGCAAATTCTCGGCGACTGCTTCAGCACCATTCCTAAATGCTTGTTACCATGCCCTCTGTCATAATGGTCATGGACTCTAACCCTCTGACACTTTAATCTCCCAAATAAAGTGTTTTTATAAGTTACCTTACTCATGGTATCTCACAGCAATAGACAAGCACTAAGACACATGTGTGCTATTATTCTTTGTTCTCATTAATGGCCTCCCCACTGCCCTCCACCCATGCTCTCCCTTCTCTACCTCGTTCCTTTCCTACTTCTAGGTATTCCCCTTTCTACTTTATTGACCTATTTACTCAAATGTAGTATTTGTGCCTGATGAAAAAGACCACAAGCATAGGTACACCTCCTTTAGCCAAATTAATGTTCTATTATCTAGAACTATTTTTTGTTGCAGCTTGATTCTGAGGCTGCATTCAAAGACCCTTAAAGCTACCTGAACAACATTCACAACATGAAATTATTCGTATTTTTTCAAATTCTGTTTCAGTTGTTTATTTTTCTTCCAGACCAACCAAGGTTGTTAAGCCTTTGACACTGCAATGTCACAGAGTATGCAAATGCATTGTGCTGCATTCAAAGCTATTCTGGGACACACACGGTTATTTGTGTTTGATGAATTTGCTTTGTTTGATTGCATTTTTTCTAAGTACATCTCAGCCATTCAGGATGTAATGCTTTTCTCAGATCATTCCGGGGTATGAACTTTCCTCAGACTTAACAATGTGACTGAAGTCTCCAGCAGATTACATTTGTACTTGCTGGTTTCTGCTTTAAAAGAATCATCACATTACTTAGGCCTTTGTCACTTATTGGGGAAAAGAACTATGTGTGGAAACATTTCCCTAGCTACTGTAGGTCAGCGTCTTTCTAAAACCATATTGCTTGTTTTTGTTTAAGTCAGAAATTGGGTCTCAAATTCCCCTGCTTACAGACCTTTTTCCACTGAAATCTTAGTAAAATAAGTAGATAAGTAAGTGATGCATGCTTACCAAACGTAGTTTGATAAATTAAGTATTCATAGATGTAATAGGTAAGCATGATTAAAATTATAAATCTATAGCTAAAGGTCCTTGTAATTTTTAGAATCAGTAAAGAAAGAGTGATATGTTCCCTTCACCTTGGAGCAAACACACAAAAACAGCAATAAACAAGTAAGCAGAAAGCCATACGTATCAAAGTTCTTTGCTAGGAATCAATTTGGTGATTCTCGGCAGCTAGTGAAATAGTACAGTCTACAGGGTCTCACTGTGCATCTCATTTTCTGCTGCTTAGTAACGCCTTGATTTTTTTTTTTTAATATAAGTGGACATTGCTGACGCCATGCCTCTACTTTGTAGAATTAGATTTTAAGCTTCTCTGTAAATAAAGTCTCTGGTATAAAACGAGAGGAAACAGAAAGACCGCTACCTTAGTGGCTGTAAATAGCCCTTATCTAGATGATTCCCAAGACACTGCAGTGTGCTACATTGATGTTCAAGATTTTAGGATGACGTACATGATTTCTCAGCAATTCTACCATGCATGCCCCTGCCGCTACCATACAACCATAATGGTCATATACTATCATCTTGTGAAACTGAAAATCCTAGTAATTAACTCTTCTACACATTGTCTTGGTTATTGCAACTGATCACAGCAATAGAAAAGTATTTCATAAAATACTTTTATATGAAAAATATTCCTTTATGTAAAAAGGGTACTATTTTAACATTTTATATGTTACACTGTGAGAATTTTCCTGTTTGTCTGCATATTCATTTTCTTTTCGTTGTCTTTAATGTATCACTATATGCTAGCCAGACATTCCCAAAATGATTTGTAAGTGAAGGCATTAATACGCTGGGTGTTTTTAAACAACATTCTTGTAGTGATATTCTATATGTAAATTGAAAGAGGCACCAATAAACAAATAAATGAAAAAGGATTATGCTTCAAATCAGACACTCAAAATTTATTATTTCCTTGTCACTAATGTTGGAATGACTTTTGGTTATACTTGGTAATGCTTTTGTGGTTTTTGTGGCTCAAATTATGAAATAATAATAATAATTACTACCTTTTGACTGTAAATGAAAGAATGAACTACTTTAAGGAAAGTTGTTTGCAAACATTTAAGCCTTACCAAAAAAAAAAATTCTCAGGGATCTGTGATGTAGCTCAGTTGTCAGGGACTTTTAAAGCATGTAAGAGACCCAAGGCTTGAGCTTCAACACTACAAAGTATGAGTAGCTATCATTAAAGCCTTGTATTTATTACTATCTATTATTTGACATCTATAGGACAAGAAGCATAGAAGATATCAAAGATCCCAACCAGCCCCAGTGCTGACTAATAAAAACATTTTTAAAAAATTAAGTATAAAAACTGAATATAAAAAAGTTTGAAACTAAGATCACAACCAAAATTTTTTTTGTAATGAAAGCAGCAGATGAGATGATACAATTGTTCCTGTTTTAATTATGACATGAATATTCAATCAGTGTCCAAATTTTTAGAGAGTCTGTCCAAACAGAAATATAGCAATGACAAAAGGGCTGAACATTTGGCAGCATTCAAATCAAGTAGATAGGAAGCCAGCATCTATCTGAGCTTCCAGGCTGACGTGGACTGAAGAAGGGCTAGTCATTAAAACAGTTGGTTAATCAATGAGGAGGGAAAACATGAAAGGAACGTTCCTAAAGAATTGCTTCGACTTTATTTGAATGTGTATGTGCATCTGTGTGTATGTAGGCTACATGGGTGCAGGTACCTGTGGATACCAGAAGAGGGCATCTGATCCCCTGGAGCTAGATTAAAAACAGCTGTGAATGGCTTGGTGTGGGTGCTTGGAGCTCTTCCCAGATCCTCTGAACAAACAGCAATTGTCCCTAACCACTGAGTAATCTTTGTGTTTCTTAGGGAAATCTGATGCAGAAATTAAAAGCACCAGTGATTTAAAAAAATATAAACAAAATATCTGACTGGAGTGTCTTTATGTTTCTTGAGGAAATATAATGCAGAAATTAAAATACTAAGAAAATATAAACAAAACAAAGGCAAATTCAGTATTTGTTTATGTAATTGTGCAATAATGGTCTTAAGAATCTTTTTAACTCTTATTAACCACACACTTGAAATTTAGGGTAGTGCTTGAAGACCTTGAGATGACATCAAAGATGTCAATTATAGTCAACATTGGAAATAAGAATTCCATTAATTTTCATTGTGGTCCTTGTCACTAGTATGATTACTGTTTACTAGGTGAGAAATTAATATGACACGTATGTAAGGCTATAAAATTAAAACTGTCATAATCAAATGCCAAAAGTTGGTGGCAACATTAATCTTCTAAGTTAGGAATTTGGATATTTGTCTCTACTGAAATTTTTTTCTTGCAAATGCAATAATTGAACAGAAATATGGTTAAAGTTAGAAGTTAAGTGGTGGAGAAAATTAAATTAGGAGGAAGCAATCAAGGAGAAGCACAACATAGACTCATTGGATTGATAGTAAGCTTAGATGCAAAGGACAAGAAGATGGAAGGGAAATGGAGCTGCAAAGATAAGCAGGGTCAGTTTAGAAGGCCTTACTTGTAGACATTATCAAATACTTTCTTCCCATGAGCAGGCATTTTTGAAAAGGTAAGAAGTGTCATATCTTAC
Source organism: Psammomys obesus (assembly GCF_907164565.1). Classification (NCBI taxonomy): domain Eukaryota; kingdom Metazoa; phylum Chordata; class Mammalia; order Rodentia; family Muridae; genus Psammomys; species Psammomys obesus. The sequence continues at coordinate 6,402,751 of NW_026596073.1, read as the reverse complement.
CTTACATTTCATTAACATTGGGCTGTAGCAGGGAAATGAGATTTAATGTCATAATTTGAGCATGAGAATTAGTTGTGTGTGACTGCAGCAGGCCAGAGAATACACAGTATGGACTAAGCCACTGACAATGAAGATGAAGAGACTGACTAGAGAAATATTCAGGATTACAATTTAGTTACAATGTGGAACTATATAAGTGAAGTATAACTATGATATCATAAATAGTCTGTGCATGTGTTTGTGGTGTATGTGTATATGTGTATGTGTATAAATGCATGTTCCTATACATGTACATATAGAAGCCAGAGGAATAGAAGTCATAGCATGAAATGGATGTCCTGATCTACCACTCTCTACTGTTTTTCATTGGGAACAACATTTCTCACTTGTCTCAGAGCTGGGAATCCAAACTTGGGTCCTCATGTTTGCTCATTAAGCATTATTGCCAACTGAGATGGTGGGTGTGATACCCAGTGTGATAAACACTACAAGAGAAATCAGTTTGGAGTCATAATGATGAGCTCAGAGATGTTGGCTCAAGGCTATTCTTACAATATCCAAACAGAGATATCAAGATGTTGACAGAATATCTTGTGTCTATATGGAAGCATTACCTGTCAATAAAAGCTAATGGACTATAGCTGAAGCAGAAAATAAGAGATGGGACATCCACCAGGCAGAAAGGATTCTGGGATAGAGCAGGCACAGGGAGATTCAGCCAGAAAAATGTGAAGAGAATAGTTGCACCGTTCCTGATCACAGGTGACGAGCCACATGGCAAACTGTAGATTAGTAAAATGGGTTATTTTAAATTATGAGCAAGTCAGAGATGAGCCTAACTATATGTCCTAGGATTTGTAAATAATTATCTTGAGTTTCATGAGTAATTATTTCCAGGGAGCAATGGGCCAGGGAGAGAATATCCTACAACATTAAGACTCTACTTTGGATATAGTTCTGTATTGAAGAAATTTCAAGATTATAGACAGATATAATAGAATTGTACATTCACACATGTTCACACATGTAAGTTCACACATAACTTACCTTGTTAATTCTTGACCATATTTTGACAATTTTCTCAAAGGTACTTTTTTAAAATAAGTCCATTCACTAAGAAGGCAAGAATTCCTTGATTTTTATTGCTGAGTAATATTCCATTGTATAGATGTACCACAATTTCTGTATCCATTCCTCAACTGAGGGGCATCTGGGTTGTTTCCAGCTTCTGGCTATTACAAATAAAGCTGCTACAAACATGGATGAGCAAATGTCCTTGTTGGATATTCCAACCAAGTACCATGCATGGAGATAACCTAGAACCCCTGCACAGATGTAGCCCATGGCAGTTCAGTGACCAAGTGGGCTCCATAGTAATGGGGAAAGGGACTGTCTCTGACATGAACTGATTGGCCTGCTCTTTGATCACCTCCCCCTGAGGAGGAGCAGTCTTACCACGCCACAGAGGAAGACAATGCAGCCACTCCTGACGAGACCTGATAGGCTAGTATCAGATGGATGGAGAGGAAGACCTCCCCTATCAGTGGACTTGGGGAGGGGTCTGGGTGGAGAAGAGGGAGAGATGGTGGGATTGGGAGGGGAGAAGGGAGGGAGCTACAATTTGGATACAAACTGCATAAACTGTAATTAATAAAAATTAAAAAAAATAAAAGAAAAGAAGGCAAGAATTACTAACAGTGGAAGTTATGCTGGATGAATGTGACAAACTAATAAAAGGGACTTGGTAACTCTGGTGGTTTGAATGAAAATTGTTCCAATAGGTGCACATATTTGCATGATTATTCAACAGGAAATTGACCTGTTTGAGAAGGATTAGAAAGATTAGGAAGTGTAGAATTGTTGGAACCAGAGTGACCTTCTTAGTGGAAGTGTTTCACTGAAGGTGGGCTCTGAAGTTTCGGAAGCCTATCGTATTTCTTTTTCTGAACCTGATACCTGCATATCAGGGTATAAAGCTCTCAGCAACTGCTTCAGCACCTGATTGTCTGCTTTCTACCCTGATGATTATGGCCTATAACCCTGTAAAACCATAAGCAAGCTCCCAATCAAATGCTTTCTTTTATAAGAATTGTCTTGGTCATAGCAATGTAATAGACTAGTATCTAAGATAGCAACTGAATTATCAAAAGTATGTTGAAATATGAACAGTTCACACTAAATATAAATATATTTGAAATCAAAGAAGGGGAGATGGCCCAGTAACTCATGAAGTCAATGAGGTCAGGTACAAAAGCAGATCGAAGGAAGTTTGAGTTGAAAGTGGAATGAGTGCCTTCATTCCTGATCAACGGTAAGACAAGTGCCAGTGACAGCAGGGTGATGAGGAAGAAAGGAAACTCAGTGACTGTGAGGAGAGGGAGATGAGCTTGCATGTTTGAGGGTATGTTCACACAGCAGTCATGGAAAAAAAAAAAAAACAGAGAACAGCAGAAATAGGAAGAGAAGCAGTTCATGTGCTATTTTCCTTAAGCAAAAACAGCAGTAAATCACTGGGACATATTGTTCTAGAAGCCGTAAAGAGATGATTGCAATGTGCCCGTTGAATTCTTTCAGTTTCAGATCTTAGCCCTGAATATCCATTCATCAGTGCACAGCATCTTTGACTAGCTCACATTTCAGTTGGTATCACTTCATTTCTCCAGCTACCACACACACACACATGCACGCACACACACATGCACCACAAACACATTCATGCCCCCCCACTGAAACATATAGAAGAGAACAGAGAAAAATATCTATTTGACAGTTTTGATCATTAAGAAACAACAAAGTCAGTCATAGGATGCTTTCTAGTAGGCCCTTGGACAGAGAAAGAAGGTGTAATTAAGATGTTGAATAATTTAGTGACGTGTATTCTCCAGAGCATATCTACTTTTACTGCTGTTGCTATTTCCAGATCCAATTTTCCAGCCAGTGATTTTTTCATGAGTTGTGATATTCATTTGAAACCTGAATCATTCTCTGAGATTCAACTCTAAAATGGAAAGTAGGGCCTTTCCCTCCACCCGGCCCTCACTTGAAAGAACTAGAACCTCTGTGTCAACTGCTTTCAAGAATTATAAAGGCCAAGGCAAAGGACATGCTTAAGAATGATGTAATCAATTTTTAAAGGCACTTGCTACCTGAATTACCCTGTGAAAAGTTCAATGCTGGATCTCCAAATCTCAGAGAAAAACATTGCTTAGATGTACAAAATGACCTTGCTAACAATTTCTAATAAGCGCCCTGTGATCATAAAATGATTCACTGGTAGAATCTAAAATAACATAACTGCAAATTAGATGAGAAGCCAAATATTTAAAAATGAAACTCAAATTTGGAAAATTCTGCTAATTACCTTCTAATTTTCTTTTAATGTCTTAATGTATTTGAATGTCGGCTCCTATTTATTCTTAATTTTACACTGTCTACTCACTTTAAATTGACCATTGGTTTTAAAACACAATTCTCTCTTTTTTAATTTATTTGATGCGATGACTATAACTTATAATCCAGTATTGTCTATTATTTAAAACCAGTTATTCTCCCACCCTCTTCCCTCGTCCCCTTCTCCACAGAAAACAGGAGCCCCAACAACAACAACCCACCCAGGCACATCAAGTAGCATCAGGACTATGCACATTTTCTTCCACTGAGGCCCCACAAGACAGCCCAGCTAGGGGAAAGTGATACAACAGCATGCAACGGAGCCCACGTCAGAGATATCCCCCTCTGTAATTGCTAGGTGACCTTCATGAGGACCAAGCTGCCCATCAGCTACATATGAGTAGGGGACACACTAGGTCTAGTCCAAGCATGCTCTTTGGTTGGTGGTTCAGTTTCTGAGAGATCCATGGGCCTAGGTTAGGTGACTTTTCCTCTTCTTGGGGAGTTCTTATCCTATCTAGGTCCCTCTCTCCTTCCTTCAACTCTCCCACAAGACTCCTGGAGCTCGACCTATTGTTTTGTTGTGGGTTTCTGCATCTGTTTCAATCCCCTGCTAGGGTGGGAACGTGGTACCTGGAGGAGAGGAGAAAAGGGGCTGCAACAGAAATGAAAAGCAAATAAATAAAAACTTAAAAACAATAATTATCAAGATAAATGGGTATTTGAATCAGTGATTCTAAAGTAAAGCATATTTTATTCTTAGAAGATAAAACTGGATACAAACTTTTCAGCTCCCTTCTACTTCTTTACCCCATGCTGTCAATCACCCCAGAAAAGCTGTTAAAATGCAGTTCTTACTTGCTCCCTAAGTGTCTACAACCTCAGCTCTGACTTTATTGGTTTCTTAGACTTATCATTTTTTTCACTATCTTTCTCTCAGGAAAATTTCCAAAAATGCCTCCCAGGTTTTTGTAACTAAACTCTTAATTATATAGTGAGTTTTTACATTACTGAGACAAAATACCTGACAAATACAACTCAACCAAAAGCCTTAAAGATTAAGGGTACAGTCCTTTGACAGAGAGCTTCTGGTGGCAGAAGCATGGGGTAGTTAGTTATACGGCCTTTGCGGAAAGCAGACAGAACTGAATTCTGCTGCTATGGTTCTATTTTGTCCATTCTGTTTATTCAAGGCAGGACCTTGGCACGTGTAATAGTGTCCCTCATGTTCTGGGAAGACTGAGCCTTTAAAAAAAAAAGATTTTTTTTAAATGTATATGGGTGCTCTATCTGCATGTACACCTGCATGCCAGAAGAGAGCATCATATCCCACTATAGATGGTTGTGAACCACCATGTAGTTGCTGGGAATTGAACTCAGGACATCTAGAATTGCAGATAGTGGGCTTAATTGTTGAGCCATCTCTAAGCTTTTCTGGAAGCAACCTTAGTCAATACAGTCAAAATGTCATTCCATAGGGATTCTAAATCTAGTCAGATTTAAAATGAAAATTAACCATCTCAGTCTTGCACTCCCACAATTAAGTAAAATAAAATGTTTATTCTAACTTTACCCTTATTTCCATACTGTGATAAGCAGAGAAATGGCCCACTCCCTGCAAAAATCTATGTAACAATCCTAATCTATAAATTAAGGAGAACTGTTTGAAAATTGAATTAACCTACCAACAAAATGATCTGAATGGAGAAAGATTGTCCCAGATTTATTAGTTGAGCCCAATATGATCACAAGAGTTCATTAAAGTGAAAGAGAGAGGCAAATGAGCATTTAAATGTTAAATATTTACCGTGCTCTGTGCATGGAGGAAGGAGCTTTTAGCTAAATAATGCAAGTGCCCTCTAGGAGCTGGGAAGCACCTGAAAAGATTCTCTTTCAGATGCCTTAGAAGAAAAAAACAACCTTGCAACATCTTGCTCTTAAATCAGTGCATGATCAGAGCTTCTGAGGTACAGAATGGTAGTAACATCAAGCCATATTGGCAGAAGCCAATATGCTCCTTGAAATTTATCCCATCAGTAATAGAATACCAGTAGGCATGCCTTGAAGTATGGCCCGCTGACAACTTTCTGTAGCAGGATCTTCATCTTCAGTATCAGCACACCCCAATGCTCTACCCACATCAGGGAGTTGCATTGCTAGTCCCCAGCACTTAGATTTCTCTGTAGTGATTATGTTTCACAGTGCTTTGTGTCAGCATCATAACTTCAAAGAAGTAGCAGTTCTTAAAAAATGATAGCAATCGTCTGTAATACTGAATAGAAGAAGCCGTTTTCTCCACTTCTGCACATAACTTTGCTGTGTCGTCTGTGTCTGCTGTTTTCCTTCTATACCCAGGTTTCTTTCTTTCATTGTTTGCCAGGCCCCTTTATACTTTTATTAGCACCCCACTTCTATTTCAAGGACACACGGCAGGGCTGTAAGATGTCTTATTTCACTGCTGTTTATTAAAACAATTTTCCTAAACTCTCTCTTCTTCCAAGGGCGCCCTGAATAATTAGAAGGGCATGTCTAACTGAATGACATTCTCCTGTACACATAAACAATATCCAGCAACACTATGTAAATTTTCACAAAGTCTTCCTAATTAGTAATTCATCTGGCAAAAAGATAACACAAGCTAGAGGAAGGAAAACTTTCACAATACCAAGTTGAATTTTGAATCGCACAAACTGGTATAACTTGCAGTTGTCACATATGGAAGCATTTTTCTAAACGTAATGGCAAAGCCACAAATAGAGTCGTGCTCTTTATCCTCTGTTACAAATGTAAACCGTGAGAAAAGGGAGACACACTTCAGTGTCCTTCTAGAATGTTGGCTACTTGGATTTCTTTTTTTTTTTTTTCCCCTCGATTCAAATTTCCTTTTTTTTAATTTTTATTTTATTTTTCTTTTTAGTTACATTTTGTTAACTCTGTGTCCCAGCTGTATCCAGCTCCCTCATTCCTTCCCCAACCCCACACTCCCTCCCTGGTCTCCTCCCTGCCCCTTTCCAAGTCCACTGATAGGGGAGGACCTCCTCCCCTTTCATCTGACCCTGTTTTATCAGGTATCTTCAGGGCTGGCTGCAAAGTCCTCCTCTGTGGCCTAACAGACTGCTCTTCCCCTGGGGGGGGGGTCAAACAGCCTGCCCTTGAGATCCTGTTAGAAATAGTCAGTGTTCCCCTTACTTTGGAAAACTACTTGGTTACTGAGCTACCACGGGCCACATCCGAGCAGAAGTTCTAGGTTATATCCATAGATGGTCCTTGGTTGAGTGTCAGTCTCAGAAAAGACCCTGTGCCCAGATATATTTGGTCCTTGTAGAGCTCCTATCCTTTCCATATCATACTAACTTCCCTTCTTTCATATGATTCCCTGCACTCTGCCGAGGGTTTGGTTATGAGTCTTAGTGTCTGCTTTGAAACACTGCTAGGTAGAGTCTTTCAGATGCCTTTTGTGGTAGACTCCTGTCATAAGTTCAATGCACATCCCATTTGTCTTTCTAAATGAGGATTAATCACCTTCGCCTGTGTCCACTTTCTTGATTATCTTCTTTAGGTGTGTAGATTTCATTATGTTTATCATATCTTGTAGGTCTATATAAGCGAGTATATACCAAGTTTGTCTTTCTCCTTCTGGGATACTTCACTCAGAATGATCTTTTCTAGATCCCACCACTTGCCTGCAAATTTCATGATTTCCTCCTTTTTGATTGCTGAGTAGTATTCCATTGTGTAAAAATACCACAATTTCTGAATCCATTCCTCCGTTGATGGATTTCTTATCATATATTGCTGAGAAAGTAGAAAGATTTTGTGCTCAGAGATGTTAATTTAGGTCTAAATGAATAGTGACTTGGTTGTGTAGTGATGTAAGAAACTCAGGCATATTGTGAATTTTTCACAACTTTGTGCAAAAATGTAGATTTTACAATGGTAAAATATTGTAGCATCTTCAAGGTGAATCCTTGAGTGTGAAACACATACAGGGTTTGACGAGTGCAGCGGTAAGGTGGAGACACACCCTAACACTACCCACAGAAGCTTTGAGACCAAGCTGTATCCTTGGTCTCACTGAAGAAAAGAATCTCAAGTTGAGTCAATTTGAAACAGATTTTCTTAAAGGAGATTTTTTAAAAATTGTGTGTATATGTTTGTGCATATGAGTATAGATACACAAAGAGCCGAGAAAACTGTATTAGCTTCCTGGCGCTGGGATTACAGGTGTGTGTGAGCAACCTGATATGGGCGCTGAGGATGAGACACGGGTCCTCAAGGAGAGCATTGAGTACTTTCAACCAGGGAGCCATACTTCCTTCTCCGACAAGGAGAATTTTAATATAGATTTCAGCACAGGTATTTAAAAAAAAGACAAAGTAAAAAGCATGGGCATGGCCTTCTAGAGGAAGAATCACATTAATTGCCTTGGCAGCCTCCATTTCGGTGACTTTCAGTTTGTAGGGTGGCCCTGAAGGTGCCATGGACGGGATTATATGCAAATAAAATAAAACTGTGGTTTCAAGGGTTTCATATGGAGACTAATCAGGTCATGCACTTATTGTAAATATTATTTATTGAGAGATTACAAGAAAAATGCTGCTGACATAAGGCTGGGAAAGAAGAGTGGACATAAGCTTGAAGCATGATCCTTTTCTACTTAAACGTTCTTATTTGAAAACATGTTTATATAAAACAAATGTCTCTGTGTAGATAAATTTCATGGCAAACATTAACTTTGTTGTGATTCTTTACTCTCAGTTGCCTGGAGGCCTCAACCACATGTAAGAGTACAGGGTGTCTTCCTATGTCCCCCATTGTGAAAAAGAAATCTCATACTATTACTGAGAAAGGCAAAATATAATAACAATTGCAGTAATAACAACTACTTACTGATCACTGCCACCAGTGACAGAACTGTCTCTTTATACTAATGTTGAATCAGAAAAGTTGTAGAAAACACTTCTTCTATAAAATTATGATATTTAAAGAATATTTTCTTTTCTTCTCAACTGAGAGTCTTAGAAAGAATTTAACACATTTATAGATGAAGATGAAATAAACTCAGATTAAATTGAAAAATGAAACTTAGCCAAAAAGAAAAATCAGACAAAACAAAACAAACAAACAAAAAACCCAAATGTTTTCTTCTTACTCATTTTTCTTCTGGGCATTCAAAAAATTCTCTCAGTTTTTTTTTTTAAATGTGTTTAAGGAAAATGACTACCCACTTCCAAAAGTGAAACATAAGTACTTAAAAATAAGGTAAAGAGATTTTAATTACATTGAATAAACAGTGCACTTTATTTTCCGAAGTGTTAACATTTTAGGTAAGCGTGAGAGGGAAGAAAGGAAGGAAGACAGAAAATACAAAGGAACTCACATTATGGTAGAATACAAGTGGGTTATAGCAGAACACGAAAGTCTGGCACCTTTGCCCATATAGGGGTAAACTCAGTGTGCCCAGTTTAATGCTCAACAAGAATATTTGATGATCAGTTATCTCAACTGAACTTCTACATAAAACGTCTTTCATACCTGGCTTATAAAAGTAAACAGGCCTATAAATAAGCCTCATGTTACTTCTTGCAATTTTGAGTCATTCAATGATGTATGCCAATTTAAAGAAGAGATTTTCATAAATAAACACTTTATCTATCTCTACAACATAGCATCTTTGAAGTCAGTATTCCTAAGCTTTTTCATGAAGCCTATGTACATAGTGCAATATAAGCCATGTGTCATGGTCATCAAAAAATTCCTAATGTAACATGAGTTGTAAATAATATTATTTGGCCTCACTGTAAAAAAAAAAAAATAAGCTCCTCAAATTTTTATTTGTAACAGAATGGCTGCTAAGTCCGTGAAATTAGAATAAACTTATTTTAGTTGTTTGGTGGTATGTGGGAGAGCACATAAGTATGCTGTGGTGTGTGCTTCAGGATCTGAAAACAAGCTCTGGTGTCAGTGTTCACCTTCCAACTTGTTTGAGTTGGAGTCTGTCTTTTGTTGTTCACTGCTTTGGACACCAGGCTAGATGGCAAGCAAGCTTCTGTGGATTGCCTTCTCTGCCTCCCGTGCTACTTTGAGAATACTTCTTAGCCTGCATATTAGAGAGGGTTCTGGAACTTCAGGCTCAGGCTCTCAGGCTTACATGACATATGCTTTATCCATAGAGCTATCTTTCCAGATTGAAACGGAAATAATCTTGATCACTGGAATATTAAACTATTTTTGAAAGATTGTATACTAGAAGAAAACTTACAATCCTTAATATATTACACAGAAACAAATTTGACTGGGTTACTTGTTTAACCATAAGGTTGTGGTAATAGGTTTTCTGGCACTTCTATACATTTTGCATGGCCTTTAAGCCAGAAACTATTTAAAGAAGTAATAAGACAATGAAGAATAGCATGATCTACATTCTCTCACTAAGTGATAAATAAGAAAACTGCTACTGCAGTTAATTTTACCTCAACAATGAAAGTCTGCAAAGAGCCTCAAATACTATCTTTAAATATTTCATATCTTCCCTATGCTCTGATCTCCTCTTTGCCTGAACAAGAGTTTAGCTGCTATTTTTGTTTTCTCTCTTTATTGCAATACAAAAGTCAAGAATCTGGGAGATCAAATCCTTGCTTTTTCCCAAGCAAGTCAACTACAGAATTTCTTTCATTATCTTTTTAAAGTTATGAAACAGTTAAGTAATCTAAAGTATCAATCTTGTGAAGAAAGCAGCTTTTTAATCAATGTTGCTCTCTGATACAGCAGAGTTTGAAATAGTGAACCAAGCATTACTAACACTGTAAAATAGTGAGCAAAGCATAAACATTCTCCCTAACTATCAGTTAAAACCTCACACATTTGATAGACTTTGTAGAAAACAGAACTTTGTCTTTTAGAGCTTTGAGGGGAGGGGCACAGGACCCATAAATCTCACTGTAAAGGGAAAATGGAATAATAGTTCTGAGTGGACAGGGGAGGGGCCTGGGATGGGGATGGGCATGGGAACAGGAGAGTTCAGGTTGGGGGAAAACAGGGAGAGACTACTGAGAGACACAACTGGAATGGGAGACTTCTCTGAGAAGAACAAGAAGTCAAATTTTTACTTTTTAAATAGTCCTTTTTTAATTTTTACAATTTATCCATTGTATATCCCAGTTGTAGCCACTCCCTCTCTCTTCCCCCTATCCCCTTTTCCTAGTTCACGGAGCAGCCTCCCCACCCCACCCCCACTCCCACCATCTGCCATAGCATATCAAGTTTCTTCAGTATGGCCTGAATCCTCTTCCTCTGTGGCCTGGGAAGGCCATATTACCAAGGGAAAGTGATCACAGAGCAGACAACAGAGTTCATGGCAGAGGTAGCCCCTGCTCCCCTTTCTTGGGAACCCACATGGAGACTGAGCTGCCTATCAGCCACATCTGAGCAGGAGGTTGAAGTGCTCTCCATGCATGGTCCTTAGTTGGTGCATCAGTCTCTGAAGAACCTCATGGGGTCAGAATTTTTTTAGCCATGTTGGTCTCCTTTTGGGGCTCCTGTCCCCTTCTGTGTCTTTCTATCCTCCTCACTTCTTCCATAAGACTACCTGTGTTCTGCCCAAAGTTTGGCAATGGATCTCAGCATCTGCTTTGGTCCCTTATTTTATGGGGCCTCGTGAAATTTACAGGCAAATGGATGGAAATAGGAAAGATCATCCTGAGTGAGGTAAGCCAGAAGCAGAAAGACACACATGGTATATACTCACTTACAGGCAGATATTAGCCGTATAACAATAACCATACTAAAAATCTACAGACCTAAAGAAGCTAAACAACAAGGAGGACCTTAGGGAGGATGCTTAAATTTCATTCAGAAGGGCAAACAGGATAGACGCCAGAAGCAGTAGAAAAGAGGGAACAGAATGGGAGCCTACTATAGAGGGTCCTCTGAAGTCTAATTTTTAAATGGACTATTTGGTTTGTTTTTTCAAATTAGTTGCTGAAGTTTCATTCATATTCTAAATTTTATTATATATGAATACAAGAACTCTAAAATCAAATAATTTCATTCTTTACAATATTGAGTTGTTTAAAAATTGGTATTTGTAATTTTTGTTAATTTGTATATATGAATATTCTGGAAAGGTGTTTAAGATTGGTTTTGTGCAGATTTTTTCCATCACACTTCTGCAACCTTGGTTTATCCTGTGTAGGGGAGCTTTGAATAATAGAATATGGCCACTAGTCACATTTAGTACTCAGACTGATAGTGTCCAAAACTGAAGTGTTGATACAGTAATTGGGTCAGGTATGTGGTATTTTTAAAGCCGGCTGAATGTTATTTTTAAGCCAGATATTCTGACACGCTCTTTTGTTTGTTTTTCACTGCTGAAGTGATTATTCAATGCTGAGACAATTGCCAAGAAGCTATTTTGATCTGGGTTATGATGACTATGTTTTGAGGGCATAGGAAGAGAAGAAATCTTCTCCCTTAATACTTGTCTTATCTATAACTATCCCTCATCTTCTGATAGTGATGAGATGGTTTTCAGGTAGGTTTAGAGTAAGGAACCAGAGGAAACACATAGACCTCACTAGGAAAGAGAAATAGAATAGATGTTTATAGATGGATGGGAGGCATTTAGAGTGGGAGGATGTAGTGTGGAAAGGAAAGGACAGGAGATAGGAGGAGGAATAGACAGCTAAAACTAAGGGGTGTTTGAGGGGAAGTATGGAGAGCTAATACAGTAGAGCCCTCCTAAAATATGTACATATATAAAAGAAATCTAGTTTTAGAAATTGCCAAACAATAGGGGAGACAGACACCCAACTGGCTACTGTCACCAAACAAAGCTTCCAGCACTGGGTTTGAGTTACATCTAATTGACTCTTTGGTCAGAGGGCCCCATAGGAATCCCAGAACAATCCAGGCTGTTTCTCAGAACAGTGAGTTGTCTTCTGTAAACTCACATCAAGGTCCCATTGCTGAAGAACACACCTACATATCTCATTGAACACAGAGGTGTAAAACTGGTGCCTACATAGAGAACTCACCCCATTGTCCAGTGTCTTTGTTACAGGAAGGAAATTTTTGAACAAGTAAAAGAGACTGTCAACTAGCAGTGTGAAAATACATGATAGTATGCTTTAAAGTGAGAGTCAATTTTAACAAATGACACCTTAGCTGAAGTCTACAAAGGGTTCCTTTTAAATTCTAAAACTCAGTTTTCTAGGAAATAAGAAAAAAAAACATGTAGGAACCTCTATTAGATATTAGTCAGAAAATCACATTTACAGAAAAGCAAATAAGGATGGTTATTAAAGGAAGAGATTCTCAGAACTTCATTGAAAAGTGTAATTAAAGTGAAAGTATAATTCCCTTTATTTTGACTAATTGGTGAATTTTATGACAATTCTGAGCATAAAATAGAAGAGTACATGAATAGAACTGTTTTGCCACTCAAGCTTATTATTCTACTTAGTGAATGGAAATGTACATGGACTTGGCAACACATTCAGTGGTGGAACTGAAGAAAAACACAGGTATACCATGACGGACAGGAATCAAGAGTATCATTGTGGTACTTATTTTGGTGTCAGATATGGAAGCAATGTAACTTTTCATTTCTAAGTCAATGGAAAAATAAAACATAGGGTATTATGAAGCAGCAGATCATGAACAGAATTTAAGGGGAAAAGTCTAAAAACCACTTTGGTGTTGTGTCTATAATACAACATAAGTGCATGCATTTTCTAGACATACAGCATAATTAAGGTTACACATTATATATGTGAGACAAATATAAGGGTTCAGAGGCTGAAAACGTGGCTAAAATTAAATAAAATTATATTTTAAAAAGCTGTTGAGCACTTTAGAACTACTAAGTCAACTTTCAATAACAATGAATCATAGAAGAAAATATAAATGTCTATAAAATCAATAAAATTGCTGTTTACAGATAAACTAAATACAACAATGGTTGTGTAAGAAATTTTTACAACACAATTGGCTCATGACAACATAGTTAAACAACAGTAGGTAGGGATATCCTACAGCCTATGACCCATGGGATTTTGACTGTATTTACAGTAATTATCATGTATTCTCCCTTATGAAGCCAGCTTCAAATCCAAGCTGAAAATGGTTGGCAACTACCATATAGTCATGCCACTAGTGCACTCATAGACTATCTTGGTTAGGAAGTTTGCAGTTTAACTGGTAGAGCTTATCCCTAGATAAGATCATTGATGGCATATATATCATTGATGGCATATATATATATTTAATATATATAATTTAATATATACTTAACTCATATTTTATATACACATATATGCACACACACACAATTAGATCAAAAGAGTCACAACTTTTACTACAAAAATTCACACCCTTTAACAAAGGCTACAATTCTACCACATGAGGAATGAGCAGAAATGACTTTCTACGATCCAGGAAATGAGCATTCACCAGCTATAGATTCTCACCGCTCTGATCTTGGACTTCTGAACATCTGAGACAGCAAAACAAAAATCCAGTGTTTTGATCCATCCACTGCATGGTATTCTGGAAAGGACTAAGATGCATTTAAAGGTAAGTTCTGTTTTATACAAGTTTTAGTATACGCTTAAAACATCTGTTGCAGTCTGTTGAGATCAGGCTATGCCATATTCTTAATTACTAGATATTATATAGTGTAGATTTTGGTTGTTGTTTTGTTTATGTTTTTCAAGCTGTGTCTTTCCTTGGGAAACTTCATTTTTTAAATTTTTTTTATCATTTTTTAATATTAGTTACATTTTATTAACTTTGTATCCCAGCTGTAGCCCACTCCCTCATTCCCTCCCAATCCCTCCCTCCCTCCTTCATCTCCTCCCTGCCTCTTTCCAAGTTCACTGATAGGCAAGGACCTCCTCCCCTTTCATCTACCCTAGTTTATCAGGTATCTTCAGGACTGGCTGCAAAGTCCTCCTCTGTGACATAGCAGGGCTGCTCCTCCCTTGGGGGGTCAAAGAGCCCACCATTGAGTTCATGTCAGGAAAAGCCCCTGTTCCCCTTACTAGGGTACCCACTTGGATGCTGAGCTGCCATGGGCTACATCTGAGCAGAGGTTCTAGTTTATATCCACTCATGGTCCTTGGTTGATGAAACAGTCTCAGACAGGCCCCTGTGCCCTGACATATTTGGTCCTTGTGGCGCTCCTGTCCTTTTCAGGTCATATGAACTCCCCCTTCTTTCATATAATTCCCTGCACTCTGTCTAAGGTTTGGTTATAAGTCTTAGTATCTGCTTTGATACACTGCTAGGTAGAGTCTTTCAGAGGCCCTCTGTGATAGGCTCCTATGCTGTTTCTTATTTTCTCCTACATCCAATGTCCATCCCATTTGTCTTTCTAAGTGAGGATTGATCATCTTACCCTCCGTCCTCTTTCTTGTTTATCTCTTTAGCTGTATAGATTTCAGCATGTTTTATCCTATCTTATAGGTCTATATAAGTGAGTATATACCATATGTGTCTTTCTGCTTTTGGGATACCTCACTCACGATGATCTTTTCTAGGTCGCACCATTTGCCTGCAAATTTCATGATTTCCTTGTTTTTAATTGCTGAGTAAAACTCCATTTCTCAAGCACCCTTTGACTAGTTTTCTCTGGATGAAACCAGAAACTACATCACCTTTCAGGTACCGGTTATCCATCACATGAATTATTCCTGCTCATAGAAAAGGAATCAGTAAGTCTACAGGTTTGTTGGATGATTTTAGCTTTGAATGTACCCTATGTGACCATATTAAAATCACATCGTGGAAGAGAGGCCCAAAAACTTATCAGACGTAGCAGACCAAGGAAAGTATGTAACTCCTTCACCTCAACCCCCCAAATGGCAAGACAACAGTGAGATAGGTACCTTGTTTGTGGGGCAAAGACAAAGGATTTGCCACCTGTGCCTAGGATGTGAGCCTGGCTCAAACCTCTACTGCTGATGCAATCCGTTCAATGTTCTAGACCACTTGGACCTGACCCCACCATCTCCAGCCTCGTATCCATTTCTAGTTCTCAACTCCATTCAGCTTTTCACCTCTCAGCCAAGCTTTTATAACTTTACTCTCAAACCTGAACCCAACAGCTTCAGCAAAGATCCTCCCTGGAACTGGCCTGGCTGATTATCTTACAGACTTTGGTTCTCTCACCCTCTCAGCCCACTGGTGAAACTTCTCCAACTGTGCTGTAGCCTTTTAAACTTTCATTCCTCTGTAAACTGTACGTGTGCGTGTACGTATACTTACTGTGTGCTGTGTGATGTGAGAGTTAATGTTACTAATTACGATGCTATAAAAGAGCCCTCACTTTCCTTGGCAAACCAGCCAAGGTAGACGGGGTTAGATCACAAGCCATTCTCAGTGAAAGCCCTGAATTTTTAATATTTGTTGTTACTCAATAAACTATGATATAATGGAAGGACTCAAACATGCTTCACTGTGATCCTGTCGTGGTGAACACACTATAGTCAGATATGAGTTATGAGCTAATCTCTGTAGCATTATACACATGTTCATAATAACTTATTTTCTCCAACATTAGATTTGAATTCTGAGCATAAAGGAATTTGCACTTATTGATGTGTTTATAGAGTTTAAACTTTTCCATACTTTTACTACATTGTCTTGGACTAATTCCTAACTCATATTGAGGTTTTATTAGTTCTACCAAGTTTAGCTAGAAATTTTGCAAAGTTTTTTTTTTTTTAACTTCTGATAGTATTCTAGGCTTTCATCTGAGATTTATCAGAGGAATCAATAAAATAACCACATTTTTTACCTTCTAACTATTATATCCTCATTTTTTAGTCTCTTCTTTTAAAGCTGGCCAGGGCAGAATGTTAATTGAAGTGTACAAAGCCCGTAGCAGCTCAGTCTCCAAGTGGGTACCCTAGTAATGGGAACAGGGACTGTCTCTGACATGAACTCAGTGGCTGGCTCTTTGATCACCTCCCCCTAAGGGGGAAGCAGCCTTACCAGCCACAGAGGAGGACATTGCAGCCAGTCTGCCGAGACCTGAGACCTGATAAGCTAGGGTCAGAGGGAAGGGGAGGAGGACCTCCCCTATCAGTGGACTTGGGGAGTGGCATGGGAGAAGATGAGGGAGGGAGAGAGGGATTGGGAGGGAATGAGAGAGGGGCTAAAGCTGGGACACAAAATGAATAAACTGTAATTAATAAAGTAAATAAATAAATTTTTAAAAAAGAATTAAAGTGCCAAGGCACATACCTGGTGTTGTCAATAACAGACTATGATCTATTTATTTCTGAATATTCTGCCTTTGTTGCTGTAGCTTTATGAACTTATAGAAGTTTACCTCTATACCTTCCTATACTTAAAAATAAATATGTTTTAACTTTATAATGGCCTTTTCATATAATGAGAGTTTTAATTTTACATGCCAATCAAGAAAATAATCAGTTTTCTGATACAATAATCATATTCCTGTAGTCAAATCCAATGATGAACTATTTTAAAGAGTTGTTCTTTTTCCATTTTTGCATATTATGATTTAAATAAGAATTTCATAAGGACCAAATATATCTGGGCATAGATGTCTTTTCTGAGACTGACACTCCATCAAGGACCATATATGGATATAACCTAGAACCTCTGTTCAGATGAAGCCCATGGTAGCTCAGTAACCAATTGGTTTCCCATAGTAAGGGGAACAGGGACTATTTCTGACAGGAACTCAATGGCAGGCTCTTTGGCCTCCCCACCCCCCAAGGGAGGAGCAGTCCTGCTAGGCCACAGAGGAGGACTTTGCATCCAGTCCTGAAGATACCTGATAAAACAGGTTCAGATGAAAGGGGAGGAGGTCCTCCCCAATCAGTGGACTTGGAAAGGGGCAAGGAGGAGATGAGGGAGGGAGGGAGGGTTTGGGAGGGAATGAAGGAGCGGGATACAGCTGGGATACAGAGATAATAAAATGTAACTAATAAAAAAATAAAACAAAAAAATAGTTTCCTTTTTTTTTTTTTACTTGTATCCTTTTTGCTTGTACTTCTTTGCCATTTCAAATTAAAGCTGCATTAACTTCTGATAAAATAGGTGGAAAACTTCCATTCTGTTTCTATATTCTGCACCAGTTCCTTGACTGTTTGCAAGAACTTATTAATCAAATTCATTTGCTGCGTGGCTTTTCTTTGCAGAGCAGGAATGCATGCTAATAGCCATTTGAACTTCATTAGCAGGTTATGGCCTGATCTGCCTTTCTATTTTGTACTGCATTCATTTTGATATTTTACATAAAAATATCTGAAATTTTAAACACTTCTGTTAGATTTTTAATATTTGTTTTTGCACAGCTACTACTAGTGTTCCTTTTATATTCTAAATTCATGATGGTATCAAGTAATCTATTTTTCTTCTATATTTTATATATCTCTAAATTGTATCTATTTCTGTGAACAGTTACCTGACAATTGTCTGTTTATTGGTAATCTCGGGCTCTTATTTTGCTCTATTATTTTCTAGTTGTTTTCTTTCTTGCCTTATTTTGACTGGATTTGCCTTATAGTTCTGTCAGTTGTCACCTAGCTTTTTGAAGTGAATGCTTCCTTTGATGGTTTTCTTTTCACTCTTTCTTCTGTGATTAATGTGCTAAATGGTGTAGATATCTATGCAGAGCTTTGTCTTCACACAAGTTGTGTATACAATGTTTTCACTCCTGTGCAATTAAAAATTTATTTTAGTTTGTCTTATGAGTTTTTCTTTCACACAAGAGAGAATTAACAATATATACTTAGCAATATACTTAAGGAATTCTGGTCTGATTAACTTCATTTCACCACGATCCTCCCTTCATCATAGAAGTTAGTTTCTGGTATTATTTGTCTATTTGTTGAAATCAGGCGATTTCCTACTCTAAGTTGCTCTGTGATGTACAAGACAGTGGTTTTCAGACTGTTCTTAGCTCTATGAGGTTCTTTTTCTTTAATTTTTTTACATTAATTACATTTTTTTCGCTGTAGCACCTCCCTCCTACCCTCCCAATCCAATCCTCCCTCCCTCATCTCCTCCCATTCCCCTCTCTAAGTCCACTGATAGGGATGTCCTCCTCCCCTTCCATCTGACCCTAGCTTCAGTCTAATTTGTTTAATTTATTCATGTTTGCGAACCAAAATACTCATTACTCATATGTATATTTCTTTACTTCTAAAATCCCTTACCTATTCCCCTTTGGTCTCCATTTTCTTTATTTGTTTGGCACTTTTGTTGTTCTTTGTGATGTTGGGAATGGAATTAAGAACCTTGAACAGGCTAGTCAAATGCTGTCACACCGACCTACACACACGACCTTCCTTTTTATTTTGATACAGTGTAAAAAAAATCACTGACCTATGTTTCAAACTATCAATTTTTAGTTCTACTCCTTTTGCTACACAAAGTTTTCATCTTCTCCTCCCTACCAGGTTTTTTCAAGTACTGGTATTTTCAAGTAGTGTGTTTTGAACATGGGGTCTGGAGTATGCCAACAATACATCTCTTCTCTGCTCTTGTTTAGTTTGCTGTTTTGTTTTGTTTTTTTTTTATGTGTGTGTGTGTGTGTGTGTTAATATTGAGACAAAAATCTCTCACTAAGTTATTCAGATTGGGGCAGAGCTCTCTCTCTTGCCTCTGCCTAAGTAGCTGGGATGATGGGCTTGGACAAGGACCTGACACACCTGCCCAACAGTCTGTGTGTTTGTGTGTGTGTGTGTATGTGTGTCTGTCTGTCTGTCTCTGTCTCTCTCTCTGTCTGTCTTTCTCCTATATCTCTTCCCATCCTCCATCCCTCCCATGTTTCTTCTCCCTCTCTCTCCTCCCTCTCTCTCAGTGAGCATCATTCCTGGCCCTGCCCTTTACCAGGATCTCTGTCCCATCTAGAGCTTGAAGGTACAAGAAAAAGAGCAAAGAAGGGAGACAGCAATGTTCAGGGGCTAATTGCATTGTTTTATTGTTTTTCTATTCAGCAACCTAATCTTTCTGTCCCTTTGTCTTGGGATGGTGACAATTGATACTGTTGGTTTCTTTTCTCATTTGTAAGGATCTTTAAGAGTTGGGGAAAGCTTCCATATAAAAACTTCCTTCCTCCCATCAGATCTTCAATTTAAGGACTCTTTTGTTGTCAGTTTATCCTACAGCAAAACTAGAAAGAGCTGTCTTCAGATGTGTCATGTAGAACACCCCACAATCCTCTCTGTTTCTGCTACCTCCTGGGCAGTGGGTCTTAAAAAAAGGAAATGACAGTTCTGATAAACACAAAAACAGACTCAGGATTCTTAAAAAAAAAAAAAGGTTTGATTTTGGTGCGGCCCTTAATTCTGCTTTTGAATTTTTTCTATAAGGAGTTAATGTGAAAACTACTTTATAAACAAGATGAAAAAAGAAATGTATAAAGAAATAAACAACGTAAAGAAATTATGTTGTCATTAAATACTTTTATTAATGCAATGATTTTTAAAACAAAAATGTCAAATAACTAGGTGCTAACTAGATGACATATTATAAAGCAAAAACAAAAGGAAAAAAAAGGAAAGGAAGGAAAAGGCTGTGACAGATTATTTTTACTTGGCTTTCAGAGCTCAGAGCTAGACTTAGCTGCTTTGAGTCTTAATTCATTTTTAACTCTTTTAATTTTTTTTTTTTCAGAGGAGGCTAAACTCACTTTTCAACTTAAAAGTTGTTGCTATGCCTCTAAATTTTTCATAGAAACAACATTATCACATGGGCTGGAGCCCTGGCATGTGTTTAAGGTAGCTCTTACTAATTGTTCAGTACTTCAGTGGCAATGGATTTCCCTAAGTGGTAATGTCAAAGACAATGACTAGGATGAATCTCAGAAGAGTGTTTCAGGGAGGACAAGGACAGTTTGTCGTACTACTTCCAAGACCCTGAGCTGGCTGTTGCCATGAAGAGCTTGGATTTCCAGATTAGCTTTGTGTACTTACTGATCCCTGGTTGTTGCTTACTGTGACCTGAGCACTGAAAAGTTCTTTTCTTCATCGCCTAGGCAAGCTTTTCAATATGTTGTCCTGTCTAGTTCTCCAGCCTTACATGTGACATGACTCACCCAAGGACCCCAATCTCCTGCTCCCTGGTGCCCACCCTTTACCTAAGAATGGTGCAATCCTCCTCAGAGCAGAATCAAGCCTTAGGTAATGAGTGTATCAGTTAAACACCTTCCTCTGGCCCAGCGCCCACCTTCTGCTTCCCAGCTGCCCAAAGATCCCTTTGGAGGAAGACACCTTCCTCTGAGAGGTCGGGTTCACGGTTCTACCATTCACACTCTCAGCATACCTTACTCATGTTCTGCTCCCACCGTGCTTGGTAGGTGACTTCCTAGCTAATTGGATTTGAGAGGCTTTTTAATGGATAATGGATTATTTTGCCTGTCCTCTTGAAAGGTAGTTAGATAAATATCAGCAACCCTCAGTGCTTAATTCAAGGAAATGAAGCATGTGATAATTTTCAGCTCTGTGGCAGTGTGTGGAAGTGGTAAGATTGTGGTTTAAGAAGAGCTGTTCACTTTCCATCACCCAGTCAGGCTGTGCTATCTCCATCCCCTTGATCTAAACACTCTTTCCACAGATTTGTTTCATAGCAAGTCATTTTCTGAACACTCCATAAAGCATAGCATCCACACACCAATTCCTTGCCCCTGTCTGTTTGTCTGTCTCTCTGTTTATTTAAGGTCTCACATAGGCCAGGCAGGCCTTGAAATCACTAGGCAGTCAAGCATGGTCTTGAAATTTTATCCTGATCTTCTACTTCCAGAGATCTGGGATTACAGGTGTGAGCCACCACACCTGCCTTATTCGATGCTTATTTGGTGTTTGGTATTGAACTCAGGGTCCTGTGCATGCGGACAGGCACTCTACCAGAAAGTCACATCCACACCTGTACTTACTACATACCCCTGATCATCTGCTGGAAGCATTTATTCACATATTTCATTTTTTTCTCCACTACAGCCACAAATTTCAGTCAGCAAAGAATTTATTTAGCCTGTTAAAAAGCTGTGTTCTTAAAAAAAAATAACCGAAGTTCAATAATTATTTGGTAATGAATGAAGTGAAACAGTTTTATGTGTATTATAAAAGAAATCATATAACTCTGAAACAGTGCTAAGTTAATGAAAATGGCGAACTGTGAAACCTTTTTAAAGTACATAATGTGTTGTATAAACAAAGGAAGTAACTTTCTGGCTAATATTGTGGTCAGTAACTATAACTTTATAAGCTATTATATAGCCTTATTTTGCTCGTTTCTTTTCTTTCTTCTTTTTTATTTTTCAATACTTTATATCAAATTGAAGACTTTACCGAAAGTAATCAGGCACTCTACTCCTGAGCCAGCTCTTCACCCCAGGAACTTGGCATTTTCATCATTAGAATTATGTCTATCTGAAAGTATTTACAGGTAAAAGAATGCTAATAAAATCAATACACAAATAAGCAAAACTGTGAATGCTTTTCTTTCATTCCTTACCATCAGTCAAGGACCAGCAATTGCTTATGCCTTGTAGCTAAAATTGTAGGTTATGAATGCCATTTATAGAATTTTAGAATGGAATTATAAAGTTGGGTGGCAAAAACAGTTTTGATTTCTACAACATGCACCGAATATATTTAATCTACCATCATATATTGCTTTATACACTTTTGCTACGGTGACATAAAAAAAAAAACTATAGTAATTATTTAAACAGATTATTCTGTTTTCTCCCTAAAATTCTAGGAAGATACCAGGGTCTCATCAAGTTCAGAAGGTCAGAGTTTCCTAGTCTTTGGTTCTCACCAATGGCTAAAGATTTCCAAATATTTTACTTTAATATTTTTTTTTCCTGTGGGGAAAACGTGAAGAATTACAGGCACTCTGGGCTGCCTTCTCACCCTCCACTTTCAACCCTATTATAGTTTGTTTTCTTCCAACCTAAGAGGCAATACACACTGAGGTCTCAAATGCACCTGCTTCTATGGGTGTCTGAATTAGCATTGATTCAGTCTGAGTGATGAGTTGTAGAGTATTGGGCTTCATCATGGCTACTTACCCATACTGATTCATCGACCAACAGTGAGTGGCTGGAACTATAAACTCCATATGAAAAGCAAAATATTAAGCCATGGATACTGACGTAACAGCAACAGCTTGTGTCATTAATAATGTTACTGAATAATTGAAATGATGCTAATACATATTCACTGAATATGGAGCCAGAGAAACAAACATCTTCTGTTGAAGATATTGGGTTGGGTAGTTTTCCTTCAGTGAAAGCATCATCAAACAAAGCAACAGAGAAAAAAAGCACCTTAAGAAAGGGAAAGTTAAAAAAATAACAGAGAGAGAGAGAGAGAAGGTTTATTTTCATTCATGGTTTCTGAGGTTTCAGGCTCTAATCACTTGGTACTGTTGTTTCTGGATTGTGGTGAGAAAGACAACCTTAGTGGCCAGCATGTGGAATAGAAAAGCTTCTCACCTCACTGCTTAGAAAAAGAGAGAAGAGAGAGAGAAACAAAGACAGAGAGAGAAAGTGTCCATGGACAAAATGCAGCCTTCAACATCATGCTACCATCAGTGTATTTTTTCCAAGCCTACTTTACACCAGCTCCCTGTCGCCTGTGAGGCTGTGAATCCACGGACAGATTAAGTCATTAATGAGGTTATACCCCTCAGCACCCAAGTTGCCATATCTCTGAACACTACAAGCCTTCAACACTGAAACTCTCAGGGGACACATTGGATGAAACCAAACAAGTGTTTTACAGTCCTGTCTCCTATCTGAAAACCTTTCTAACTGAAACACCAGCCTGGTGACAGGACCTCCAGGTTGCTCCTCAGACTTGTACACCTTGCAGTCATTTCCTTCTATGGTGCTGTTTCCTGAGCAATTGTGATCAAGTGGGTACAAATAGCTGTGTGTTAGTCCAGTCTGATTGCCAGAATGAAAGCCCTCAATTATGTTGGCGGTGTGTATACAACGGAATTGCATTTGTCAGAGTGCTGAATGCATTGATGCCCAGAATCAGATACCAACTTTCGTGGTTGATACTTCAAAGTGATAGTCCCACATGATAGAACGGAGAAGGCAGTTATCTTTAGCCTTTTGTGAAGTGTCATTTGTAAGGTACTTTCGATTTAATAAACTTTAAAAACTCTTCCTTGCTAATAACGACAGATTAGTGCTAAATTTCCACCTACAAATTTAGTGGTAGACAAACATTCATACTGCAATTATGAGCATCCTAAAATATCCTTCTCCTTCCGGGTCTTAAGAAGTTCTCCCCAACCATAAAGAGGGTGAATCCAGTGTTTCCTCTTCATGTATTTTATTCACCCTTAATTCCTTTAGAAAGATCAAATAAATTCACTGAAAATAGTCTCCAAACCCTAAATTGAGACCTTTCTTAAGGATAGTATATAGAAGAGGAATAAATGGGGGTAGGGATCGATGGTGATACTTGCTACATTTTTGTACTAACTTGCCCAGTTACACTGTGATAACTCATATTCTCTAGAGATGTGTATTTAATAATCATTCAAAAATTAATTTTTAATTCTGAAGTCTGTCTGCTACTTTCAGTCATAAAATAAAAAAAAGACATACTTGATGCATTTATGGGTACAACGAGAAAGAAAAAAATTCCCACATTTCAAATGTTAAGCTCTACTTTATTTTATTAGAATATTACTTATGTTTATTTTATTTTACATTTATCTTTAAGTATTTAATATATATTACAAAAAATTTAGCATATATCAGTCTAGACATTTTTATTATTTTTTATTTTTTATTATTAGAATTTATTCACTTTGTAACCCAGCTGTAGCCTACTCCCTCATCCCCTCCCAATCCCATACTCCCTCCCTCTTCTCATGCTCCTCCCTCAGTCCACTGATAGGGGAGGTCCTCTTCCCTTTCCATCTGACCCTAACTTATTAGGTCTCATCAGGATTGGCTTCAGTGTCTTAATGCAGCAAGACAATAAGCTCTACTTTAATATATACTCATAGGAAAACTGAAACATTTTATTAGAGAGTGAAAAGCAAAGTCTCATTTGAGTTTGATGTGAGCCACTTGAAGCCACCCTCAATTTAGAGACTCTTCATGATTTCCATGTAAAGTAGTCTAAAGAAGCCATTACTTTTGTCCAGAAATGAGTGAAACACATTTGTGAAAAATTATAAACACTGCCTTGTTTACTCCTTGCAAAAATAATGCTAAATTCAACTGCCAGAACTCACAGCATATTATGACCTTCATTTACTTCACAGTTTCAAGCTCCCATATGGTCTTGGCTTCCTTTCTAATTGTTTATTATTAACTCCCTTGCTACTTCTGACAATCTCCTCTTCCTTATTAATGTAGAAGTGACCCAGATAGCAGTCCTATGTCCCCTCTCTTTGTTATTCATACTATGTCTTTTTTGGTGACTTCACCCAACTGGATGTCTTTAATGGTGTTCACTATGATAACGATATCAAAGTGTATGTTTCTAAACATAGATTTTCTAGCTACTATGCAGGCTCACATATATTTACCTCATTCCCGAAGCCTCCATCTGAGTATTTAATGGGAGATGTTTGCATATGCTTCAGGAATATACCAATCTTATCATATCTTTAAATAACTAAACAGAGTCTACCAATTTCTATACAGTTTTAAAATATATTATTATCCCTACCTCTGGAGCTTGGTCCAACAGCAAAAGACATTTCAATATATATTTATGTTAATAAAATGATTACAGTAAATGATTTATTTTCTTTAAAGACATTTGGAAATATGTTTCAAGAGTCATCCCCAAATATTGCTCCATGGCATATACTACAAATAAAGTCAATTCCGAGGAAATGTTGCAAGTTGCTAAACTATAACAATTGTTTGTAAAAAAAAAAAATCAATGATATCATAATAATTAGAATCACATAAATTCACATAAGTTGAGCAGAATGCTGAGCACATTATTGCACTAAATATATCACTCATATCAAGACAATTATATACTTTATATACATGAAAAATTGTAAGGTATTATAAGTTCCAACAGCCTACTAATTTTTATGCGATCTATAGTTCATACTGCTTTCCCAAAGTCATATAGCTAGCAGAAGATAGGATTAAAATCTCAGTTTAAATTTCCTTTGAATCTAAAACCTATTTTCTTTGACATGGTTAAATCTACAAAACATAATCAGAAACAAGTACTTGAGTTAGCTGAAGGAGAAGACACTAGGGGAGACCAAGAATGTGATTACTGGCCCTAGGAACTAACTGTGGCATTGCTATAGAAAAATGTTAAAGAAATATATGATGTTTTTAAAATAATAGCCGTAGAATCAGTGGCAAGATCAATTACATTACACTGGCATTAGTGGATGAAAGAATTGATTCCAATATAAGAGAAGGATCAAGAGATCCAAAGATGGCAACAAAAGCTGTGCTTACTACATTCCAGACATTTCATTAGGTCCTAGAGATGATGAAAAAAAGAAATCAAGAATGAGTTCACCCTTGACCCTGGATAGGTAAAGAGTCAAATCATCAAATGCCTTGAATGGTTAAGGTTTAAAAAGCTTGTGGATTTTTCCCTCTGAGGTTTATAGATAAGCAAGGAGGGGACAACACAAGATATAAACTTTATAAAAATCAACCTGAGCAACTAACAGCTCAGTTCAACAAGTATTTATTAAACATCTTCTGTGACCCAGGAAGAATGTCAGGCAGAAGAGGTCGTGATGAGCAAAAGCACGACTGGTTAAAATCTTTTATCAAGTTTCCTGACAGTCAAGTAAAAAATAGAAGAAAAAAAAGAAAAGAAAAAGAAAAAGATGAGCTGCAACAACAACGGTTTTAGAAAAAGGGGGCAGAAATATTTCAAAACAGAAAGCAACTGATTTTAGTGATTTTCACAGATAATGTTTATGATATTATTAAAGGTTCTTAACGATCTTTTTCAAATTAAAGTAGCTTGCAAATTGTTGTAATTCCTCTCCACCCTGTTCAATCTCTGAAGATCCTGAGAGCTGATCATTCAGGATTTTCCACAACTTACGTTGTCAAGGAAATGCCAAAAGAACAAGTGGCACCTAATCAGTTAATTGAACAAGGAAGACTTTCTTCAAGATTATTACAATAGATTCAAACTACAGCAACAGGGAGAAAGATTGGACTCTTAGAAAGAGAAAATAAGGCAGATGTAGGTCCTGCTATGAGTTGGTGGAAAAGTATTAGGTAATCTTTTGAGTTCGGTCAATGTCTTATTTAGTGTTTCTATTGGTGTGAAGAGACACCATGACCATGACAACTCTTATAAGGAAAACACTAATTTGGAGGCTAGCTTACAGTTCAGTGGTTTAGGCCATTACCATGGAAAGCACACAGGCAGACATGGTGCTAGAGAGGTACCTAAGAGTTTTACATCTGGAGCAGCAGGCAGAAGAAAGAAAGAGTGACACTGAGCCTGGCTTGAGAGCTGAAACCTCAAAGCCCATCCCTGTGACACGTTTCCTCCGTCAAGGCCACATCTCCAATAATGCCACTTTTTATGAGTCTATGGGGGCCATCTTCATTCAAACTACCACAGTCAGTGTGGGTGACTCATCTGCTTTTGATAACTGACTCTCTGAAGTTGGTTCTTATGTCCTCACAGAAATGGGAAGACCAGAGCTCTAAATTTCTAAATGACAATATGCAGCAAGGACTCTCATACTGTTCATGAAAAAGAAACCTGAGTTGTAAACCTGGAAAGACATTGGAAGAAGATGTTTTAACTAGGCGGCAACAAAAGTAATGGTCTAAGGAAAAGGACATTAAAGGTAAGGAAATCATGAAATTTGCAGGTAAATGGTGGGACCTGGAAAGGATCATCCTGAGTGAGTTGTCCCAGAAGCAAAAAGACACTCACGGTATATACTCACTCATATAAACATACAACATAGGATAAACTCGCTAAAATCTGTACATCTAAACAAACTAAGCAAAAGAGAGGACCCTAACTAAAAATGCTCAATCCCCATCCTGAAAGGCAAAGAGGATGGACATCAGAAGAAGAAGAAAACAGGAAACAACCTAGGAACCTGCTACAGAGGACCTCTGAAAGCCAGAAGAAGAAAACAGGAAACAACCTCGGAACCTGCCACAGAGGGCCTCTGAAAGCCTCTGCCATGCAGACTGTCAAAGCAGATGCTGAGCCTGATGGCAAACTGACGGCAGAGTGAATGGAATTTTATATAAGAAGTGGGAAATAGTAAGAGCTGGAGAGGACAGGAACTCCACAAGGAGAGCAACAGAACAAGAAAATTTGAACACAGGGAACTTCCCAGAGACTCATACTCCAACCAAGGACTATTCGTGGAGATAACCTAGAACCCTAACAATGCAGCCACTTCTGATGAGAACTGATAGACTAAGATCAGAAAGAAGGAGAGGAGGACCTCCCCTATCAGTGGACTTGGGGAGGGGCATGCATGCAGAAAGGAGAGGAGGGTGGGACCAGGAGGGGAGGAGGGAGGGACTTATGGGGGGATATAAAATGAATAAAGTGTAATTAATAAAAGTTAAAAAAAATGGAAAAAAAAAGGTCTGTAGTCAAAAGAAGCCTAAGGTTTTCTCAAGGTGAGAAGAAAGATCAGGCCATGTTCATGACAGCTGTCATTTGGAAGCCTAACATTTGTTATCATGGAGAGAATACTATTAATTTTTCCAAAATTACATGTCCTTAGCTATTCTAAGAAGTATTAAAAATTAACTTAGATAAATAACATTTTAAAAGTTGATTTACATAGACAATAATTCATCAACTACACATTGCCAAAATTAATGCTATTCAGGGTTCAAAAGGAGACCTTCAGGGCACATCTATATGATACTAATGGACACAAAAGAAATCATTTGATTAATTAAAGGGAAATACCCAGGTTTAAGATTGTTAAAGTCTGCTTAGAGATTAGTAGTCAGTTCTTGACTAAATTTCATTTTCCTATTATATCACAGTTCACACTGAGTTCAGCTTTGGTCTGCCCATGTAAGTTTGTGAAAATGTTTTGTTCTTCTAGATTTAAATAAGATCTGAATCTGTGTAAACACATTTAATATTAAAAAGAATAATATTTTAAATGTTTAGTGTCATTAGTTGACTTTGAAAGCATATAACACATAAATGTAGAGAAAATTTACAAGCAAAGTAAGTTTCTTTGTCAAAATCAATGAGGAAAGCCAAGTATTTAGATGAAATTTATCTAAGTTTGCAATGTAGAAAATGTAAAATAATTGATGGTCCTTTCTCCAATCTCTCTGTTATGTATTAACTTTTTTTCCCATGGAAAAGATCACTCTAGAATTCAATGCTGAGTTCACTCTAAGATGGTCCACTAAACATAATTGTCTTTCCTGTCTCACTCTCAGCCTATCTTCTTTACATCACACTAAACGACACTGCTTCAGGCAGTGTTGTGTCTGCTGCATAATTCTATTGTTTTCCCCTGTTTTTATATGTCTGTCCTCCCTATTTCTCATCCAAGAAATAGACTTCCAAAGACTGTAATTGTTGCATTAAGTTTCTATATTTTGAGTCTAAACATCATTGATCAGTCATTACTGCCCAAGCATACAGCTCTGATAGGACCTTTTATGACACACATAAAAGTGCTCAAAGCAAAATGGTAATTTTTCTAATTCTAAAAAAGCTGAGAAAGTATGCATGATAAAGTTAATTTTAGGAGTTTCTAATAACACATATATTACCAAATCTCTTAAGTATGATTATAGAAAGTTCCCTTTTTCTTTAACTGACAGTCCCGTTCTTAGAGTGGATTTCAGAGGTAAGATAAAATAAAATAAGGTAAACATAGTTTTTAAATTGCCAAATGATAAAGTTATAGTTTTTATTAATTTCTATTACCATTTGACTGTGTATTGATTAAAAGGACTATTTTTAGAGAGAAAGAGTCTGGTTGTGGCTAGTAATTTAACATATTTACAGCTTCAACTCAAAGCGACATTTTAAAAAGTGGCTCACATTCATTGTGCATGACTCCCAGTAAAGACAATGAATTAAAGGGAGCTATAGTTGTGCTAATCTGGTAAGAGAATAATTTTCAAAACAGTTTTGTTGTCTGGAGATGCAGGTCAATGAAAGAATATGTGTTTAATATGCAAAAAACCCAGAGTTCGTTCTTCGGCACCGCACATGCACTCCAAAAGGTGGAACCCAAATACACTCATGGCGTGTGATCCAGGAGCTTTGCTCTTTGGCAGCTACCCAAATAAGCAGAAATATATATGCACACAAGACTACACATGAAGAGACATTCACTCTTATTCATCATTGCTAAAGCTTGGAGTAATCCTGTTCAAGGATAAACCATTGTTCATCAGTCAAAGTAGGGGTTTGTGGAAGTGAGGCAATTGATGTTTTGGCACAGGTCTGTCTTTCAGTGGTCTCTGGGGGCTTCTCATCTCATTTGGATAGGCATAGTCAGCAGCTGACAGAATTCCTGCATTTGTTTTCTGGAGTGTAGGGTGGGAACTATTGTGTGGAGAAAAACTAAGTGGAAGTCATTAGAACTGCTAGTAAAACAAGGGGCTATGCTCAGCTTCTGAAGGGATTGCTATTGGACTGACTGGTGATATATATATATATATATATATATATATATATATATATATATATATATATATATATATATATATATATATATGTTCTTATACATAGTATTATATATATGAAACAACAATTAAGAAAAGGAAATAGATTTGAAAGTGAGCAAAAGAGTGTACATTGGAGAGCTTGGAGGGAGGAAAAGAAGAAAATTGTGTAACTGTATTATAATCTCAATAATTAAAAACATTAAAAAGAATGTGAAATATTCTTACCATATTTCCATTCAACTAGTTTATTTTAACCTATGCAAAAAAAAAATGGGTGGTGGAAAATGACAATGAATTCTCATAAACTTACTGAGGTAGGGATTGTAATTGAGGCTGCTCTCTAAGATTGTTTTTTTTTTTTTTTTCCTTTTTTGCTTGAGCAAATTAGCACATGTGGAATTCAGCTATTTTCTGACAAACTCCCACCCCTGCTCATATTAAGAGCAGTTTGCTTTCACCTGGCAAGGCCAGTCATCTGCCTTGGCCTCTGGAGTGCTTCAGACTCCAAGACTTTTGCCACAATTTTGTCATAAACTCAATCACCTTTCTCTTCTGCAAGATATAACTTCTGTTCATAATGTCAGTAGTATTATACTGATTTGACCTAGTGAGCAAGAAGTAGCTACTGCTACACTGGAATATTTGCTAAGGCATTTTATTTATTTATTTTTTTATTTTTCTTCTTAGTTACAATTTGTTAACTCTGTGTCCCAGCAGTATCCCGCTCCCTCATTCCCTCCCCCTCCCCAACTCCCTCCCTGGTCTCCTCCCTGCCCCTTTCCAAGTCCACTGATAGGGGAGGACCTCCTCCCCTTTCATTTGACCCTGTTTTATCAGGTATCTTCAAGGCTGGCTGCAAAGTCCTCCTCTGTGGCCTAACAGGACTGCTCTTCCCCTGGGGAGGGGGAGGTCAAAGAGCCTGCCCTTGAGATCCTGTTAGAAATAGTCCTTGTTCCCCTTGCTTTGGAAAACTACTTGGTTACTGAGCTACCACGGGCCACATCCGAGCAGAAGTTCTAGGTTATATCCATAGATGGTCCTTGGTTGAGTGTCAGTCTCAGAAAAGGCCCTGTGCCCGGATATAATTGGTACTTGTAGAGCTCCTATCCTTTCCATATCATACTAACTCCCCTTCTTTCATATGATTCCCTGCACTCTGCCATGGTTTGGTTATGAGTCTTAGTGTCTGCTTTGAAACACTGCTAGGTAGAGTCTTTCAGATGCCTTTTGCGGTAGACTCCTGTCATACATTCCAGAAGGAGAAAGACAAACTTGGTATATACTCGCTTATATAGACCTACAAGATATGATAAACATAATGAAATCTACACACCTAAAGAAGATAATCAAGTAAGTGGACATGGGTGAAGATGATCAATCCTCATTTAGAAAGACAAATGGGATGTGCTAAGGCATTTTTTTTTTTAAATCGGAAAATAGAAAATTATCCAACAAACCTTGAGTCATTCTAGAGATTCAGTGGTATGGAACATATCAAGATATTTCATCCAAGATGAAGTATATTTTATTACCTCTGTTGCTCCCACCCCCCCCCCCAAAAAAAACATAAATGAGCCACAGCACTAATAAACCTCTGGATTTTAGAGGCAGCATATAACTGATAGGGATGTCTTATTCTTCCTTATTTGTAGCATGGTTCATAAAGCTGATAGCTTTATGTGGAACCTCGTGAAAGAGAAGACACTGGAACAAGTCCAGACTATTTCGCAAGCTGCGATGACAGATAGGTTATATAATAGAATGGACACGATTGTGCTTAGAGTGTTAGTGACCTTTAAGGATGCTGTTTTTGGAACCTACCAGTAACCATAGGTAAATTATTGCAAGAACTCTAGGTATTTTATAGATGAGTGCTCTCCTTTTAAGAAACAGATCTTAGCCTGTTTTGCCCTGTACTAAGCCCTCACCGTCATGCCATTTTTTGACAGTTAATTTCTAATGTCAATGTGATCATATTTGAAATAACCTAGGAGACACACTTCTGGATATGTCATGAGAGAAATTTCAGATTCATTTCAGTGGAGAAGGAAGACCTACCATGCATCTAATAAGTGCAAATAGAAAAAAAAAATCGATGCCGGACTTAAACCTTCCCCGATGAACTGGGACATAATCCAATGTACTATTGTCTCAAACTGAAATAAAATTTTTACTGAGAAAGACAGAGGAGTGCCAGCATTCACCTCCTTCTGTTTCCTGACTGCTGATATGGTCTGGAAGGCTACCTTACATGTCCACCTCACACCTTCTCTACTGTAAGAAATTTTATCTTCTCAAACCATGTACTGAAGTAAACCTTTTGTTGCCCGAGTTAGTTTTTTAAGGCATTTTGTCATAATAACAAATGAAATAACTAATACAGCCACCACACCGTTGTGCAAACTTACCTGAAAATGTGAACTGAGTGTTGACACACCAACCTATTGATTTGGAAATGCAACATACTTCACTAATGAATGGAGTTGGTATATAAAATTTTGGCTCTCAATGGTCCCTGAAAGCCAAGGATCACACTCGGTAACATCAGTGTTAGCGGACTGTTATAAATTCCTTTTTCCTCCTAGGCAACACTTATGAGAATTTTTCTATGATTAGTTGGCAGTGTAAGAGAAGATTTTGGCATAGCTTTTTTGATTATTCAATATCATGTTTTGGCATAGCCTGAAAGTGGACAGCTGTGGTATCTGGGCATTTTTTTTTCTAGTACACACCTTAAATGTAAAAGTAAATAAAAAAATCTTCTCAGTGGGCATACATGGCACAGTGAATATATTATTTATTTTTTCCTGGAAAGACCTATAGCCAGACATGTACTGCATTGTGTATATGGCAAATAATCTCACAAGATATTAATAAACTTTGAAATAGCATTTTTGGAAAATTGGTGGCAAGGAAATTGGTAGACATCTATGAGTGTGCATTATACATTTTGAACAAGAAAAATGTGGACATTTGTACCTGGCATAAATGTTCAACAAAGAGTAATCACAAAAAGAAAATAATTGGCAGTTCAAAGAATCACCTAATATATTAGATTTTTCCTTCAGCTACCAATGCCATTATTGTTATGGTGGTAACAATTTAGGTTATAAATCAACAAGTTCAACAAAGCAAACACCTTGATACTCACCAAGACTGACCGGCTGCAGCCATTGCTGCAGGCTCACTTTTCCAGTGGCAGACACTGACCCTCAACTGCTGGTGCGGCATCATCTCCTCAGAGGAGATGGTCAGACAGCTATCTGGTGTCAAGCTGAATTTTCATCATCCTTGTTGCAGTGCTTTATTCTAACTGAAACATACAGGCACTCTGGATACAGATTTACCATCTTTGAATGGAGTGCTCTTACCCACAGGACATCTGTACACTGATACAACCCCTATCTACAGGCTTCTGCCACAGAGCTCACCTATCTTGCCATGACCACAACCATCCACAAGCAATTGCCCTCCCTGTAAGAGTTGTGAATGACATTTTGAATGCTCATTTATAGCACCGTTGGGGTGGCAGCAAGTTGCAGGTTTTCTCAGAAGGCTGTCTATATACTCTGAAACTACACCAAATTTGTTTCAGCTCAGGACCATGATTCATAGATCCAAAAGTAAAGAGGATAAAACGTGTGTGACATCATTAACTCCTACAAATAGTGGCCCAATAGGAAAATTTGTGCTTTCTTATCACCCCTTGTTCTCCTTAAGGAAACACCATACATCTACGGAAGCCCTAGACTCCAAAAATACTGTTCAATCCCTTTGAGTTCTTCATTCTTGTTAATGAAAAGACAAAGAAGAATGTTAGTATATTAGCAAGGGTGACTTATTCTGAAGATCAAGGGAAGTTTTCTGGAACAACTCAGAGGGCATCTCAGAGTTACTGTGTCTGATGACTAACTTTAATGGCAAATACAAGCTCTCAGTCCTACAGGGCTGCGAATGCTCTAATTCTTTAAGAAATGAAAGTTCGTGTCACCCTACAAGAATCTTCAAATGAAAGTGGAATATTTTAGTCACACAGGAATTCAGAGGGTATATGTGAGGGATTAGGTCCTGAAAACCACCTCCCAGAAGCAAAATCCATGAATGTTCTAGTTTGTTATATCGAAAAACATAGGCTCTTCATGATCTTAGCATATATTCCCCTACGTATTAGATAATCTTTAAATTATATAATTAATATAATATAAATGCTCTATAGGTAGTCGCTAGACTGTTAT
Source organism: Psammomys obesus (assembly GCF_907164565.1). Classification (NCBI taxonomy): domain Eukaryota; kingdom Metazoa; phylum Chordata; class Mammalia; order Rodentia; family Muridae; genus Psammomys; species Psammomys obesus. The sequence continues at coordinate 6,368,470 of NW_026596073.1, read as the reverse complement.
TTAGTGAACCGTTCCAAAAAAAAGTGTGTGCATAATTAGCAATGAAACAATTTTTTTTCTTAAAAACTTTCTATGTATAGTTGGTTGAATTTTCAGATGTGGAACAATAGGGAATACAATTCATAGTGCTAGTCAGAATTATGATCTTGTTATCATGATTATTTGAATGATAGGCATAGCTTCAAGATTTACTTCTGGGTTAAAGGTGACAAATTGAACATGGCAGGGGTTGTTGTTGTTATTTGGTTTGCTTTGGTTTCTAGGTGTTCACAGTCAAGCCCAAGGCCTTGTACATGCTGTGTAAGTGTTGTATAGGACTGTTAGATCCCACACCCCATGGGATAGACGTCTAGCTCTAGGTTGCATATGTCATTTCACTGGACCGGTATTCTGACTAAACATTATTTCTGGATGTGTCTCTGGTGATATTTATGGAAGAGATTAACATTTACATCAGTAGGCTGAGTAGAGCAGATTGCCCTCCCCAATGTGGGTGGGCATCATCCAATCTGTTGAGTGACTGGATGGAATAAAGTAGTGGAGAAAGGAAAGCTCTGATCTTCTGGATGAATGTTTGAGCTGCCAGCTGACCTTCTGATGTACCTGGACTTGGACCTATACTACCAGCTCTGAGGCCTTAGGCTGCTCTGAAACTACAGTTCCATTCTTCAGTGGTCAGGCCTGCAAATTTAAACTAACTGAGTTCTGTTTCAGGCCTTCTGACTCACAGAGGAAATATACCACCACCTCCAGCATGCAAATACCAGACTGAGAATTCTAAGCCTCCCTAGTTCCATGAGCCAATGTCCTAAAATAAATCTCTTTGTGTGTGTGTGTGTTTTGTTGGTACTGTTTTTCTGGAAATGGCAGTCTATTGCAAGCTCCTCTAATAAGAGAAGAAACTGTGTTACATATAAAGAATGGAGAATTAAAAAGAAATGAGTTACCAAGTGTCCTACTTTATTTCTCTGTTGCTGTGATGAAATACTCACCAAAACCAGCTTAAGAGGTTTCATCTTAATTCTTCCACGTCATAGTCCAAATGGAAGGAAGATACAGCATGGACTCTAGACAGGATCTGAAGCAGAGGCCATGGAGGAATGCTGCTCCCCATGGCTGCTTTCTTATATAACTCAGGAACAGCTTCCCAGAGGTGCTTCCTCCCACAGTCACCTGACCCACCCTACACCATCATTAATTCAAATATTGCCCTCACTCATAAGCCTATGGCCCAACATGATGGAGGCCTTTCCTGATTTGCAGTTTCCTCTTTCCAGGTGACACTAGTTTGTGTCACAGTGACAAAAAGTCAAGCAGCAAATCAAGTCATGAAAAGATAGGTGACTTTCAGCGTGTATTACTGAATTAAAGAAGCTTCCTCTGAAAACAGAACTGACTGAACAAAGGATCTTCAGGCCACGAAATGGTTCTGTGTGGTAGCATGAAGGAACATACAGAGCACTATGCATCTTCAGACATGTGAATATGATGCATATATTTGAATATAGGATGCACAGTAGCTATGGCGGACTCTAGTGTGAACCATGGTCTTTACGTGATAATGGCCCTGAAGCACATGGGTTGTTCATAATGCCAGGGAACACGTGTGCACTCAAGTAAGAAGCCACAGTAACTCAGTGCCTTATGCCATAGAAAAAAAAAATTATTTTTATAATAATGTATGATAGGTTATCTGGAATTATGAATGATGGTGCCCCTATACTTTGAAAATATTAATGCAATGTTCAGATCACATATTCTGTCATTAGCCACATTCACGTGATAATGAAAGGGCAGAGTAAATGTTATAATAGTAATTCAACCATTTGGTTTTAGAAAACAATGAATATATATGTGTGTATTTATATATAAATATCAGCAAAAGAGGTTTAAGGAATGAGAGAGAATTTTATATATACACTAATCTCACTGAACCCATGATAAAGGATATTAATATATATCTATCATTTAATGATAGTTAAATGTTAGCAGTTTCATTTTGACAGTGAAAATTGAAAAATTTCAAGTGACATATTTTAATCAAATTCAGCTTAGAAGGATTTCGATATTTAAATTGATTCATAAGTCTAAATGTTTTCAAGCAGATTGTAAGTTCTCCAGAGTCTTTCTAAGACATGTTTACTGGAAGCCATCCTTAACTGGCTGATTATTTATTTATTTTCATATTTCATATATATGTGTATGTGCCATAGTACATATACAGAAGCCAGCGAACACTGAGTTCTAGGTCAGTACTCCTTCCACTGTATACGTCTGAGGCTTTAAACTCAGATCGTCAGTCTAGATAGCCAGGACTTTTACCCTCTGAGACATCTCACTGGTTCCCACTTGTGATTTATTTTAAAAATAAGATGAATATCTTGACTCTTCACTCATAATGACTTATTCCTGTTTTGTAAATAAAAATCGGTGATAATTGCTACTGATAGAAGTTTTCTCTGTATTACATGGCGTTCTTTTTCAAAGCAAGTCTTCCCTCTGAATAACATTGTTAATAACATGTAATTCCACTTGTAAAAACCCCTTTACTAAGCTCAACTTGTTAATAGTCTCTTAGTCATTACCACTGCACCGCTTTAGAGACAGAAAATCATGTGCTGATACATTATTTAAAAAAAAAGGTTAGATATTCTCACATTCTTTTCTGCCTCAATACTTTTTTTCTGCCTTTCCTTTTCTCTTCTACCTTTGATGGTGTTATAGAATTGTGTGTGGTAAATTTATTCACGTTGCTGCAAGTATGAGTGGAATGCCAGCTATGTAGACCATGTGTGGGAAGCAGAGATCCAAAGACAGAAGGCATGTTTTAAAGTAGCATATACACCAAGAGGTTCAGTAAATATTTAAAATGTAGGAAACTACTGTGAGGACAATTGTGGCAAAAAAAAAAATGTAAATGAACAGTTGTGCCTCTCTTAAAATATTTGCCCCCACAACAGTGGCAACTGAGAAATGTAAGTGAAATTTTAGTATTAATCATAAAATTGCCTATAAATATTGAGTGTCATGGTAATAAGTAATTCTACACTCTTTCATGAGAGAAATTTAAACAGGGGAAACAAGAAAACATAAAGAAATGGCAAACATTAGCTCTGTTTCTAAGATTTGAATGAAAATGAGAGCTTAAGTATTTCAAAAGAACTTCATTCCCAGCTTCTTTTGAATGTGAGAGTGTGGTGCTGTGGAGCCATGAAGCATAACAATAGCAAAGCCTGTTGAAATAGTAACACACAAAGAAAGGAGCCCAGAGAAGGAAATGAATAATTTAATCAGATAGGATTCAAGTTTATCCCCAGTTCATTTGCCTTTTATTCTTCATTTCAGTTAGTAACATGTCCATTGGTTTATCACCAAGGTTAGGCATGCACCTTGAGATGGTCACAAAAGGTACACGATACAGGGGTTTGTAATTAGGATATATAGTATATTCAGAATCCCAGGGGAACTAATAGTCTGGAAATATTGATTAAGCAAGATGAAAAACTCTTATACAGTTTTAACTATAGCAGTTTTAAAGACAAATGCACATTTCATTAGCCACAAAGCTCACCAAAAAAGGAATTAATTGAAGAATATCTCTTTTATGCAAAATAGACATTTTAGGATATAATTTGATAATATTCTACTATATACTGACATTTTCCTTGATCATTTAATAAAAAAATATTCTCATTGCCAGAATTTATATCTTTTTTTAATATTTATAATTGAGGTAACAAGGACAAAATACTTGAACTATGAATACTGTTGATGAATTTCTCTTAGATAGTAACAGCTTTCCAGAACTAAATAAAGACACGACTAAAAAACAGTCAGATTTATATGTAGACTCTAAAAGTTTACAACATAGTTGACAAGCTGATATATAAGGAGTTTGCAAGAAAGTGAGGCAATCAGTGTTTCTGGATCCAACACAAAATGTACAAATAAGAGATATGAAACACACCTATACTACATCGAATTTACTGCCTTCTGTCATTCACAGCAAAAACCACCGTGAGCCTGAGAGGAGCCATTCAGAGCCTTGTGGGCAATTATGTGAAGCTTCCCAGATGTTGCCCGAGAATGTGGCCTCCTGTGCTAGGAGACTGGTGAGAGGGGTTGACCCATGCGCACGTTGGTATTTACAGTTGTTTCATGGACACTGATCAGTTGACAAGCAGAAAGTTTCCACAGCAAGCACCATTTCAGTTCCCGCCACTGTTCCGTTATAAGCTGTAAACGCCTCGTGGAGATGGAGGACCTCTCTTCTGAGAGCAAACCGGTCACATCAGGCACATTCAGTAGCAGAGTTTCCAGTGCAGTCTTTGATATGGCTAAATCTCATTGTCCCTTTGCAGCAGTCAAAAATCCATGATAAATTCTGTACAACACTGCAGTCAATAACAGCAGCACCAGACAGCATATTAATTCCTTACCACAAATCTTTGAGTATTTATAGCATTCTATGAGTGGTGTTATCAAAAGAATCAAAGTATCTCTAAATCTTGGATATTTACGTCTGGGTAAAGCACTGTTGTACAAGATCTCTGACATGCATCTCATGCTCTAGGGCTTGGGAATGGAAACTAGCACATGTCTTTAGCCAATAACAAAAGTGACAAATGCCTTCCTATCAAAAATAAACAGGAAAATTAGGAATTCATCAACAATCTTAAGGACTAATGCATCAAAAGTTTTGTCTATGCTACAATTACATTATGGCATTTTTCTTCCCTCCTATACCCAAAATATCAGACACACTATTGCTATGGCATTTGGTAGGGGTGTGTAAACAGACTATCTTCTCTCCAGACTGCAAAAAAGCTCCCTAGGGGTGTTTGTTGGAATGTGGTGATAAAGGCTGGTTGCTAGGTAGTAGAAACCAACATTGCAGTAGGCAACCAAGTCCTATGGAGAAATTGCTGCTTTAGTCCTGCTCATCAAAAAAAAAAAAAAAAAAAAAAAAAAAAAAAAAAAAAAAAAAAAAAAAGAAAAAAGAAAGAAAGAAAAGTGGGAGGAGGTTCACAGTGCCTATTACTTTAGGTAGTCTACAGAGCATCATTAATTTTATATACAAAGCAGAAAGGCTGCTCCAAGTAGCAAAGAAGACAGGAGGCAGGAGGTAGGGAGATCAGTACTAAGTTTAAAGAGTCTATCAGGGCATATCTACCCTCTATAGAGACAGATGGCATACACAGTTAAGACAGGGCACTAAGGCAGACAGACGGAAACAACACACAGGACAAAGCACCTGATTAAACACTGCCTGAAAAATCTGATTAGTCCTTTGATGCAAATTTTAAGGCTAGTCGAAAAAACCACAACAACAAAAAAGCCTTCGGTGAACATCAGTGACCTTTGATGTTCACACAAATTAATAAATACAAATAAAGACGCAGAAAAAAAAACAGAGCTTCAGGTAATATTTGGCACTCTAAAGCTGAAAAATAATAACAAATTCTAGGATTTATAGGGAGGGAAATGGCTCTAGTACCAAGCAGCAATTCTTGGCTAAACAATGCAAGCTTGGCTAACAGTTACCTTTCTCTCATGTTTTGTGCCTTCCCCAAGTCATTAAGTAAGAGATCTGGCCTCGGCTTGCGTGTAACCAGTAATGACAACCTCTTTGCAGTTATCTGTGTGTACAAACAACCAAAAACATTCAGAACACCAATACAGCATTTTTTTTTTTAAGAAAAATAAGTCAATTGAGAAATTAAGGTATTTAAAACAAATATTTCTATCAAAGTAGAGGGGGGAAATACCGAGGGGAAAGGCGCCCCTCCCTGCCCCACAATTCAACATACAGAACAGGCGACCAGTGCTTTCATATTGTCAGGATGGTTTGAAGCGAGTACAAGTGTCCTGAGCCATCCGGTCCCAGGACTCTACAACATTGTATTCAGGTGATACAGACAAGATGGTCCATGCAAATGAGCTGACCAAAGTCATGTCGTTTTCGATCTAGATAGGATCCCAGATTTCTTCCGAATGGTTTGGAGTCACGAGAAATGAAGGTCCACGAGAAGTGAAGTGGTTGGCATTTAGAAGCACACTATTTAGGTATATCTCCCTGAAGGTATGGTTATGCTTCCATGTACTGGCCAATATCTGACACTATTGGTCATTGTATTGCAGAAGGAAATTGGGGCAATTCCTATATTGAGTAGTAGCGCTACTTTAGAACATCTTTAAAGCCAGGATAAGATGTTTTCGCTACTCAGTAGGATTTCTGACTTCAAATAATAACATCATGCAGGATCTATACTGTATTAATGGAGCCTGGGGAAACTCTATACTTAATTGTTTCCATTACAGGGTAAACAGTACTTGTATTGATAGAATTTAGCCGATTGATGCAGTTTGGTTTACAAGATAGATGGGATGGGAGATCGAGAGCGCCTCAGAGGACACGGAGAGTTGTAAGGGGATGTTACTGGAGAGAGTCTCAGAGCATTGCCTGCCAAGCCCGCTATGTTGTTTAAGCTTCGGGATTTTTCATATCCTTTTATGAAAAAATGCATAGACATCAGTTGAATTCACCAGAAAATAGACAGAGACAAACAATACTGTGCAGGGAAATCCAAAGTGCTATTTTTGCGCTAAAACGATTTGCAAAGAATTTAACATTGAGACAATTCATATATCTAAAATGTAAAACTCCCTTTATTTGTCATTCTGGAAAGATTAAACCAGCTATCACAAACTATACCTACAATATTTCAGAAATATTTATGTCTAGATTAGAGTTATTATTGATATAATCTGGGCATAGAGACTACAAATACTTTTTTTTTAAATAGGCAAAGAAAAAAAAAATCCCATTAATACAATTAAAGACTCAACACTCTTAAATTTCAGCATGTATTTCTGAAAATTAAAAAAATATATGAGCTATTTTTTAATTTCAGTATTATTAACTAATGAAACATGCTTAAATTGTAGTGCACACTTGTTTCCAAAATACTTATTTTTTTTCCTTTTGAGGTTTACTAGTTTAAAGGAGTGATTCATATAATAATGACATTTGGTGCCATTATCCAGGTGATAGAGGATGGAAAGCACATTACCAGCCCCATAGGAAATGAAATAAAATTACATAAAAGGGAAGCAAATGAAATGTAAACTGAGCCATAATTTCAGTGAAATAAATCTGAATTTCATGTAGGCAGATGACTTCATCTCTTTCCCTCACCCTCCAGGAATTGAGGCAAAATTTATTTTAATCCAAAATTTTCTACCTGATCTATTGTTGGCGATACCCATGTACATAGATAATAAAACAGCTTCTCAGGAACATTAGCTTGGTTGTTGTCCTTAATCACTCAGCCAGTATCCCTTCCTGTGACCTTTGGAGGGAGTCACATGTTGTAGCATTTTCAAGAGAATACTAGAGGCAGTTGAATGAGTTGAGGGGCTTCTCCTATAAAGTGTGGCATGAAGTGGAAAGACAGTTAGTTGAATGAAAGTGGACAGCTTTGGAAAAAATGTTCTGGTAGTTCCACGGAACAGTTACAGGGTGGGAAATGAACCTCCTGGAGGGCAACCAAGATTGAGTAAGTGCACACAGTTCCAATGAGCTTCTTGTCCTGTGTCTCCTCTAGACTGTGGAACACTCTCCGTGGGTTCTACTGTGCTCGCTGATTGCGGGACAAAGACAAAAGAAAGAGTCCTTTGTAACTGCCTCAACTTCTTTTTATTGGGACTGAAGCAATTTCTTTCTCTTCTTATCTGACACAGGGAAGGCCAGGACATATATGTATCAAGACAGACTCCATAACAACTTTGTAATCAGCTAAAACTGAATGAAACAGGACAGAAGAGTAATGGCCACTCCCTGTCCACATGCACACACACTCACTCACTTCTAAGTGATTTTGCAAATAGACATTTCACCATCCGTTAATTATAATAGCATTTGTGGGGATTATTCTATATTGAATAAACATTTACTTGCCTCTGTTCTGTTAGTATTCTTTATTATAAATCATGGGGCAGGGTGTGTTTTGATTCCACGCTGCTAGAAGATGTGAGAGTTAATAGGAGGATGCTGTCTTTTTTTTTTTAATTGCAAGTAATTTATTCTTAGAAATCACAATCATGGTAACTTTGTTCTTACTGCTCTTCTATAGGTGACTGAAAATATAACTTGGAAAATTATAGAGAAAGTGATTTTCCTATGCAGTTGACATTGATTATGTTACCTAAAAATATAAAGTATATTATAAACATCAATGAATGTTAATTGCTCCAGTGAACCTATCAAAAAGGAGTTTATACTCCAAGCTCCACAAATAACTTTCAGACATGTAATGATCTGTTAGATAATTTGATTTTAATCAATCAGTGCTAGATGAATCTTGATTGCTATTCTAAATGTTAATTGTTCTTCTAAATTATAGATTTTAAGAGAGTATTTCTTATTTTGTCTACAGGTCTTTTATTTTGAATATTAGTAATTTAATATAATTTGAAAAAATCTTTCATTTAGCAACAAGGATTTAACTAGTAAAATTATGTGTTCTTATATATTTTTAGTTTTTACCTATTTTACATATTGCTAATTAGAAATTTTGATACTTTTGTTGCTTAATCAAGTTTTTCTGAGAGTGACTGAAAACATTACTAAAGATTTAATACACAATCTAAGCTATTTATGAAAATAAACAAAGGTAAACCTATTTAGAGAACATCTGGAGAACTTGTGCTTTATTCGGGAGCATGTGCTTGTTTGGTCAATGTCAACACGACTGCACATGTACATGCATGAAGGCTCTACTTTGGCACTATGCTTTTCCAGAGCAGTTGCAAGGACACATAAAGGTTTCAAATCTTGGGAAATTACTCTTTAAATGAATCCTGCATTCCCTTAATGCATTATGGAATATTTTCATACTTATACGTAAAATGAGAAAAATAGGGATCCAGTAATATTTTAAGTTCATCCAGAGAGAATTTTTAGAACTTTGAAATAAAATTAATAGAAAAAAAATCAACTTAAAAATTGAATAGACCCTAAAGAAAGTAAATGTTTGGGTAAATAAGATAATTCTGTAACATGTATAAAGGAAAGAGGAAGGACAGTGGATTGTCTTCTTGTAGATGTGGCAATAGGAGACAAAAGCCAAAATGGCTATGTGTATCCAGAAACAGTACCCACATAGAAAGAACATACAGCCATGAAAAAAAGGAATATGACAGAGTTGGTGTGGTAAGGAATGGTGAAGCATAAAAAGCTCATATGAGCTAAAAGTTTACAAAAGTCTTCATTAATTTGCCTCTGTGAAGTAAAATTGCATGTACCTTTCCATGAAGAATATGTACCTTATTAATTGCCTTGTTCATAAAACTTTGCAATTTTATGGTAAAATTTTATATTGACATACTATCTTATAATGTCCAAAGCTTTCTCAGACATTTTTAACAGTTTAAAATAAAAAATATTATTTGACATGGAAGAAAATTTGTATCAAGATCTTTAAACATGTTACCTTTGTATTAACACTACATATAATACATTAGTGAAAGATGCATAAAAATGAATGTATACTTAATCATATATACAAATAAATGTGGGTACAAATACGTGTTTATAGATATGGAGACAAAGCTTATTATATAGATATATACTTAGAAAAGTATCCTGAACATAAGCTACTACTCTTAATATATAAACATATACTCTGCTCAAATACTATAAGATCTTAGCTATCCTCACAAAACATTTAAATTTTCTAGCACATATATAGATTTAAAATAGTAAACAACCCCATTAAGAGAACTGAAATACATTTTAGCTCAAGGAACACATGTAAATGATGGAACTGATTAGAATGAATAATTATTTGAAGTATTACTCAGCAAAAAACAATAAAAACAAGATGAAGATCCCTCTGTCTGCTTCCATGCTTCAAAGACATTGAAACAGAGGACAAATAAAATGTTCAAAAGAAATTAAAGAAAACTAGAATAAGAGTTATGAGACACTTTTTTAAAGAGGACATCACAAAACAAATGTTTTAAATTTAAAACATTAAAGAATTAGAAAAACCATTTTATATAACAAATATGGACATCAATTGTAGGATACAGTGAAGCAAAATATGAAAGTTTCTGTTCAGGTTTAGTCAATTATAGTATAAAAGTATTATAGATTTTCACATATCCTAACACCTTTTTTAATAAAGATACTGCCCAGTCATTTTTAATTTCTTCAACAAGTATTTATTATCTCCTACATGTTAGATACTGTTTAGTGTCTACTGAAAATATTAATGGATTTTAAATTATTTCATTGAGCCAAAAGAAAAACATTGTGTAATTTTAATCATGTATGTGACCTTTCAAGTGATTAAAAAAAAAATGCACACAGCAGAGCAGAGGTCCTTGCTCTTGGAGACCTTCAGGGAAACTGTTGGCATTAACTGCCAAGGCATCAGGAAAGCGGTTTAAAGGGTGTTTAGTTCTTTCATTTAAAAAGGAAAAATGCCTTATCGATCATTTAATGGCTATCAGTTACTTAACAAATACAGTGAGAGAGCCATGTAGTGAGTATTGTTTTAATAAAAAAAAATAGATAACTTTTAAAGACATCATGCTAAGATAACTAATGATTGGCTTAATGTTGGCTGATTTGATAATATTCTATTAAATAAATTATTATAATATTCTATTAATAGATTTACATATTCTATTAAAATGCTGCCCATAGACAAATGGTAAATGACAGGATTTTTAAAAAAAGATAAAAAATAAAGGGTGATGCTATATATATAACTATAAAGCAGGTTATCATGATGGATATTATAAAGTCCTTATAATGAGAGAAAACATAATGGAGAGAATAAAAGAGCACCTCATGCATGCTGGAAAATGATGAAATGAGCGTTTTCCATCACTAACTTAATGGCTAAATCACCTATGATTTGATTAAATTCGTGCCTACCTTTCCTGATTCCTCCATCAGAAGTGCACGTGTAATCACCTGTCGTCAACAGGAAACACGTTTCCCCTCTTCTGTTTTTGTCTCTGGTACTAGAGCGTCTGATGGGGAGCCTTTCTGGAGGTGATAATGGCGGCTCACTTCCTGTACTGTCGTCACCTGATAACACTGGTCACAGCACCATGCCCATTGACAGACAGTGATGGATGAGGGAATGAGACAGTACAGAGAGTTTACAACAGATGCCCAGAGTCCAGTCACTCAATATACAAAACACAGTCATCACATCACAGTATTCACAATAAAGAAAAATGGAAATGTGTTTTAAAAGGGAGAAATGAAACTCTCATTCAATTTTTGATCTACCTAATGGATAATTAGCTTTTACAAAGGTGATGTGAACTCAAAATAAATTAGATAATGAATTAGTGGAAATTTATTATGTAACTGTTTAATGTTATCCAGTTACTATGAGTGGAAATTGTAAAAAGAATGGTATCTTCAAAGAAAATCTCTGAAGCGGTACTGGTAGTACTACCAAAGAGACATGCTTTTTCCTACTTTTCTAAAACTCAATTTCCCACAAAAAAAAATCTTAATTAAAATAATCCAAAGCCACAAGAAGTACCATTCCAATTTGAAAACTCAAACTTATTTTGAGCAAAGCGTACAGCAAAATCTCCATGTTCCTGACAGTATTGCTTACTTAAAGCGTGTTTGGCAAGGGCTTTCAACATATCTCCATCAGCCTACACACTAGCTTGACCTTACAGTGTCGACCAGAGATGACTGTGTCCTCTTTGTCCAGGCCTTTCCTAAGGGTTCTGCATAAATATCCTGAGAAAAATGAGTAACAACCTGAGCTGAATCCCTCCTCTCAGACAGATACTCTTAACAGTTCTCAGGTAGGTGTTGATGGAATTTGCAGATGGATTCCCAAATGCATGCAAGGACTGAGAATGAAACTTTTTAACAGTAGTTCACCTCCAGTCACACTCCATTGAATTTTCTGTTTGCTTCGTAAATTTCTTCAGAAGCTAAGAGGGGAAACTTATTTCTAAATAGGACATGAGATCATCAGCAGTCTTTCTTTAATATATAAGAAATACAGCAGTATATCTAATATATGTGTAAATATATATACTTTAAATTTCAATGTAATCTATTGAAATAAATATTTTGCTAACCTAAAAAAATTATATCTGACTTGAACCTTGGAGACAAGCAAGAATTCCCTCTGTCTTGGCCTGGACACACTGACTTTCAGTTTAGAATCAAATGGCTTCAGGTTGCCCTAGCATACAGGAAGCAAGATTCCAGCAAATGTCAAGCAGTAAAATATTCAAAATTCCGTTTTTCAAAGGTACGGAGACCAAGGCACAATGCAATAAAAAAAAAAAATAAAAATGATTGCCTGAAGGAGATGCAATTTTGTCACTGGTTATTTGAGGCAGATTATCTGTGCCCTGAACAGCAGTGGGTGTTTCTTTTTTGCATTATATGTGACTTTGTGTTAGGTTGCAATACCTTATCTAATTTTAAAACAATGGCAACTTAGTCAATTCTCTAAAATGTTACTAATAATAAGGCTTCTTATTGAAAGAACTGTCTTCCACATCACCTCTTTAGGGCCTAGGCCTTTGACGTGCAAGCATCCATTCTCCTTAAATAACTGCTTCTCGTGAATTAGGTTGAGATGCAGAGTACCATGAGGCAGAGGTAAAACTGAGACAAACACACCAAGCCAAATGATATGGAGGTGAACATTTTGAGAATGAAGAATGGAAAATGGTCAAGATTGTACCGTCACAGCATGCGGAAAAACAAAGAAACATTGGCACAGAAGCAACAAATGGGCAAAAGAAAATATTGGCACCATCAGCAGAGGTCACTCCCGCCAATGTTAGAAAACCCCACAGACCTGCTCTGCAGACCGATATGTAGAAATGCTGCAGTCATGTTATCTACAGGCCTCACACAAACCACACTTTCATAAGGAGGTAAAACCGAAGACTCACATATATTTACAGAAAGCGAGAGCAGCTACCTTCTGCCTCTAGGAAACGCTGGTCTACAGGATATTTAATGGTACGCTTTTGAAATTGTGCCTTACCTGATCTGTTATGTTCCAGAAGCCGGTTTTCTTTGCCCAGACAGGTGTCACTCTGGGTGCTGTTGCAAGCCATATTTAATTCTGTCTTGCAAAAGGTAGGCGAGCTTGCCAGGGGGGCAGGAGGAATATGCTTCTTTCTTTTCCTCGGAAGCTTCTGCTTCGCCATCGCCAAGGAGTAGTACATTCCGAAATTGTTGACAATGACAGGCACGGGCATGGCTATGGTCAGCACTCCAGCCAGAGCACACAAGGCCCCCACCAACATCCCTGACCAGGTTTGGGGGTACATATCCCCATAGCCTAACGTAGTCATGGTCACCACGGCCCACCAGAAACCAATGGGGATGTTCTTGAACTGTGTGTGCTCGCTAGCTGAGGGGTCATTGGGCTGCGCACCAACTCTCTCCGCGTAGTAGATCATCGTAGCGAATATCAAAACTCCCAGAGCCAGGAAGATGATCAGCAGCAAAAACTCATTGGTACTCGCACGGAGAGTGTGTCCGAGCACCCTCAGACCTACGAAATGGCGGGTGAGCTTGAAGATTCGCAGGATCCTCACAAACCTAACCACCCTGAGAAAGCCGAGCACATCCTTAGCCGCTTTGGAAGACAGCCCGCTGAGTCCCACCTCTAAGTAGAAGGGGAGGATGGCCACGAAGTCAATGATGTTCAAGAGGTTTTTGACGAATTCAAGTTTATTGGGTGAAAACACAATACGGACTAAAAATTCGAAAGTAAACCACACCACACATACTCCTTCTACGTATGTCAAAGCAGGATCCGTTTCAATTTCGTACTGGAGAACAGCGCCTGTACCGTTGATGACTGGCTCTGTCTTGTTTTTAACAATATTGAAAGCTTCGTGTGTCTCCAGGCAAAAGGTTGTGATGGAAACCAAGATGAAGAATAAAGAAGCAAAGGCAATAAACTGCAGAAAGAAAGAAACAGAAATACAGAATGAACCGAACCATCACATATCTGAACCTGAAGGACACTGATCGTTACCAATCAAAAGGGATGCCAAGGTATTTGGGGATTTCACATCAGATGATTGTCAAGTGCAGGAGAGATGCGCTGGCCAAGATAAGCAGGCTGGAACCTGGAACATTCTCCAAACTCTGGGCTTTGCTCGCATACAGACAAAGCTCTGCCTTCAGGTTTTGTGAAAGAGGTAAAGAAAGCATAAAAATTATTTCAGAACAATTTTTAACGGCAAATGGTCTGAAAAGGAAAAAGGGAAACTTTTGACTATAGCTCCAATTTTGATAATTGCTTGTGACTAGAAATTTTAACTCGAAGCTTATAACTGCACATATGAGACAGATGACACTGGCAGAGACTTAGGAGCCACACAATGTAACTGCCAGCTACCACCTATCAGTAAAGTGTTTTCAGGTAGCATGAGATATGAACATGAAAAGAATATTTGCAATGTTCAATGACACCTGAAGGCAGAGACTGCCAGATAACCTAAATCTGGGAGGAGAGGGCAAACTCAAGCAACCATAATTAAAGAAGAGAAACCAAGTTAGAGAAAATATTAAAATACAATTATCTTCCTTTGCTTAAAAAATTTGAAGATCCTAGAGTAATAAGTTATAAAGCTATTTTTTCAAAATCGATGATTCCATTTCTTTATATGAAAACATTTGCACCTACCAATATAGGTAAACCTTAAGAATTTCCAGGTATATAGTTCTGGCTACACCCATACACTGTTGAATATATTTCATGTCAATCTGCATAATAAGACTAATACTCTCCCCACTTCACAACTCAGGAATATCAGGCTGGGAGCATTTATATTCCTTTTTTTCTAAGTCAGTTTTCCATATCTTTTATTTTTCTATTTTCTATTGTTTTTTTTTTTTTGAGACAATAACCTGACAATTTCAGTCACAGTTTCCATCTCCTTAAGTTATCAAATTCCAAAGGTAAGAATGTTGGAACCCCTTCCCTTAGACTGGGGTCTTACACGTCTTAATACTACAGGTCTGAGCATTTGAAATGCAGGTGTTCGGGTAAAGGGCGCTGCTGTCATTCATGGGAAGCTCTGCAGAGTGGCTGAGGCCTCTGGTATTCTCTTGTAATGTCTCAGAAGCCACACTTGAATGAGCAGGCTTCTCTTTCTCATAATATCAACGATGGAATCACCAGGAGAAAGAAACTGTAGTCAAGTAGGAGCCTCTTCGTTGGAAATAACAGGACTATAGCCAATTAACAAATGGGACCATTTCCAATGTTCAGCCTGTTCCCTGGCAGGAGCTTACAAGCATGGCTGCCACTGAGAAGATCTGAGCCACATCTCAAGAGAACCCGCTCCTCTTTTTAGTTCAATAAGCCTGTGAGGACATCGCAAAATGAGGAATTAGGACCGTGACTGTCTGCCTTAGAGAACCATCCAAATAAAGGGGCTAACCTAAGCGGTGTTGCACCTCTATCGTACAGCATTGGACAAGTGGCACCTTTATACCTCTGACCTGGTTGCTTGCAAGCACCCTTGGTTTTCCAGGAGCATTTGAGACACTAAATTTCTCCATTTCGCTTTTTCAATGAATGTAAAAATAAACACACAGCTATTCAGTCAGTTGTGGTCAGACTTAGTACACTACAACTAAAAGATGACATGCTGCAGTTGATTGAGAGCCGTATCCTTATTTTATCTGTGTATTTGAAAGCTATATTTGTTTCTGGTTAAATTTGAAACCCTTTGTCATTAAACCTTTGCATATAGGACCCTACTCTTCTTCCTACCCATGATCCCCATGAGGCTATTCTGTCTCCAGCATTTCAGATCAGGCAAAATATTTTAGTGTACAAAGTCGATGATCTAGCAGTTTAAGTTGCAGTCTGATGTTCTGCTCATAATGATTTCAGTAGTCAATCCATTGAGTTGACTCTGCAAACTAAAATGCCACCATCACAGGAGACATCCTAACACGTTCATCTTTCAGACAGTCTTATTGTGCCTGACACATCCAAAGGGGGTGGGGGAAAACAGTTCTCTAATGCCCATTGACATTTGCCAAAAAAAAAAAAAAAAAAAAACCAAACCAAAAAACTCTTGGAGCTTTTATAATTGAATATTTCTCTATTATACATCATTCATGCATGTATACAGCATATTAAATACTTCCCTTTGCGAGGCCTCAGGTCAAGCGCTTAATTTAATAGCAGTTAATGAAACATAATCCACTGAGGATGCAGACATAAAATTCATTTACCAGACAAATGATCTATAATTGTAGTTGTCATAACTTCAGTAAAGAAAACTACATGAGATTTTGAAAGGGAAAAAATCATGTGGACTGTGTTTGGGATGAAAGGTCAATGAGACCTTTGTCCACAGACTAAAATGAGGGGTGAGCAGAAGTCAACTGCATAGAAAGGAAAGAATTTTAAAATCATATATTAAGAAGCTTTAAAAGAGTCATTCTCTGGTTGCTTGTTCTGAGAAAGGTCCAGGCTGGACTTCAGTTCTCTTTGTCGGTGAGGATGACAGTGAACGCCAGGTTCTCCTGAGTCCACCCCCAAGTGCCGGGGGTACAGGCCTGCACCACCAAGACTGATTTTTGCAGTAGCAGAGATGAAACTAGAGGCTTTATGAATGATAGGCAAAAATTTTGCCCACTGAACTTTATCTCCAGCCAGCTGTTCTACATTTTGCTTTCTCAAGTGGTGGTTGGTTGTAACACCACCAAAGCAGGTTTTCTAGATCTGCTTATAAAGTGCATAGACTGTGATTGATATATGCCACCTAGCATACAGACTCTGCCTTTGTAGAGCTTAATTCATTTCTCGGAGGAAATGTTATCAAGTAGAAATATTGCCTGGGTTTTCAAATAAGGCTGCAAGGCTACTTTAGAGCAGTGATTCTCAATCTTCCTAACATTATGACCCTTTACTATAGTTCTTCATGTTGTGGTGACACCCAACCATAAAACTGTTTTTGCTGCTACTTCATAACTGTAATTGTGCTACCGTTATGAACTGTAATATAAATACCTGTGTCTTATGATCTTTGGAGACCCCTCTGAAAACAGTCTTTAACCTTCAAGAAGGTCAAAGCCCACAGGTTGAGAACTATAACTTTAGGCATTTCATTACTGATAACTCTACTTCGGGCTTGTTATTCCATATAATTTGCTTGAGTGTATCATACAAGTGTTAAAAGTCACCAAATAGACATGTTTCAGTAAGCTTTCAAAATGCTCATCTAGAATCCAATGTTTATTGACATTGAAGCAGTTGCATTTGAAAATAATTTAAGTTAGCCATCCTATTCCTAGAAGAGGGAGGAACAAAGGTTCATTGTTGTATAATGTTCTTGTGGAATGTGTATTCAAATGCTGATTTCTCTCCCCCACTATCTGGTTTCAATCTGGACATTGCATTAAAGCATCACCTGTCTCACATTTGTATAAACATGCCACCATTTGTTCTTTGTATTTTCAATAAAACAAACAGCCAATGCTGTGCAATGGAGAGTATAGGGTGGGACAACCTTGTCCAGAGGAGAAAAGAAAGAAGCAAGTGAGGGAGGGGGAGTCAGAGAGCAGAGATCTGCAGGAGAGAACCTAAAAATAAGAGGAGAGATGAACTGGGCCTAAGATATGACTAAAAGCAAGTATAATGTGGGAAAGCTGAATTGGAGGAAACTATGGGGGCTTGGAGGTTTAGGATAGAGTAGCTATTGCCCAGCATTGTGCTCTAGGTTAATTAAATAAATCCTAGTCTCTGTGTGGTGATTTTGGTATACAGCTGGCTTAGGAATAACCGCTACTTAACTAAAAGATAAATCGATAGTAAATATTAATATTCAATAGCAGTTCATTCAACAAAATACACCCTAAGAATATATAAAAGTATGAATCCCTTACTCTAAGCCACCAAGAGATATCAAATTTTCTTTTGCAGGGTGAGAAAAATCTGTATTTAACAAACTTCCTTGATAAGTAATATGCACATTAAAATCAAAAACCAATTTCTTACATTTTTCAGAAAATGAGCAAAAAAATTATCTAATGAACTGAGTGTTAAAATTATAAGCATTCATTCACAGTCTTAAATAAAATGTCCTAGAGGCTTACTAATAAACCTTTACCAGTTCTTTAAGCATGCCTAGCTGTTTACCTCTATTTTGATGTAATTCTGGTTTCTTCAAAAAATAGTTGTGAGCAAATAAACCTATAAATGCAAACAAGTTTAAGACCCAAAGCTTTGGAGACCAACAGCTGTTTGTGCAAACTGTTTGCTAAATGTAACTTTCAATATTTGTGAAACCATTATTTTAAGAACTACAGCAAGAGGACTGGAGAGCTGGATCAGTAGTTAAGAGAACTGGGTGCTCTTCTCGAAGACCTTGGTTCGATTCCTAGCACCTAGGTGTCAGTGTTTAATCATCTGTTAAGGGTCTGACACCCTCTCCTGGCTTCTGTGGACACTGCATGAAAGCGGTGCACAAGCTTACCTGCTTCCAAAACATCCATACACATGAAATGAATACAATTAAAAAAAAAAATTAAAGAACGAAAATAAGAACATGGAAACTGTTTTTGCCAAAAGCACTGAATCTTCACTTGGGCATCGGTAGATGCCCACTGAATAACTGAACATTAAGTGAAAGCTTGGCATCTCTGTCTTCACACTGCATTGTCTCTTTCCATGTGAGTCATTCCCTACAGTCACCTTGGGTCCAGCAGCAACGGATTTGGCCTATAAAAACCTTGTAATGAGTTGAAATTGCTTCCTAGGCTTTCTCTTCTTGGTTTTCTCTTCTCCTAATAAGACCACTCCAGCAATCCTGAGATGATAATGATCAGCCAGGTCACAGTTTGACCAAGACTTCTTGAATATACATCCTACTTGACCCCCTTTCCCTTGTTCCCTTTTATTTGTACACTTAAAGCTCATTAATAGCAACACAAGTTTTTTTTTCCTTGCCTTCCCCAAATTGTCATCCTGTTTAGAGGACCTATCCTGATTTTCATAAGCTCTTTTTCCATTTGATTTCTGTGAAAGGGCTTCTATTGGGATCCTCAGAAGAGAGTCTTTGTCCTAGTTCTTCATAGCTGAATCACACTATGATTTTGTGTCTGTATCATCTTTTTTTAATTGTTGCTGTATCATATCTATGTGTAGTTCTCACGTTTAGGTATGTTATAAATTGGTTGGAGTATGGTATTACTGTTATTCTGATAGCCTGCTTCTGGGTTGCCTAGCAACCTCTGATGTCATTGCCTGCCACCAGGTGTGAGCCAGGTGTGTGCCAGCTGGATAGAAAGGACTCTCCTGATAGCCCATGCTCTTTTATACTCCTCTCTCTGTTTCTCTCCCTCTGTCTGTATATCTATCTCTTTCTCTCTCTCAGGAACTCTCCTCTGTCTCTCTCCCTCCTCTCCCTTTTCCACAATAAATCTCTTTCTTAACAGATCTGTCATTACTATAACAATTACTAACTTTTTAAAACAATGATTCCTTATGATACACTGCTATACTCATAGGTTAAGAACCATTTTCAGTCCTCAAAGGTACAGAGAAACACAGCCAGACACGCAGAGAGTCAGAATCGGAGGTCTCCATTGGGTCCATTCCCTCAGAGATCAGGAAACCCCAAGAGGAAGAAAAGACTTAGGAATTAGAGGATATGAGGGACACCAGGAGAACATGAAACCAAATCAAATAAGCAGGGCCCATATGAACTCACGGAGACTAAAGCATCAAGCAGGGGGCCTTCAGGGGTTTGCACCAGGTCCTCTGCATGTATGTTATGGTTGTTAGCTTGGTGCTTTTGTGGGACTCTTAACAATGGGAGTAGGAGTTTGACTCTTTTGCCTGGTCTGAGGATGTTTTTCTCCTTTTGGGTTGCCCTGTCCAGACTTGTCCAAACTCAGTATGAGGGCATTTGCCTTGTCTTATTCTATCGTGTTTTGTCCTGCTTGACTTCCATCTCTTGGAGACTTGCTCTTTTCTGGAAAGAAAATGGAGGAAGAGTGGATCTGCGGGACAGAGTAAGTGGGCAAAGTTAGAAGGAAAGGAGATAGAGAGAACTGGTTGGAATGTATTGTATGAGATAATCTATTTTCTTTTTTTAATTTATTTATATTTTATAGTAATCACAGGTTATTTACTTTGTATCCTAGCTGTAGCACCCTCCTTCATTCCCTCCCAATCCCACCCTCCCGCCCTCATCTTCTCCCTGCCTCTTTCCAAGTCCACGAATAGGGGAGGAACTCCTCCCCATCCATCTGACCCTAGCTTAATTAAGTCTCTTCAGGGCTGGCTGCAATATCCTCTTCTGTGGCCTAGCTCACTCCCTCAGTGAGGGGGTGGTGTCAAAGAGCTCACCATTGAGTTCATGTCAGAAATAGTTCACCATTGAGTTCATGTCAGAAATAGTTCTTGTTCCCCTTATTAGAGAACCCATTTGGACACTGAGCTACCATGGGCTATATCCGAGCAGAGGTTCTAGGTTATATCTATACATGGTCCTTGATGGAGAAACAGTCTCATGAAAGACCCCTGTGCCCTGATATATTTGGTCCTTGTGGAGCTCCTGAACTCTCCAGGTCTTACTAGGTCCCCCTTCTTTCATAGATTCCTTGTACTCTGCAGAAGGTTTGGTTATGAGTCTCAGCATCTGCTTTGATACACTGCTAGGTATAGTCTTTCAGAGGCCCTCTGGTAGGCTCCTGTCCTGTTACTTGTTTCTCCTACTTCCAAAGTCCATCCCATTTGTCTTTCTAAGTGAGAATTTGTCATCTTATCCCGCGTCGTCTTTCTTGTTTATCTTCTTTAGGTGTATAGATTTCAGTATATTTATCCTATCTTATAGGTCTATATAAGTGAGTATATACCATGTGTGTCTTTCTGATTTGGGATACCTCACGCAGGATGATCATTTCTAGGTCCCACCATTTGCCTGCAAATTTCATGATTTCCTCGTTTATAATTGCTGAGTAGTATTCTATTGTGTAAAAATACCACAATTTCTGTGTCCATTCCTCAACTGAGGGACATCTGGGTTGTTTCCAGGTTCTGGCTATTACAAATAAAGCTGCTATAAACATGGTTGAACAAATGTCCTTGTTGTGTATTTGAGCATCTTTTGGATATATGCCTAAGAGTGGTATAGCTGGATCTTCAGGAATCACTATTCCTATTTGTCCGAGAAAGCACCAGATTGATTTGCAAAGTGGTTGTACAAGTTTGCATTCCCACCAGCAATGGAGGAGGGTTCCCCTTTCTCCACAACCTCTCCAGCATGCATTGTCACTTGAGTTTTTGATCTTAACCATTCTGATGGGTGTAAGGTGAAATCTCAGGGTCATTTTGATTTGCATCTCCCTGATGGCTAAGGACGTTGAACATTTGTTTAAGCGTTTTCTGCCATTCTACAATCCTCTACAGAGAGTTCTCTGTTTAACTCTGTGCCCCACTTTTTAATTGGATTACTTTATTTGTTGCTTTTTAACTTCTTGAGTTCTATATATATACTGGATATTAGCCCTCTGTCAGATGTAGGGTTGGTGAAGATCCTTTCCCAGTCTGTAGGCTGTTGTTTTGTTGAGAATCTATTTTCTTTTTTTTAATTTTATTTTACTATATTTTAGCCTTCTTTTTTTTGCATTTTTTATTTTATTAATTACACTTATTCATTTTGTATCCCCTCATAAGCCCCTCCCTCCTCCCCTCCTGATCCCACCCTCCCTCCCCTTTCTGCATGCATGCCACTCCCCAAGTCTACTGATAGGGGAGGTTCTCCTCTCCTTTCTGATCTTACTCTATCAGTTCTCATCAAAAGTGGCTGCATTGTCCTCTACTGAGGCCTGGTAAGGCTGCTCCCCCCTCAGGGGGAGGTGATCAAAGAGCAGGCCAATCAGATTATGTTTTCAATTAAAAAATAAAGTAAAAACAAATAAAATAATCTTTAACACTTAAAGCAACAAGTTCTATTTTATAAGTAGGTAATTGTTACATTTATATGAAATCAGAAAGATAAACAGGTTTTTAGAAATTGTTTAAAAGTTAAAGATATCAGGCATCATAGAGAAGTGTGTTTTATGACATGGGAGGAGTTGGAGATTGTCTTCTTCTGCCTGCTTAAGGATAGAAGTTGGGTAGAACTTGGGTAGAAGTTGAAGTTTGAGAAGAAGAGGAAAAAGCAAAGTTTTTAAGGAGAGACAGAAGCTGATAATGTGCTTCAAGGAAATACCTGCACTGGCTTGCAGGCAGAAGTCCAGACAGGCAATGACAGTACCAAAGATTAAGATAACACTTCTGCTTATCATTAGCCAAAGCCTGCTAATGTTGCCTTAAATCACAAAAACTTTGGGCCATGTGAAGACAAAAGGCGGGGGGGGGGGGGGGAAATCACCTATGAGACAAGAAACCCAGAAAGGTTCAAGCTCAGAGAAGAGTACTAAGGATGAAAAGTCATCAGAAGTTTGACATCAGTGAAAACCTTTGGAGATTCTGAAGGAGCATACTGTCTCCTGTGGAATGACAAGAGGCTTAGTTTATTAGAATTTAGTTTACATATCAAACGAATGGGTGATGCCAAGAGCTTTGAAGATTGGAATCACCCAGAGGCAAACACTGAATGCATTAGCAACGACTTGATGTGATTTATCTGAACCTTGCTCTAAGCTCTTTGAGTACAGAAAAGTCTTCTTTTCTGGCTCACTGAGTAGAGCTGAAATGCTCAAATGAAGTTAGAGTGAATATTAAGAAAAACAAATTAAAAGGAAAGAACTGTGGGAGGAGATAATTTTTTTTTTCTTCTTCACTGAGGTGGGTGGTCATTATGAGCTGGATTTATGTCATGTTTATTTTTAATCTTTCCTCCTTCTGGGACAGTCACTGGTACCTAGATGGTCAGCAGAAATGAAAATAAGGGTGGAAGAACTAGTGAAAGAATAAATGAGAAAAAATAGTTATAATTATATAGCCTTCAGGAGTAAAATGTTTAAAAGAAATAACAGAAATTACATAATAAAATAATTGAAGGAAATTGTCAAATTTACAACAGAATTAATCAAGCAGGTCCATTTGTTTTTTTCAAATGTTAGCAGTAGAAGCATTTGTCCATCTTGTCAATAGAACTTGTCTGAGGGAGAAGTCTGGAGGCATCACATCGCTATTTCTCTTGCTTTTCCATTATGATGACACCACAGACTGCCAAGACATTAAATAAAACTAAAATTAAGCAAGTTAAATAATTAAAGTGTTAGAAAGCTTTCAGGCAAGGTGTGTCGTGTGGATTGAATTCAGAGAATTGGTACATAATTCCAGGAATTTTCAGAATGGAAATATTCCTTTTAATACTTGAGTTGCTATTCTAATGGATACAGACTTTTCCTCCTCAAGTCCAGTGATCAGCTGCAAAGTGTACAGTACTTCCTGTTGTATCAGATCCATAATGAGCAAGCCCTCAGAATCAGGGCATTACATTGGCTATATTAATTTACGTCAATATATACATTCAAATATCTAAGTTTGTATACACATACATTTTTAGAAAGATTGTTGAAAAGCATATTCCAATTTTCATAATTTTCTCTTTGCCATTAGTATCAAAATAAGTGAAACTGGGTTCTATAGCTTTCTCATAAAAAACACCAAGCTTTCAAATTGATTATGTCTCTTTTCTGTGCTCCTATAACTTATAATCATTGATGTGATTCCTTCACCTTTTCTTTTCTTTTTTTTTTTTTGTCATTTAAACCCAACTTTCTCTGAGTAAGAGACTTACACATTTTGTCCTCGCTTAGCCAAAAACATGAAGTAGGTGTTCAGTTCCTGGTATTGATTCAATAAAACAATAAGCTCTTGGTTGTGGATGTAACTAACAAAAGTGTTGTGCTGTTCATAGCACTATGCTCTTGAGGAAAGCTAAGGAAATTTCCTTCATTAGTGAGTCTACCCTTAAAAGTCTTCCAGACAGGAGTAACTAGGGCCCACATCTCCTAGTCCCAGAGAACGGCTTGAGGACCTTCTCAGGCTGGAGACATCAAGTTTCCATCATTCAAGTTTTCCCATTTAAAAACAGAGCCACAGGTTTTCTTGAATTAATATTATTGTATTAGAAGGGCTAGTAGAGTGATACATAGTGCTATGTTAGACTGAGAAAAGCTACTGGAGTCTCTGTAAATGATTATCAACTTCATACATCAGTAGAGATGATTTTCAGGCATCTATTTATAAGCATGGATATGACATGTGACATATACACCTTTATAATCATGGTATATATTATATATAAATACATCTTATATAAAGAAATTATTGTAGTATAAAGAGTAGGCTTTAAAATTAATATGAGATAATTTAACAGCCATTCCTCAAATAATATATTGTCAGATACTTAAGTGACCATTAACATTCATATATGACCTGACAATGTATCTTTTATTCTGTTTTTTAATATTTTCATCTAACATGATTATGCAACATTCCCTTTATATTTTTATTTCATACTAATTTTATGGGAATTGCAATTGTTTAAAATCTGTTCAAATATAAGTACAATCTAAGGAAGATACAAGCAAGAAGAGTTTTCACGATTTATTAGTGTTATTCCAATAGATTCTGGCATACAGTTATGTAATCAGCATTCAGAATCATCCATTATGATACACAACATGATTTTAGTTTTATAAGTCTCATGACAAGACATAAAGTGTTATTCTATCCACATACTTCATAAAATAATTTTTAATTCTTTAGCTATATTAAGGTAAAAAAAATGTCACTTCTCACCTATAAGTATGATTTTAAAACTATAAAGTGTAGATTCATGACATAAGCCAGCTTTTTGCTTTTTAATTTCCATTATTGAAAAATGCCTCTCCAAATTTTCATCTTTAATATGTATATGAATTTGTGTTTTAAGTGGTTCAATTTGTCTTGGGAGCAAATGACTTACTCCCTCGCGGTTTAGAATTTCAGGCCAAGCTCATGATTGTAGCAGTCATCTGCTCATTTGACTAGTCAGTAAAGGTAGGGACCTCCAGCCCATACTGATCCATTCCAGGAGGCATCCATAATTTTGTTTGGGGTTAGCTGACACTATAGCCTCACTCCTTTGAGTGCAAGCCAGAAGACACAGGCAAGTTTGAGTTATGCCACAAAAGGGGTGATGAGTAGGCTATGGAAATTACAATCTAGATACAAGAAGCATGTTATTTAAAATCCAGGAGGGATTGGTTGGTGATGCAATGAGACCCTCCAGGGAGGGACCTTAATGATGCTTTCTCTCACAATTTAACTAGAGCAAAGGACCGTCAACTGTGTTCTGTGAACTGCTAATGACCCTGAGAAATTTTCTGGGGTCCACAAATAATAATATTTGAAGTAATACTTAAGAATTATATTTAACTTTTCTGTCATTGTCTTACTAGTTTAAAGCAGAATATTTTTAGGTTTTCAGGATATGGTATCTCAATAGATTGACTGCAGAATCATGCAAAAAAAAATCTTAAAATGCTTGTCTTCTATCAAGTCAAGATATCAGGAAAGATACTGGAAAAATTAGAAAACAATGCTATTATGTTCAGTTTGTTTTTACTCTTTTAAAATGTTTTATTTTTCATTTTAAGATCTTTATTTTTATTGAAAATGTGTTTGCTTACATCACTAGATATTTCTAGTTGAGGGAAGCTCATGCCTTCAGACCTTTCATAAGTCCGTAAGAGAACTGACCATGCTGACTCACAAAGCCTCCAGATCATACGCAGCACAGATGTATCCTTCATTGGATTATAAGCAATGTGTACCTACTACACCAAAAACATTCCATAAACATGAATGATTTGAGCTCTCATCTAAGGCTTTCTAAGACTCTTAAGAATTTTGAATAAACATCAAATAGGCTCACTGTCCAAATACTGAAGTTTATTGAAATGAACTGATCTCATTTACTTCTGAGAGTCCAGCAACAATCAATGTATCAATAGCAACTAAAATGTCTATCTCCAGCTGATACTTTTTATTATCCTCAATCTTTATTTTCAAATCACTAACACTCTTTACTTTTAGTTAAGTTGCTGGCAATATGAGGACCATTTTCATTTGAAAGTCTGATAAACATCAAAGCACACTTCCTAACATGTTCAGGTCTGCCTTTTCATCATATGGTCTTCTTGTTCTGAATAATCTATTTCCAATTATCCAAAAAGGCACTACAACTCATTTTCTTTCCTCATGGCTTCCATCTATTGAATCACTGAATCTTGAAAATTCTAACTCTAAATACCTTAGCATCATGATCCCTTTTTCTCCATTTCCAGAGCCAAAGGCTTAGCTTTTAATTTGCCTTTAATTGACTTTTCTTCATTATTGAAATAATCACTCCTTTAAGATCAGAAGGAAGGAGAGGAGGACCTCCCCTATCAGTGGACTTGGGAGGGGCAAGCGAGACGAAGGGAGAGGGAGAGTGGGGCTGGGAGGGGAAGAGGGAGGGGTTTATGGGGGGATACAAAGTGAATAAACTGTGATTAATAAAAAATAAAAAAAGATAAAAAAGAAACAAATGTGATGTAGTCCATCTGCTCAAAATAGTTTAATAGCTCCTAATTACTGCCTAACACATGACATTTTTAACCCATTACTCAAAATACTTCTTCACATGGACCTTCTTAATTTATTCTTCCCACTGTTAACATCACCATTTCCACAACATAAGAGTGATGTACATACAGTTCTTTTCAGTTGAAATTCAGCTGTTTGCTTTGTATAGAGAGCAGAGAACTGCATGGTATGTAAGCTTCAACTCAGAAACCATGTGGTCTTTAAAATGGTCCCTGATTGTGAGAGTGGGCCCTGAGTGTGGAGCCGCAAGACAATGGAATACTAATCAACTATTAAAACACTAGGAAAATCTTGAAACTTCTAAGCAAATCGATAGAACTAGAAATGATAATCCTGAGTGAGGTAACCCAGAACCATAAAGACACATATACAGGTGGATATTAGCCGTACAATACAGGATAATCATACTAAAATACACAGAGCAAAAGAAGCTAAGTAGCAAGGAGGACCCTAGGGAGAATCTTAATTCTCATTCAGAAGGGCAAATAGAATAGACACTAGAAGCAAGGGTGTGAAAATAGGGAACAAAATGGGAGCCCTACTATAGATAGTCCTCAGAAAGACTCTACCAGAAGAGGACCAAAGCAGATGTTGAGACTTACAGCCAAACTTTGAGCAGACTGCAGGGAATCTTATGAAAGAGTAGAGGGATAGAAGGACCTGGAGGAGACAAGAGCTCCACAAGGAGACCAACAAGGCCAACAAATCAGGACCCAGGGAGCCTGCAGAAACTAATGCACCAACCAAGACCCATGTATGAAGAGGACCTAGACCCCCTGCTCAGATGTGGCCCAAAGGTACCTCAGTCTCCACATAGGTTCCAGGTAAGAGGATCAGGGGGTATCTCTGACCTGGACTTAGTTGTCTACTCTTTGGTTACATCCCCCTGGAGAGGAGGTCTTGCCAGGCTACAGAAAAAGAGTATGCAGGCAGTCCTGATGACTTGAGAGGCTAGGGTCAGATGGTACAGGATGTGGGCTCCCCCTTTCTATCATCTACGGAAGGAAGAAAGTGGGGAAGAAGGAGGAAGGATGGGACCAGGAGTTGATGAGGAGGGGTTACAATTGGGATGTAAAGTGAAAAAACTATAAAAAAAATTTTAAAAAGAAAAAAAAATGGTCCCTGATTAGCTATACAAGCAAGCTCTTTTTGGTCAGTTCTTCAGTCATCTCTCTACTGTAACACTTGTTTCTGTCATATTCTCTTTTCTTTTTTAATAATATAAATGCCTTTTCAGGGTAATTTTAATTCTCTACTTATGCTATTGCATTGATACTAGTAAGTATTGAAAAATGATGCTAAACGTATGGTCATACCAGTCATAAAATTACATTTATTCTTCCTTCTTTTTTTCCACACCTACCCACTTCCTCCATATAGATTTTTAAGACAACAACAATGACAAAATGACCGTCTTAGGAAAAAACTTAGAAGCTGTGAAGAGAAGAGTAGAACAAAACAAATTAGAAGTGGAGGTTGTCAGTGTTCTCAGGGCGAGGCAATTCCAGAGATGTGAAGGAAGGAAAACATACAACCTCCCTAGGGAAGGAACGTTAGGACCAATGAAAAGATGATGTGCACAGATTTTACATGTAAGAGTTTTATTGGATGGAGACGAGACGGAGAGGGGGTGGACATGGTGGGGAGGAGAACCCGGATAAAGAGAGGAGAGAGAAAGCAAGAGAAGGAAAAGGCAAAGATCAAGAGAGCAAGTGTAATAAGAGAGGGAAAAAGTTGCCGGTTGGTCCTTTTATTGAGCAGCTTAACCATGTCTACCCGGTGCAACACCTGATGGGCAACACATGATGACATCATAGGTTGCTAGGCAACCCAGAAGCAAGCTGCCTAAATACTAACATTCCTCCCTTTTTCTATAATTAAAAAATGGGGAGCTTGGGCTGCTTCTCATGTAAAGCAAGTTAAAGTATATAAATATAGGCTCATTAGAAGCAGCTCTTGGTTTCCATGGAAGGGGGAAAGAGACAGAGAGAAAAAAAAAGTAATAGCAACAAAATGTCCAGATTACATGGTCAAGAGGAAGAAGGGAAGACCCTGCCCTGGAAAGTTGAGGGTAGAGGGTTGCCAGTAGAGAGTGGCTAGCCATGCACTGCAACAGGTAGGGACTGAAGAAGACTGGGAGAACCTGGAGCTACTCATCCTGGGCCTGAAGCATATCATTCCAGCCTTTTGTTAATAATAAATGAATAAAGGGAGGAGATTCTCTTCTTGCTACTTCCTGCTGACACTGGGGGTGCTGTAGGGAGGTCAAAAGGCTGAAGTGCTGGCCAAGTCCAGGAAGAACACCCTGATTCGATGTAGTGCAGGGTTTGTGAGAACATACATGGCTGGGAGGGAAAGTGCAGGTCTGGCTTGATGGAAGTCTGTGAAGTCACACTGGAACACCTATAGTAGCTGCTTTGGTGCTGTCATGAATATAGGAAACACCTGGGTCTGGCAGGATACTGGAACATATATATAGGCACAAGACAAAGTTAAGTAGGTTATGGAGAAAATCCCTTCAGGTGTACATTTAAAACTTTTGGAAGAGCAAACAGAGATGGAAGAAGAGACTTGAACATGAGAACCTCCATTTCAATGAGGGAACCTCCATTTACCTAATCACTAGCAATAATTAAAAAGGCTTTGTTTTAGTCTGTCATCTCAGGAAATTGAGGCCAAGTCCAGTTACAGAGGTGTGTAAAATCAGAGACCCTGATAGCGGGCACTAGGTGTAGAAATCTGAAATTCTCCGGAAGGCATCCCAGAGGGAAATCTGGAGGAATGGACGAGTGGTCTATTCCCGTTGGGTAGGTAGGAGTCAGTGCCCCGTCAAGGAATCCCAAGAGCAAGGTTTGACTCAGTAGAGTATATGGTATAACGTGTTTCAACAGCCTGTCAGTGTTGGTAAGAGACCAAGGGCACAGTTGCCCGTAACAGACATCATTTACCTAGCTCTAGAATTTTCATAGACGAGTGAGAGGGGGAGGGAGAGAAACTGTGCTGATAGAGGGAAAATCCTACCTACAGGAGAACACGATCCTCAGGTTTGGATGTAGGTTGGCGAGAGCTGTAGGAATCATTTGAGCCAATCAGAAGTGAAGAATCACCAATTGGCTGGTGTTGAGTGTAAGAATGTAGCTATCAGGCATTGATACCAACCAAAAGGGAAGACTCACCCATCAGCTCGTGTTGGATGTAGGAATGCAGCAATCAATTAGCCAGGAAAGGAAAGTCCCCGAACCAGGGAAAGTGGAGGAATCCTGCCCTCTGAGATAGGCAATAGGTGCAGCTTATAAGAATTACTTTTAAGTTTTACAAAGGAGATAAAACTTTAGACATGTTAGCATCACAATTGTAATTGCACTGAACTATGGATTGTCGAAAATGCAGTAGATACACACATTTGTGATAACAGCATAAGTGTTCTTTAAGGTGAGCTCTGAAAAGGCAGAAGCCTTTCATGAAGTACAAGGGACAAAAGCTCACTTGATCTTAACCTTTAGTATGATTACACATTATGGAGATTTAAAGGAAATTTAAAATATTGTGCTTAGAACCATGATAGTGGGTGGTACAGTGGAATATTTCTGTATTAGAGTTAGATTAATAAATCAGATCTCTGTGGATAAAGGTCAAAGCTCTGGACACTCAATATAACAGGAGGACATATTCAGGATTTTTACCTATTTAGGATACCTGAAATCACCTTAGACCTTACAACCTTTTTAACAACCTTAAAACACTTTCTTAGACCTTCAAACATTTATAACTTGCTTTTACCAACACATGATGACATCATAGGTTGCTAGGCAACAGAAGCAGGCTGCCTAAATACTAACAAGGAATAATAACGTCATGTTATGCAGAGAACAGAAAAGGGTATGAAGAGGCCCACGGAATGAGATAAGTCACTGGTGGTTTCCATCAAAACATTTTTTGTGCAGTAAAATAAAATAAAATACAGTATTCAAGGGATTAAAAATATACATGGTAATTAGAAGGGCAAGTGACAGGTGCACGGATACACACACATTACTCTGCACACAGCTCTACACAGAGATTGTCACAAGCCGTCACACTTCTTTCCTGTTCTTCCTTTAAAAACGTAAAAGTGACAGAGATGCTGTCTGTGTCTGACCACAGGTTTTGAGGTTTAAGCTGTAGAGATCAGTAGGTAATAATATAATGTTTCTGAATGACAAATGCTCCTGAGCACTATGACTAAAATTGTCTAAACAATAAAATTGTCTTTTTTTAATGTAGCCTCTCACAAAGCCATAGTATCTGTGTATTGTTTGTTGCTATTGAGCAATTTCCTTGAAAATCGACCTGCCTGTTGAGCTAGAGGCATGAGAATTCAGGCATATGCCACTGGTAAGGATGTGAAAAGGAAGCCAGCAGTCACTTCGTTAGTAGCTGTGCCACCTTGCAGTAAGAAAAGTAGGCAGTATAGACTGTCAAAGCAGATGCTGAGCCTGATGGACAACTGATGGGCAGAGTGAATGGAATTTTATGTAAGAAGTGGGAAATAGTAAGAGCTGGAGGGGACGGGAACTCCACAAGGAGAGCAACAGAACAAGATAATTTGAACACAGGGAACTTCCCAGAAAATCATACTCCAACCAAGGACTATTCGTGGAGATAACCTAGAACCCCTGCACAGATGTAGCCCATGGCAGTTCAGTGTCCAAGTGGATTACATAGTAATGGGAAGAGGGACTGCCTCTGACATAATCTGATTGGCCTGCTCTTTGATCACCTCCCCCTGAGGGGGGAGCAGCCTTACCAGGCCACAGTAGAGGACAATGCAGCCACTTTTGATGAGAACTGATAGACTAAGATCAGAAAGGAGAGGAGAACCTCCCCTATCAGTGGACTTGGGGAGTGGCATGCATGCAGAAAGGGAGGGAGGGTGGGATCAGGAGGGGAGGAGGGAAGGGCTTATGGGGGGATACAAAATGAATAAAGTGTAATTAATAAAATAAAAAATGCAAAAAAAAGAAAAGTAGGAATATTGAAGAAGGAGAGGAGGGAATTGGGGAGGGGTCTGAGGGTGGGACTGGGAGGCGGGGGAGCCTGGGATCAGGCTGTAAAGCTATTAAATAAATAAATGAATAAATAAATAAATAAATATTTTTAAAAACAAGATTAATTTTTAAATCAATAACAATATGAACTCAATGAATACATCTGTCTTAAAAATAAATTTTTATTTCATTAACTCTTCTGCACAAACTGCATAGCAAATTGCAGTAATCCCATTTTACAGACAACCAAGCTGAGCCTTGGAGAGTAGAATGAAACTGCCTTATAATATGTATTTCATCTGTAAGTATGCCTTCTTTTCAGCAATGATTTTCAGATCTACTGAACAGAAAGACCTAGAACACAAATGGTAGAATATTCCTGTAAATAGTATTTTATTCAGATGTGCAACCACACAGGTATTAAACTTTCATTACTGATAAAGAGTGTCATGAAGCCAGAAGAATCAAGATCCTAAACTTTTCTTCTTCACTGTCTTATGGATTCTTCAAAGTCTTGATAAAGTGAAGGTGTAATAAGTAAATGCTTATTTCTCATACATGGAGCACACTAAAAAATGAAGGGGAAACAAAGTACAAATTTGGGCATTAATGACCAGAAAATTATATAACCTGTGAATGGACCACCAATAACTGATTATAGCTTTTGTTTTGTATTTCCATTCTAACCTCTGTGCTCCTTGTGGTGGAAGAGGTGATGTTTTCATAGATTATTTAGCTTGATTCAGAGCTTTTGGAACAAGGTTTACAGGACTTGCCCTTGATACAGAGATAACAGAAGGAAACTATTGAATATTTAATAAAGCTAGAAAATACTACATTTAATATTCTCTTGAGCTTGCACAGAGCTGACTCTGAAGGAAAACCAGAGTCTCTTCTCGCATGTAAGCTCTCAAAAATAGAATCAGCAAACCATTCTTTAAAATGACACCAACAATGTGAGTGGCTACAGTCTTAAAACCGAAGTGTTTCCTTTAAAATTTGGTGTTGAATGCTCTTGGCTAACCAGAGAACAAACGGCAGTGAATACTTTGGAGTTTCCTTTAATTCCCTTTTTAAAAAAAAACAAACATTCATTTCCTCAAATTTCAGCTTTTTTGTACAATAGCCAGAATCTTACATTGCTTTTGTGTTATATTATTTTATTGTTCCTTTTGTCTTCCTTTGCTCAGAATAAAGGTAAATTTTAGAAATATTAGGCAAGTCAGTCATGCAAGACATTGCATTTATGACATATTTCTTGATTTTGGTTTTACAAATGTAAATATTTCTTTAAATGCAGTAAACTTTTCAAAAGAGTAGGATTGGTCAAATAACCCTTATCCCTACAGGTCAGAAAAAGCTACAGCCATTTATTCCCATGTTAAAAATATTTTATGTAACTACACTTCTTCTCTGCTCAGAAAACTTGTGATTTTCTTTTATGGTATTTTGGAAAGAAATGTTTTGAGACAGGATGTCACTAACAAGTCTAGGCTGGTCTCAAGGCCATGATCATCCTGGTTCTTCCCTCCCAAGTCCCGGCACCACAACGTTTGCTACCACACCAGAATTGTAAATATCACCATAGGTCGTGCAAAAGTCTGTGATTCAATAAATATTTATTGTCCAACAAGTAAGTAAATGTTCTCAGATGTAAGGTTCTAGAAAGACCAAGATGAATCCCCAAGTGTGAGAAGAAGGTAATCTATTTGGAAGGGAAAAAAGTAGAGAACCAAATGCCTTTAAATATGTACATAAAATATATCCAGTGAAAAAGACAAGATGCTGAAGAAATAAACAGCCTAGCCCAGGCTCCACCCATGTTTCCTACTTGCAGTACAGCTAGCTTTTGTCTACTTGTCCACTGCGATACTTTTGCCAAGTCAATAAATGGTTAAGGGTTTCACCATCTTTAAGAGTTTCACTGATTGATTTCACAGATATTGTGTTCCGACTTTTGTCTCATTGAATTTCTTTGTTTTTTGTAGTGGTCTAAATGAAAATGGCCTCCGTAGGTTCTCAGGGAGAGGCTCTATTAGGAAGTAGGTCCCTTGTTGGAACAGGTGTGGCTTTGTTAGAAGTGTGTCAGTGGGGGTGCACTTTGAGGGTTCAAAGGCTCAAGCCAGGCTGTGTCACTCCTCCTGTTGCCTGAGGGTTCAGATGTAAACTCTCAGCTAAATCTCTAGCACCATGTCTCCTTGCAGGCCCCCTGCACCCCACCCCCATGACTATAATGGACTAAACCTCTGAACTGTTAGCCAGTCCCAATTAAATGCTTTCCTTTGCTTCCCTTGTGTCTGTAACATGGTGGCTTGGCTGTGGCCTCCTGTGGATCAGTCATTAAAATAAAACAACAAGCCTTAAAAAAAAAAAGAGTTGCCATGGTCACAGCACATGTCTCTTCACAGCAACAGAAACCCTAAAACAGTTCTGTTTTGTTTGCTGTTTTTGTTGTTGTTGTCATTGTTTTATTGAAAAATAGATTTTTTTTTTCATATAATGTATTCTGATTATAGTTTCCCCTTTCCCAACCTGACCAGTCCACCTCCCATCTGAATCAACACCCTCTCTGTCTCATGTATTTCTCATAGTTTTTCTTTGGCTCCTTTTCTTCTGTTTGCTTTGTCTTTGTCTGCCTGGTTTGCTTTTTGATTTATCTTATTTTATCTGACTATTATTCCTTAGATGTCTGCTTTTCTTCCTAATGAGAAACAGAAAGGGTATGAATCTGGATGGGAGAGGAAGTGGGAAGACACTGGAAGAAGGTGGCAGAGAAGAAACTGTAATCAGAATATATTATATGAAAAAAATCTATTTTCAGTAAAATAGAAAAGAAACAGACATCTAATAAATAAAATAAACACTAAACATACAAACCAGAATAGGACAAATCAGACAAACAAAGAGAAGGAAAAGATCCAATAAAAAAGCAAAAAAAAAAAAAAATATATATACAAATGCATGGATACAGATGTTCCTATATATAGGGTATCATAACAGTGGTTTGTGCTAGGTGAAGTGTTTTGACATTTTTATATAACATTTTAAAATAAATTTTTATGGTTAGAGATTATAATATATTTATATCTTTCACCTTTCCTTTATCCCCTCCATGTGTGTTGTGTAAATATTCTAAATACATAAGGATAACCTGCTCAGTCTATTAATGTTACACGCAGCAATCATACATTATTTTATAGAGTTGAGGACTTTTAGGAAACCCCACTACCTCCCACATTAGCCAGCCTATTGATGTCCTCCTTGTTCAGCTTGTGTGTAGACACTCTTGTTGGCAGTACTTTTATGTGTGTAGATTCTATAGAAAACTCTCTATTCCTTTGGATTTATACTCTGTAATCCCCCCTTCCACGGTGATCACTCATCCTTTGGTGCAGAAGTTGTCTTCATGAACTCATGGATCTTAAAGAAGAACCTACAACCACCACATTACCAACCATGATTCCCAAGTATAGTCTAATATAGTGTAATTAAAATTCTTCTTGGTTCGGTTGAATCTTATGGGTTAGGAAACACAATTTAATTAAACATTCATCTCATGTATTATGCCTTGGCTTCACTTGGTGCCAAATAAAAGGGCTTCTCATTCTCACAGCCTGTTTTGTCTGACTCTAGAAGGGCAATTGCTTGGCATATAATAATGTCAGTTAGTTGAGAGAGTGAGGGATGCAGATATGTGGTAGCAATGATGATGCTGTGCTAAGCTAAGCGTGCTAAGCAAACAAAAGAAAGGATAGACAATATATTGTCATTTGTGGGCTGCGGACATCAGAAACTCCATTCAATACACAATCTTTAGTAGTGCAGCAAATATTAAGTGTTTGAGATCTTTAGGGTTCTTATTATACATTGGCTCAGAAAGCCAATGGGCCAGATCTAAAAAAAAAAAAAAAATGCTCTCATAATTTATAATGGACATGTCTAGGCAGGTAAGAATGAGCAAAGAAGATAAGATTGTGTGACAAGACTGGTCACGTATGCCTAAATTTTCTCAGCTTGCCAATGAGTTCATCTTCACTTCCAATTACTATTTATCCCCCTCACAAATTATTTTTTTATTTGCATGAATTTTAAAAGCTAGATAACTGAAAAATTCCTTAATATTATAAAAAGGGTTTGTAGCAATAGGTGGCCAAAATGAATATATGATGAAAAACTGTCCATCTGATTTAAAAATTTTATCTGACTTCAAAAGCTAGAGAGAAAAGTGAAATATAATA
Organism: Psammomys obesus; assembly: GCF_907164565.1. Classification (NCBI taxonomy): domain Eukaryota; kingdom Metazoa; phylum Chordata; class Mammalia; order Rodentia; family Muridae; genus Psammomys; species Psammomys obesus. The sequence goes on along the minus strand of NW_026596073.1, from coordinate 6,332,557 downwards.
ACCGAGGATGATACATATGTTCATCATCTCTACTGAGTTCTATTTTGAAACATTTTATTAGCACCTACCTATTGCCATTTCTTAGCTATGCTATTCTAAGACACTGTTCCATAAAGTTTTTTTGCTGATTGGCTTTGGTCAACTTGTCACAAACCATAACATACCCAGGAACAGAGAATTTCAACAAACAAACAGAAAGTTACTATCATTAAAGTAATATGATTTTATTTGCTTAATTGTCAAAATGTTTAATCATTGAAATGAGGAAAAAAAGAAATTCTGTCCCTCAGATTGGCCTGTAGAAAAGTCTGTGGGAACACTTTCTTGATTAATAATTGATATGGGAGAGTGTAGCTTGCTATATGGCTGTGCCACCACGGGACAGGTGGTCCTGGGTTACATACAAATTAGCTAAGCAAGCCAAGAGGAGCACATGGCCTCCCCTTCAATTCCTGCTTCCAGGTTCCTACCTTGAGTCCCTGCATTGGCTTTCCACAGTGGACTGTGACTTGGAATATTTATGCTAAACAAACCCTTTCCTCCCCAAGTTACTTTTGGTCATGATCTTTATCACTGTAATAGAAATTAAACATAGACATACCTATGTCAGGCTTTCACAGATTTTAATGCCATTATTTCTCATCTTATCTTTTACCTTTCGTCCTTCAGGTCTACATCATAAATGTGACTGCTTTGGTAATACATTTTAATTTTATTTGAAATTGGAATGATAGCTTTTCACTTCTTTGGAAAATTTGAATATAATGAGTCAAAAAGCGTGTCTAGTAACTACAGAGGAAATTCCAATAAATATTTCTTCAAAACATAAGTATTATAGAACTGATACAGCAATAGATTTCCTGATTAGAAGTTCTCATTGTAATTAAAAGATAACATAAGTATCTTCCCATTGAGACATTTTCTTCTGTTATTTGAACAGTGGCAACCATTCAATAAAAATATACAGTTTCAAAAGTGGATGACAGTAGCACAAAAATACATACATGGAGTTGATTCCTTGTTACAAGTTATGCCATCCTTTAATTTGAAATTTGACTGAACAAACTGATTTCTCCTCATTTTAAGGATGTCTTTAATGCACAAATGCTTTTGTTTTGAAGATATTTTTTTAATTTAATTTTATTTTTTTCTTATGAGTTACATTTTATTAACTCTGTATCCCAGCCGTGTCCCGCTTCCTCATTCCCTCCCAGTCCCTCCCTTCCCCCCTCATCTCCACCATGCCCCTTTCCAAGTCCACTGATAGGGGGGACCTCCTCCCCATTCATCTGATCCTGTTTTATCAGGTATCTTCAGGACTGGCTGCAAAGCCCTCCTCTATGGCCTAACAGGACTGCTCCTCCCTTGGGGGGTGGGGAGGTCAAAGAGCCAGTCAATGAGTTCCTGTTAGAAATAGTCCTTCTTCCCCTCACTATGGAAAACCAATTGGTTACTGAGCTACAACAGGCTACATCCGAGCAGAGGTTCTAGGTTATATCCATACATGGTCCTTGGGTGAATGTCAGTCTCTGAAAAGACCCTGTGCCCAGATATATTTGGTCCTTGTGGAGCTCCTATCCTTTCCCCATCATACTAACTCCCCTTCTTTCATGTGATTCCCTGTACTCTGCTGAAGGTTTGGTCATGAGTCTTTGTATCTGCTTTGAAAACACTGCTAGTTAGCGTCTTTCAGATACGCTCAGTAGACTCCTGTCATATGTTCAATGCACATCCCATCTGTCTTTCTAAACGAAGATTGATCATCTTACCCCATGTCTGCTCTCTTGCTTATCTTTTTTAGGTGTATAGATTTCATTATGTTTGTCATATCTTATAGGTCTATATAAGTGAGTATATAGCATGTTTGTCTTTCTCCTTCTGGGATATTTCACTCAGAATGATCTTTTCTAGATACCACCATTTGCCTGCAAATTTCATGATTTCCTCCTTTTTGATTGCTGAGTAGTATTCCATTGTGTAAAAATACCACAATTTCTGTACCCATTCCTCCGTTGATGGACATCTGGGTTGTTTCCAGGTTCTGGCTATTACAAATAAAGCTGCTATAAACATGGTTGAGCAAGTATCCCTTTTGTGTACTTGAGCAAAGTTTGGGTATATACCTAGCAGTGGTATAGCTGGGTCTTGAGGAAGCACTATTCCTAATTGTCTTAGAAAGCGCCAGATAGATTTCCAAAGTGGTTGTACCAGTTTACATTCCCACCAGCAGTGGAGGAGGGTTCCGCCCTTTCTCTACAACCTCTCCAGCATGTGTTGTCACTTGAGTTTTTCATCTTGGCCATTCTGATGGGTGTAAGGTGAAATCTCAGGGTCGTTTTGATTTGCATTTCCCTGATGGCTAATGAGGTTGAGCATTTCTTTAAGTGCTTCTCTGCCATTTGATATTCCTCTACAGAGAATTCTCTGCTTAGCTCTGTTCCCCATTTTTTTAATTGGATTACTTGGTTTGCTGCTTTTCAGCTTCTTTAGTTCTTTGTATATACTGGATATTAGTCCTCTGTCAGAAAAAGGGTTAGTGAAGATTCTTTCCCAATCTGTAGGCAGTCATTTTGTTTTGATGATGGTGTCCTTTGAAGATATTTTTAAATTAGCATACCAAGTACAAATTTTTATTATGGTATCCCAACCATAATTTGTTGTTGCTGAGCTCCACTTTTCGTCACTTCTTCCACATTTCCCCATAATGACATAGGCAATCACTTTCTGAATAGCCAGAGACACATGAAATGACCCTAAGAAATGACAATTAGGACGGTATGAAATTTAAAAGCATAGGAAACCATCAGCAAAATGCAGACCCATGGAAGAAACTATTCTCTAGTTCTACTCCAGACAGAGGTTAATATCCAGAAACTATGCAGAACTCTAAGAACTAAGCAGCAACAAAGCAAAATGAGCAGCCAAAAAACAAATCAATAAAATGAAGGATGTTCTCAGAACATAAACACTAATGGTCAATAAATGATTTTAAAAGCTTTCAATTTTTAAGTTTTATATTTTATGAGTTTAACTCAGTTAAAATATATTAATTTCTATTTTTAACCTAACCAAAAGGTTTGTATCCATCATGGACAATTTAGAATGTGAATATGAATATTCTACTACACATACATGCGCATGGTATAGCACTAAAGATCTAGGAAACATTGATAAAACCTTCTACATTGTATTTCTACAAGACACTAATCCAGCTATATTAAGGGGTACAAATGTCATTAAATTTCTTTGCTCTCTGAATATCTAGTCTTTCCATTCACTAACTTTAGTTTTAATAAGGTGACACTGATGCTCCGAAATCAAAATTTAACACTTGGTTATCAATCTTGGAAGAAATGATTTCACTGGTAAAATGAGTCTGAATCACAGGGACTCAATGGATCTCCAGCAAGATGTCAAACAATCCACACATTAGTGACCACTGCGGTGAGTATGCGTTGGTTTAACTTACTTAGGTTGTCGTTCTTAAGGTGGAAAGTGTTTTCTTTTATTTTTAATTTTTTTTAATTATTATCATTTATTACAATTTATTCAGTTTGTATCCTGGCTGTGTCACCCTCCCATGTCTCTTCCCAATCCCACTCTCCCACTCTCTTCTCCTCCCATGCCCCTCTCCTAGTCCACTGATAAAGGAGGTCCTCCTCTCCTTCTATTTATCCCTAGCCTATCGGGTCTCATCAGGACTGGTTGCATTGTCTTCCTCTGTCAACAATCAATAAATGGGACCTCATGAAACTGAAAAGCTTCTGTAAAGCAAAGGACACTGCTGTCAGAACAAAATGACAGCCTACAGATTGGGAAAGGATCTTCACCAACCCTTTATCTGACAGAGGGCTAATATCCAGAATATATAAAGAACTGAAGAAGTTATACACCAACAGACCATGTGTTTTTTAATGAAATTCTGTCAGCATTTTTCCTTAATATTTTAAAATTTTAATAAAATTCACACATTCCTTACCTCTTCCCTCCAAACCCTCTCTAGTTTCCTCCTTCTTTTTAAAATACATGGTGCCTTTTCTTTGATTATTATTGTTACATATATGAGTAAATATATAAATACAATCTCCTGAATCTGTTTAGTGAAAGGAAATTTCCAATTTTATTGGATTTTAAAGTAACACTTAAAATTAGCAGCATTTTTTAAACTTAGGATTAGTTTTGTAAAAACATATTAAATTTTTAACACACCTAGGAGGTTTTAATAACACTAAAATTATAATTGTATGATGCTCAAAAGATAACACATAATAACAAGCTTCTCTCAAACTTATTAAGTAGATTTACATTCATTTTTTAATTGCTACATTTAATTAGTTGGACTAATTAAAAAATAAAATAAAACAGGCTTTAAAAACCTTATGTTGAACACTAACGCTTCTACGATGTTACCTGAGCCTTTGAAGAGTTTGATGCAGACGTCCCACTTAGGGCTTAGCATAGTCACAGTTACATAGTCTCTGCTTTTTGATCAATCAATGATTCTCTGCTCTAACTGCTATCACTCTCTCTCTCTCTCTCTCTCTCTCTCTCTCTCTCTCACCAAACAAACAAACAAAAAACAGAAAAAAAAATTTCTCTGACCCCTGTGCAGCACTAACCTACAGGCATGTAAAAAAATATTTAGAAATCAGTTTCACACGAGCATTTAGAAAAATAAAAACAATAATAAGTTCTCCCCAGGCCCTCTGACCTCCTCAGCCATGGGCTTTTGACCAGATTTACAGTATTGTATAAATTCCCTTTTGTGGAGCAGGCCTCAAAGAGTTGTTGGGAACCACCTTAAGGTTACCCAAGCATTGTACAAACTGGCACATCTTGTCTAATGGACGAGTAGTGTAGCATGAGGAGCACTGACACTTTGTGACCCCTATCGTGGCAACAGCCTACACAGCACCTCACAACACTATGTGAGCTTACCAGCTGGGAGGAAGTTTCCCCAGTCAGTTCAAGATTGATTTCTCAGTGTTGCAGCCAAAGCAGGTAGTGTCTTCAGGAAAAGGGTTTTGCCATGCAGTTATAGTACATTGCTAATAATTTGTGGGTTTTTTTTTTTTTTTGGAGTGGCATAGCAATGGAATTCCTTGATTAAAATACCATAGGAATAATGCACTAATGAACTCATGGCAGACATGATTACCTAGGTAAGACCTGTATAAGATCAAGCCAGTACCTATTCCATCATGGATAGGGAGAGACTATGAACTCCCACCATAACCTGAGGACCTACTAACAGCTAATGGCTGCCCAAGGAGTGTTCTATTTCTGTGACAAATATCATGACCAAAAGAAACCATGGAAGGAAATGATTCATTCGTCTTGCACTTCTAGACCCTAGTTCACCATTTAGGGAAGTAAAGACAAGACATGAACTTAAAACAGAAACTATACTTGCTGGCTCAAGCTTAGATTTAGACTGATTTAGTCTTGATTTCTAGAAACTCAAAGGAGACAAGAGATTTGAAAACTGAAGTTTAGATTATCAGTTATAAACACCAGGAAGACTGTGAAGGGAACTTATAATGGGTCTTTGGACTTGGGAATGGAAAGTCATCATTGGCTACTCTTTTATTATGTTGAGTACAGACAAAATTTCTCTCTGTGACAGGGTTAGATCCATAACCAACTTGAAAGGCTTCAGAATGACTAGGATGTGAAGGGCTCACTGTTCATCCCCAAATTAAGCCATGTGAAGAACAATGTCAAGGCAAAATTTTAAAGGAATAGCACAAGGGGAGGCAAGATGGGTTTTTTGTTGTTGTTGGATTGCTCTTTTGTCCAAAGGAAGAACTCAGTGGAACTGAAAAGAGCTTGTGTCTACAGAATAAAACACAAATGTTTAAAAGTAACTCAAAAAAAGTTAAATGTAAAAAGCCATTGAAACAAGTCAAATAACGGAAACATGACTTTATTTTCATGGAATCAAACTGATTTCCATTCCAGGTTTAGCATATTGCTGAAAAATTCTTATGAGCAAACATAATATACAATATAAATGCTTTGGAATAATTTATGTGGGCAGATTTTAAAGAAATATTTCAGTTCTTCACATTCAAACACAACTGGGCCAAATTAACCATTATTTATTATGAAATATTCAATCAAAGGAAAGAAATCCTTTCACTGGTTAGATCAGGATAGAGAGGACATGGTCATCCACCCTTTTAGCGTCCAAGAACTTCTGGCAGAGTTCATAAGCTGTTGAGATTAATGAATCTTTAAGTAAATAAAGTGTCATCTTCTGCATTCCTCAGGTGTACTATCTGTACTGTGCAGAGTATAAGAAGACCCAGTAGAATGACTTTGGCTCTCATATACAGTTTATGAAACAGTAAAGTCAACCTCACTAACCTCATCAATAATAATAATGAGTTTTAGTAATAATAATAATAATAATAATAACAATAATAATAATAATAAATGCTTAGGAGATGTCTCAGGGTTACAGTGCTTGTTGTTAAAGCATTAAAAACTGAGTTTGATCCCCAGCACTCATATTGAAAGGTGATCATGGCATTATCTGCCTATAACATCTGTGTTGGAAAGACAAAACAGGAGAATTCTGGTAGAACTTTGGCCAGCCTGTGTAGTCATCTGGTAAACTCCAGATTCAGTTAAAGACTTTGTCTCAAAAACTAAGGTGGAGAGTGATAGAGATTGATACTTGACATTGACTTAGACCTCAACATTCCTATGCCCAGGGTGCACACGCACGCAGTCCTGTTCATGCACGCATAGCACACACAGAGACAGAGTATTCATAATGATCATCATTATAATAAACAAGAACATGGTTGCCATTGTGAAATACATTTTATGGGGAGTGGGAGATCTGATTTGTGCGTAGAAATGTAGAAACAATCATTAGCTAAGCTATGTGTCAAATAAACCTATATAATTAATGTCAAAATAGGAGTATTATGGATTGCTAGATTTTGCCAATAAAAGATGTGTTTTGATATTATATTTCTAGTGATAGCATAGTCACTATAAGCTGTAAGCAAGCTGCTAAGAATACAAAAATTGACTCTTTCAATAATTAAATGTGTTAAGAATATCCCCATCATGCCCTCTCTATCCTGATCTAACCAATGAAAGGATTTCTTTCCTTTGATTGAATATTTCATAATAAATAGTGGTTAATTGAGCCCAATTCTGTTTGTATGTGAAGAATTGAAATACAATTTTTTTAAGTTTCCAAAATCTGCCCACAGAAATTATTCCAGAGCATTTATGTTATATATTATGTTTGCTCATCAGAATTTTTCAGCATTATGCTAATAAGATGCACTGTTACTTCATTCCAATTGTCAAGATGAGATATGCACTATAAGATTAAAAACAAATCCCATACATATTCTCTTTTTTGAGTGAATATGGGTGGAGTTTTTTACAAAAAGATTTTAATATATACTTAAACATGGGTGTAAAGAGTCACTTTAGAAAATATTAATTCTGGCTCTACACTTCTCAAGAGAGTCACCTCATATGTATTCTCAAATGTCAGTATTAAAAACAATAACATATGTGCACAAATGCATAGAAAACATTATTTATATGCAAATTTTACAGTGGTGATATGTTTTAATAGAGTATAAAGAAAATAACTTTATAAATTACAAATATAATTAAAACAGAGTACAACTATTTTAAAAATAATTTTTTTAGCAAAAAATGCTAGAAGTGTCATGGGACACTTGAATGCACTCACACCAAGTCAATATACATACCTGGAGTAAAATTAATAGTTACATGTCTAAGCTGTATTCATGCTTTTTCAATAGCTCTTATTTTGTTCAGAACTTTACTTCCCATTTGCATGATTTTCATGTATTTAATTCATGAAATTAAATTATTTTATAACAATATAAAAGATATAAAAGAAAGCAAAATGTCCAGGACTGTGCCTGAGTCATGTCTTTAATATTGTCCATCTGTGTAAGTCTGGGCAATTTGCTTTGGGTGCTTGTGTCCCACTTTAAGGGTACAGATAATGGAGCTCTTTATATAGCTGCTGTTTGACACTGAAAATGACCTAATGGATGTAAAGGTATTGCATAATGCCAGGTAGGGTCTCTTCTGCTATAAAAGATGCCTTGGTAGCACTTTAAAAAAAGAAAAATGAACACTGAACATCACAGCCTTTTGCACTTATTGAAGTGGTGTTCAATAAACAGTTTCATCTCTCCTTCTTAGGCTTAGCTGCTTTATGAACAAAGTCTGGCCTAGAAAACATTGCGTTATTTTTGTTGCACTGCTTAAGGTAAACAATGCAGGAAACAATCTACTTTCTTTTGCAGTCTTAAATGGTTACCTACATAATCTGAAATGGTTACAGACAGGGTTTATTCTCACTGAGAATTATCTTCTTCACTGATGCTTAATGTATCCATTTTCAAAGAATAAATCAGCAAGAAGCTATGCTTTCTACCGAAACTGTACACAACTCACTAAAATACAGTGAATGAGCAGACGCCTTGGAGTTTTATACTCATCACATCCTTCAACATGACTAATAACCGAACATCTATGAAAGCAAAGGTTGACTAATAGAATGGCAGCTGCAAAATGCTATCTTGGCATTAATATAAAACTTTGTTGGTAGAGAACATCTATTTGAGGTGGTAGCTGTGAGCCCACACAGAGTATTTAATCTTGTTTTTTTTCTGCTGCTCTGTTGCTGTCCATTTTAGCCATTCATACCCTTAACCAAACATTACTTGATTGAAGTAGAGAACTCATGATCTTGACAGTGCCAAGCACTGTGGAAAGATAATTGTGCTATCTAATTTGATTCAGCAGCCAAGTTGATTCAGTTAAGGAAGTTTTAAAAGACACAAACATCTACTGCTGAATCCAATATAAGTGGAGTAAACTAATCTTTAAAGAAATAAGATGTAGTGGTGAAAAAAAGCTATTTTTTTCTCTACAGATAAAAGACAGATAAGAGATATGCCTGAGGCCTCGAGGAGAGCTAATATTTAATTGTGGTGTTCTTTATTCTGTAATCTCTGTATGTTGCAGAGGTCTTAAATATAGAGAATGTTGGGGAATCCAAAAGATCTGAGATATTTAAATAGTTAAAAAGGAAAACAGACAGAAAAAAATCAAGAAAAATTCTGTATAAAGAGAATTATTTATTATTAGCTTTTCAGGAACACGTCTGTAGAACATGGAGTTTTCTTGCCAACTCACTGAGTGCCTGGAAACAACCTTAACCTGAAATTTTCTTTCTCTTCTCAATTTGAATCAGAACTTCAAAACTGTTTCAATGAAGATATTTGAACTACAGATCTTGAAATGGCTTTGATATGACATTAAAACACAAATCTTTCAAAACTGCCAAAGAAGCATAACTTGGAAACTAGCGAGGCATTTGGGATTTCTTCTGAAGTAGGAAGAATGGCAACCTAAGCATCCGTCCCCACTGAGGAGCAGCTGCTGTTTCCTTCGTTATTCACTCTGGGTATGTGATGTCTGTAAAGTATGTTGAAATATGTTTAAATGCAGGTCTGTATGCTTTTTTAGGCTGTCCTCAAACAGATGTCACTACACGAATGACAGAAGTACCAACACTGAGTTAAGTAAGAGTTTTTAAAAGGAAATTTAATTGTAGAATAAATTCCTGGTTGCCTGAATTACGCTAGAAAGGAATTTTGATAATTGTTGAGAACTGTATGCTTTAAAAGCAAAAGAAAAACTCAATATCAGCTTATGAGCCCAGATTTTTGTAATAGTGTGCACATTCTTATATTTTTAGCTAGGTGATGTTTGCATACAGTTAACCTAAATATCTCAATAGAAAAAGTCTCAACATGTTTAACAAAAATTTTCTCTCAGTTTTAGTGCATATGAGTTTCAGATAGGTCTAGATAGTCTTATTTAGAGTGTGTGTGTGTGTGTGTGTGTGTGTGTGTGTTTAATATTCTGCACATTTGGAAAGACTCCACCTAAATTTAGGAGGCTGTGAGTTATTTATTCAAACTTTGTGCAATTAAAATCTCTTTTGAGAGGGGAAGACTATCATATTCCAAAAATACAGATAGGAGGTTTTTAATGTCTTTACTGAATAAGCCACAGAAGAGATTTAATATTCCACATATCATATTAATTTTGTCCTATCCAGAGTATAGATAATAATTATACTTAAAATATTACTCTGTCTTACACTTTATATTCTTAACACAATGGATCTAAATAAAACTAAATATATTTAACCCCATAAAAATGTTTGTTTTATAATGAAGTAGTCTTATAATTTATATCCCTAGCTCAATGGATCTAAATAAAACTAAATTATTTAACCCTATAAAAATGTTTGCTTTGTAATGAAATAGTCCTTAAATCTATGTCAGTTTGACCCAGTGTAGACATTAGCCATTAGTTAATCCTTCTCTTCGACAGGTATACATATTGGCTGCCTTTTGAAACTCCAATTATTATGAGAAAGATCAGGTCATAGAACAGTCAAAGAAGAGAATAGGATTGACTCCTAATTGAGATGACAGCTCGGTTTTATGCTTGTTTCATGGAACTGTTTTCATAAAAATACATACACATTATGCTATAATACTAGTCACAGGGAAGATAAATAGGAAATCAACCAGGGCTATTCACAGACTCTCAACACGTAAAATTCCTATGAGATTCTTCAAAACTCTTCAGTGTTTGTTCCCAGGTTGTATGGTACAAAAAGAACCCCGTAGCCAGATATGGGACAGTGTAAGGAGGGGGAAGAAAGCTGAGATGCTAAGTTTTTTTCTTGGGATGTCCATCCTGATACTCAAACTTTTATAAAGTTTTGCTATCGATCACTTCTACTTGTCCATGTCTTTATGGATATTCAGCAATATATCGAGTTACTGCACAGCCAAACATGAATTCCTCAGCTCACATGTTTTATCCTGACGTAGAATTTGATCTTGTTCTGTTGTTGAGGTCTACTTGGCTCTATACATAATACAGAATTGGTGCAAGATCAAGGATATCACTCCCAAATTTAAGACTGTAGGTCTTGAATAAAACTGAAGCATTGCTTATGCTTATCTCTAATCTATTTCATGAACATTTAGTGTACACTTAGATTGCTCCAAACATTACTGGAACCACTGAAGATATGTAATTGTACGTAATACATCTTTTGCCCTTACAAAGTTTGTGATGCTAGTTGAGGAAGACAGGTGAATGAGGACCACAAAAGGTAGTGAGCATTGTGAAGAGGAACACAGTTTCTCTGTGGAGACAGTTTAAGAGGCAAGCCTAAGTCAGATAAGAGGACAGGGACTGCCAAATAGGATTAAGGTTCGGATGATAGAAGAAAGAACCTGTTCCCAAGCAAAGAAAGAAGAAAAGGAATAGGAACAGAAAAAAAAAAAAAAAAACTACACCAAAAAAAAAAAAAAAGATATATTGTTGACTCCAACTTTCATTTAAAAACAAAAATATAAGTTAGAAGAAATTATCTATGATTATGAAAGCAGATCCATCAGTAAGCTGAAACAGCTGGTAAATGTGCTTATGGCCAATCCCAACAAGCTATTATCAATCTTTAGACCCACATTATACAAGATGAGTACCAACCTCTGACTCATTTTCTCTGACTTCCACATTGCATACACGTGTTCACTCATACACACTATACTTGTGCACATATATAAACAAACGTAAAATAAGCAAATGAAAGATTTTCAGGTGAATCAAAAAACTCCCAAGCTTTTTCCTAAACCAAGATGAAAGGTCCCCTGCCAGAGGTTGATAGAATCAGACATGTGCCTTGGAACCCCAAGAAAATGTGAAATGACTACAAATTTCTATCATTGTTTCACCCATCTTTCTCAACTTACATCTGAGAAGGCCAAGCAGGTGACTAAATTTTGGTCCAGCCAAGAGATGCTATGATTCTTCCCATAGTCACTTCTCAGAAAACACCCCTTTGGCATTGAACAGTCTCCTTACTTCCATGAGCAGGGGAAGGGCCTATTGTTCAAAGAAGCTTCCAGCCTTATGCTTAAAAATTATCAGGAAATGCTTTAGAAGTAAAAGACAGTTATGATTTATAGTCATGACAGAAGATCTCTTGGCCTGAAGAGAGTCCTGGTAGAGCCATATTTAGGATAGTTCCTAAGACACACATCTGGGGGAACCACAGCACAGGATCTTTTCAACATCCTTTCACACTGTCCTCTTCATCATTTCACAATGCTATAAACTAATTAGTTTCTACTAAAATTGCCTTAATAGTCTTTCCTCTTGGTCTTTGAAAGGGACCAGTTTAAACTATAAAAACTTGGGCAGTTAATCCAGTACTCAGACTATTGCTCCAAAGAGGTTTAACTAACACTTTCTCATTTTACATTTCTCATCTCATAACCCTCACATTCTCATTTCTAGTATTGATAATCATAAACTACCACACACACACACACACACACACACACACACACACACACACACACCATCCAAAAATAATCTTACAAAAGCCTCACATGTAGAGGGCCTGGGATATATGTAAACATTTATTCTCTTACTTAAAACAGAATCAAAAGCATTAAAAGGCTCAACCCATATGAAGTGGGAACTCCCTTTAATCCTAGTACTTCAGAGGAAAGGAAGAAAATTGCTATAATTTCAAGGCTAGATTTTGCTACATAGTGATTCACAAGTTGTCCTGGGCTACATAGTGAAATAGTGATTTAAAAAGAAAAACACAAGAAGGATATTAGAATGTGTAGCCAATGCCGGGGGGTTATTCTTGAACAGTGGCAGAGCTCCTTCTGTAGAAAGCTTTCCACCAACTTATCACTCTGTACAATAAAAGTAGCATTGCTGTTCTTGCTGCTGTTGTTGTTATTAGCTACTATCAATATTTTAATTATGACTAACATCCAAAGTACACAATTCTTAACAATTATCTCTTGCAGTAATTCTGATATCTATTTCTGATTTTAGCAAAAAAATTTGTTGACTTGCTAGTTGTTGGTTTTCAATTGTTTTTCCAGTTAGATATAACATATCACTCTCTATCATTTTGCAAACATCAATTGTTTTCTCTTATTAAAGTTTGGTTGTGTGTGTGTGTTTTTTTTTATTTCTGGTTGATAAATAGCTTTAAGAATAAGCTTATCAATAAAGATAAATTCATGTACTTAAAAAATTCTGTTTGACCAACTTTCAGTAATAGGTTTGTAACATCAGAAAGTGCCTGTTAGTCGGTGCTAACAGTACTGTTATTTTCAGGGGGAAAAAAACCCCACTCGAGCTTCATTATTAAAGAACACAACCAGTTATGTGTGATGAGGCACACTGAAATCATTCTGTTTCATTACAACTAAAAACTTTCTGCTTTTACAAGTTTGAATGACACATAGCGATTACTTTTTACACTTGGTCATTTCAGTGATATTGTTATCACAGTCTGAGAAAATTTATTTTCTTTTCTGATGGGGTAATCCATACATCCTACTAACTATAACTGTGAAACAAGGTAAAAATTTCTGATATAACTCAGCTCCTTGGTATTGCTCTTTTGTTCTTTTAGTATTTTGCCCATGGCAACACTGAGGGACAAAAACTTTCATCTCCTCAAAACAGGATTCCAAAATACACCTTAATTTATAACAATGGATCTGTCACCCATCTTAAAATAATCATGGTAATCATTAGAATCTTAGAGGAGAGGCTCAGACAATTTAAGACCTATTCAATGGGTAACATTCTTTGTTAGAATATCTAAGTAATGATAGGATAAGGCCTCCAAAGTACATGGCAAAAGATGTGTTTCCAGGGGGAAATTAACTGACTCCCACTTCTCCCATTGTGATGATATAAGGAAGAAGAAGAGCAGAACATTTAGGACAACAGCATACCAGAGTCTCAAAAGAAGACAGATACTGAAAAAAGACTGAATACTACCTTTCCAGATAGGCTCTGAGCATCAGAGAAGATTCAGCCATTACCATCATACCCAACTTCCAGCTCATAAAACACATTCTCTGACCACATTAGTTCTGCCAGTTGTTTTCATGATTCAAGTCCTTATTCTTATGCTTCTGTTATTATGTAGATGTCCTGAACAAAATCTAACATGCTCAGGCCCTTTTCATAGCTTGGATATAATATCCATTACAGAGTTTGGTCAAAAGTATCACAATAAATATACCTGCAGGAAGAAAGTATTCTAAACAATGACTAGAGAATTTAGTTTGTGTGTGTTTGTGTGTGTGTGTGTGTGTGTGTGTGTGTGTGTGTGTGTGTGTGTGTATAAGGTGGTATTTTCTTGAAGAAAATTGACTTTCAATACTCCATCAGCTAATAGCGTCTCATCTAGAGGTAAGACTTCATGTAGTCTGCTTCTTTATTATGTAGTGCAAGGAATTCAGCAAAAGGAATTACTGGATGGCATTATAAGGAGTTTTTTGTAGTGGTTCTCAACCTGTGGGTCATGATCTTTTGGGGGAGTCAAAGGACCATTTCGGAGGGATCACATCTCAGATATCCTGCATATCAAATATTTACATTATGATTCGTAACAGTAGCAAAATTACAGTTATGAAGTAGCATCAAATTATTTTATGCTCAGGGTCATCATAATATGAGGAGTTGTGTTAAAGGATTGCACCATTAGAAAGATTGTGAAACACTGCTTTAAAGTGACATTTTCATGTAAAAAGGCTTCAGTGTTTTTCTCTTAAATGAACTAAGAGTTACTAAGACAATATTTTGATCATGGATGAATAATTTTCTATAAAATCTATATACATGGGATTTTAAAGAACCACAGATAATTTTTTTATTTTTATTAATTACACTTTATTCACTTTGTATCCCCCATAAGCCCCTCCTTCCTCCCCTTCCAATCCCACCTTCCCACCCCCTTCTTCACTCATGCCTTTCCCCAAGTCCACTGATAGGGGAGGTCCTCCTCTCCTTCCTTCTGATCTTAGGCTTCAGATCTCATCAGCAGTGGCTGCATTGTCATTTTCTGTGGCCTGGAAAGGTTGTTCCCCCATCAGGGGGAGGTGATCCAAGAGCAGGCCAATCAGATTATGTCAGAGGCAGTCCTTCTTCCCATTACTATGTAACCCACTTGGACACTAAACTGCCATGGGCTACACCACAGATAATCTTTAAAGAATTTTTTACTTCAATTACATATATAAGCATTAAAAATGCACACAATATTTTAATATCAGAAGCTTAGATTGTATTAGGATCAAATAGAAAATAGAATTGCTTTTTTTTCATCCAGACCCCAAAGAGCCCACCAAGTGGTAGGTAAAATATGTGCTAAAATTTCTCATGTTATAAATACAAAGCTGCAGGAGTGTGCCAAGTCACAGTTATGCACAAATGTCTCCTCCACCAAAAACTGTTAGGCATGAAGTAAGAGTAACATACATTCTTTATAACAAAACACCAGCATAGGGTACCTAGACATTCTCTGGGGACCTTCCACTGGGCACAAAGACTCCCCATCACTGATTGGAAATGTGCACATAATCAATTTTTATTTTGGAAGAAAAAAATTCAGCTACTTAAAGAAAACCTAAAATCTTAAGGTTTTAATGAGATAGTTTTACTTGTAAATTTGTGGAGTAAAGAAATGGATGGATGGAAAATGCAAATGGAATCATTTTGTTATAGAACTGAGTACAGGGAACGATGAAAGAAAGGGGAGTTAGTAGGACCTGGAGAGGACAGAGCACCACAAAAAACAAATATATCTGGGCAGAGGGGTCTTGTCTGAGACTGATTCTCCAACCAAGGACCATGCATGGAGATAGCCTAGAACCCCTGCTCAGACATAGCCCATGGCAGTTTAACATCCAAGTGGGTTTCCCTAGTAAGGCAAACAAAGACTGTCTCTGAAATGAACTCAGTGGCAGGCTCTTTGACCCCCCACACCCCAAGGAAGGAGCAGCCTTGCTAGGCCACAGAGGAGGACATTGCAGCCAGTCTTGATGAGACCTGATGAACTAGGGTCAGATGGAAGGGGAGGAGGACCTCCCCTATCAGTGGACTTAGAAAGGGGCAGGGAGAAGATGAGGAAGGGAGGGTGGGATTGGAGCGAATGCAGGAGGGGGCTACAGCTGGGATACAGAGTTAATAAACTGTAATTAATATAAAAAATAAAAATTAAAAAATAAAATAAAATATGCAAAATTTAAAAAGATGTACATACATTGAGAAAACGTTTACCACTTGGACAAACATTTTTAAAGTTGTGTATAACAAAATATATTTATGTTCATGTGAAAAAAAAAAAACTGAGTATCCAGATCATACATCTGCACGTGCAGACATTTGTGTACTTCTTCACTGTGAGAACACCCCACATCACAAATCTTAGCACACATCACAAACACAAACTGGCTCAATACCATTCGAGTTCTGTAAAAATAAAACAGAAACCCCGTGACGGGGGATCAACGCCTTGAATATTCCTAAGCATCCAAATGGTGAGCGAATGTCTCCAGTTCTTTGGATCAATATCTTAACGTAAAATAAGCAAATCATTAGAATCCAGGTAGCTTCTCTGCTCATTCGGTGCATCAGGAAAACAAACAAAAACAAAAACAGTGCAGCCTCTCCTTGGTTTACAAACATTTCATCATGAGGTTCTGCAAAGGCAGTGCTTCCCTGGGCTCTTGTCTAAGACCTTGCTCCAGGACACGGGCAGTGAGGATAAAGAGTGGCTGCGGAGGAGCCGGGGTCTGTGCCTGCCCTGGTCCAGGGGTGAAGTTTTCTTTCAAGTTTGATTTTTCCAGCAACGTGTTCATTTTAGCTTCAAGATATATAGACCTTTTTTCCTAATAACTTCAGTCTCATGATTACTTAAAAATAAAATAAAATTTATTTTGCCAAAGTAATAAACACTTTCATTGAAAATATTTTTCTACTGCAAATGCGGGAAAGGTGCATTAAAAGCTTGCTAAAGCAAAGAAGATGCTACTCTCAAATAACCCTTGTTTGGGGTCATGTTTTTAGATGAAAATTATTATTGAAAACTTGGTTTTAGTATGTGTGTGTGAGAGAGAGAGCATATATTTTTGCAATTATCCATAAGCCCCACTTCCAGTGCTATGTAGGGAAAGAAAAATTCTGAGGAACTATTCAGCTCTTCTCTTATAAACCAAATAGCCACAGGTGAGGAGAACTCACAGTTTAGTTCCAACTCCACAAATTTGACTTCCCAAGAGAAATAGTGCCTATAATCCCAGCATTCACGAGGCAGAAGCAGACAGATCTCTGTGGGTTCAAAGCCAACTGGAACTCTGTTAAACAGAGAAGCCCTGGTTTGAAAAAACCATAGAGAGAAAGAGGGAGAAAAAGAAAGAGGAAGAGAGGGGGGGACATGGACTGAAATACATTTCCACGTGTGCAACTTCTCCGTGATGTAAAAGCTGTATGGGGTAGAATCCTACCAAATAATACAAACCAGACCTTTTCTCATGATCTGATTATCATTTAAGGACCGACACCAGGGCCAGTTCTGTTCTGAAGTCATCCCGGGCTTCTTTGGTAAGTGGAATCTTTATCATGACTTCAAGCAGTGTGCCAATCGCTTAGTGTCTTCCCGCACACACATACACATGTGCGCGCGCACACACATTCCTGTGCGCTCAGTTATAGGACAGATGGAAGTTAACTCTGGCTGCTCGAGCTGAGCAACTATTCCTAACTAGTGTAATGCTGCATGTGTTTTCACAGTCATGTATATTGACAAAGATTGATTCATGTAACTGTGGTTTCTTTATCTTCTCAACACAAATTCCTTCTGGAAATGGGAATATTTGCTAGTATATAGTAAATGCTGTGATTTTCATAATATTGTATTATTTATGGAATTTAAGTTAATATTCCTTTAATAAATCTATAATGCTGACTGTATTGTCAGCCTTAGTCCTAGTACATTCTTCATAAATTTTATTTGTGTATACATGAACTTTTAAGTACACGTGTGTGTAGGTGTGTGTGCCTATGTACACACTCGCAGGAGCCAAAGTGGGACACCAGCTGTCTTGCTTTTACATTCTCCACATAGTTCACATTTTCCACCTTTTCTTTGATACAACGTTGAGTCTGAAGCTAGGCTTATGGCCATCAACTACCTGCGATTCTCCTGTCTCTTCTCCCTCATACACACAATGCTGGAATTGCAGGCACTCATGCAACCATGCCTGGGTTATTTTATGGGCTCTGGAGATTTGAACTCAGATCCTTAGGCTTGAATATCAAGTGTTCTGACCTACAAAGCCATCTCCCAGGCTCTCAGATATTTTTTTTCTTTATTTATAAAGTTTTCTCCCAAGACTCTCCTATTCCCAGAACTATAGTCTAAGTATCTTAGAGAAAAATTTATACGACAGATAAATCAATATATTTCAATAATCAAAATACTTTGTCACATTGAATTTTAATGCTCTTTAGACTTCCCAATCAATATGTTGTTAACTTGGAAGAACAATCTCCACAAGCAATGAATTTTCTGCTACTTTAAATCACTCACGTTGACCTTAGAAGTCCCTTTGGCTGAGGATTGCCTGCACAGACACAGTAAAGCATTGTAATGAGAGCAAACTCACAACCTTTGTTTTACAGATTTACAACTCTTTCTTGAAATAATTATTTGGTTGCTGGGCATAGTTTGCTAAATATTTTATCTTCAAAAGCATGATTCACATCTTGTAATAATTCTTTTCAGCTCTTTGGGAAAATGTTAGTGATAAAATTTTCCATCTCAGTTTACAGTCATGCCATATATGATTGTTTGAAAATACAAGCAGAATGTAAGTACATTTTGTACTTCAGAAAAGAGAAGTGTAAATGATTTAGTGGAAACACACACAAACTGGAAATCATGGTATATATCTGCTAAACTTAGACAGCCTTTATCAGCAAGTATTATTATCTGGTAAAATGATTGATTGGTACCTAGAATTCTGTTAAAAACACAAAGCCAACTTTATATGGGTGTTTCTGCTAGTTTCTACTATGTCTTTAAAACAAGTACTTACAAAACCTAAAGAGAATTTCGGGTTCCTAGCAGTATGTATTTTTGAGCATACCTTAAATTTGTTTAAATATGAACAAATAGCCTCTGTGCTCTTTTTGTTTTTTCTTTATGAACATGGAAAGCATGCACATACTTATTTATAAGTGTTATTTCACAGTCAGAGTGTAAAGATCAATTAAAGCACCCAAAGCACTGACAGTGCTCTGTAAATATAAAGTACTGCAATTGTGAGAAAGGAGAGCTATTGAAGCCTTTCCAATCCTGAAAGCTGAAGATGTACTCCAAGATCCTGAAACTGTCTGCAAACACCCATTATTATCATTTGATAATAATGCCAGTAAATGCAATTTCATGTAATGTTTTAGAATCCCAGTGGAAGAGAGACTCTACACCTAATATTTCAACTACTCCTACCCCTAATCTTTTGTGCTATACAAAAGCCACTAGAAACCTTATACAAAACAGCTAGAAAATATAATCACCAGTATCTCTGACAAGTTTATTAAGGAATTACAGACTGCATTAAATATTAAACACTATACTAAGTGGCAGATGTTTTACAAGTTGGTTTTGTACAATGATATCATTCTACTTTTACAATCCTGTACAAAGTAATCACACAGCATGAATTTAATTCGATCAGGGATAGAAGCATCCCACCTCTGGCATGTTCAAAGGGTAATCAAGTCAGGTAACTACTGCTTTCTAGAATTTCTATCAAAGTTTTTGGTTCTTATACATCAACATGTCATGAATATGTATTTTCTCACTGACATAAATATAACTAAGTTACCCTCACTTAATGAGACTTAAACCTCTGAAAAGGAAAAACACTGGTCATCCCTAAGGAAAGGCACATCCACTATGAGAAAGGGTATCACCCATGGATAGGAAGACAGTGTCATGTGAGTGGGTAATTAAAATGGCCATCATGGACTTGTTGAGGGGTAGAACAAGTAAATCTTTTAATATTCCAAGTAAAATAAAAATAAAATAAACATCCTAAAGAAAGCTGGGAATATGTCTCAGTTGTAGAATATTCGCTTGGCATGTGTAAGATCCCATGTCCAGCCCTCATCACTTCAGTAATAATGATGATGATGATGATGATGGTGATAGTTATTGCTGTTGTTATAACATCAGGAAAGTAGTATTTACAACATTTCGGGTGAGGATTAGTATCATTAATATAGAGAGAATGCTGTTTAAAATAAATTAATGCATTTAAAAGTTATGGCATGAGACATATAAGAAATGACACTGTGGGAGCATAAACATATTCATTATGTATGTTTTAATGCTGAGCTTCCTTACTTAGAAAACTAATTAAGTCAACAATACCTGTGAGCCATTGAGATGGCTCAGTGACTAATCGTGATTGCAACAAGCCTGATGATCTGAGTTTAATTCCAGAAACAGAGAACATAGCAAAAGGAGAAAATAGAATCCTCTAGTTTGTCTTCTGACCTACAGCTCCTCATGTGTTGTAGTATGGGCATACACACACACACACACACACACACCACACACACACACACATGTCCACACACACACACGCACACACACATGCACACGCACATGCACACGCACACGCACACACACACATATATATGTGTGTGTATGTAAAGCAAATAGGTTTATAAATACATCTATCAATTAAGGGCATATATAAAATTCAGGGATGTTTATTCCGGTTTTACTAATAAACTGCTACTAAATTTTAGGAGATTAATTTAATTTTAAAATCTTGAAAATATAAATCCTATCTTATGCCAAAATCCTCTAAAACTGAACTTATCAGACACAAATGTATAAAACAGAGCGAGCTACAGAATGTCCATTACGGAGCTGCTATCAGTGATAAAGTAAGTCAGCAACCTCTGTGCCCCTGTAATGAGGGGCAGCACATGAATACTGGGGAATTCTCAGTTTGACTTGCTTTGTAAGAAATTGAGATTATATTTGGAAAAATAATTTGATGACATGACAACTCAAATTGCAAAAGAATATTGAGGATGATTTTATTTGAGTTTAAGAACGGAATGTTAAATTGTTATAGATGAGAATATATAGAGAGATATAGGTACATTTAAAGAAGAAAGAGCAATGGAGTAAGAGAGATGGAGACAGACATGTTACAAGGATAAAGCTGGAGAGAAGGACAGGGGAGGAGGCATCTGCAGAGATTAATATGTGCAAAGATAAAAGACACAGTCATGTTTGTCAAAATGTAGAGACAGTTGCATAAAGGTAGTAAAGATTAGGAATTCTATATCTATCTATTACTTAAAAGTGGTGCCAAAAATGCAATACTTTTGAAGAAAAAAGTAAACAAAACCATACTTTCCTAAAGTGAGTGCCCCTTCTTTTTTCTCTTAGTTCTTTTCACTGACAGAAAGAAGAAAACTAATATCCATGCGTCATCCTCAGTTGCACTGCATTGATAGTTAGTTGAACAGTACTTAAAAATAACCTTAAGAGTATAACTGCTAGTCCTATCAAGAATGTGTTGTAGCTAACAAGAGCAAAAATATGGAAAGAAAGTCATGAGGATAGAATCCAGCACAGCCTCCACGTTGGATGGAAGAGAAGCTGGATATGGTCCCTAACATTTTCAGCCATTGATTCTTCTTTTGTAAAATGCACTGAAAATAATCTCTCTTATCTTAATTGAATATTTGAGTACTGACTTTGATGTATACAAAAATCTATGGTTTGCATAAGCATTATGGTTTATTTAAATTATACAATAATTGGGAAACTGACAACTCATTTTTTTTTGCATTTGTGAAACATACTAAGTTGTCAGAATAAAAATCTGTCAGATCTTTTAATGTGTTTTTAGTCCATATTTGGTTTGTAGTAGACAAGTTCTGATTGTCATGACCAGCCTTCAAGGCTAAGAGATATTTTTAGTTCACCTTCAAATAAAAATGGAGTCCCATATACAGCATATCTGTTTACATATACAATATAGATATGGCATATGTACATATATACTATGTGTGCGTTTGTACACAGAGATTTATAATATGGGCAGCAGGCAAGAAGTTAAAAATATGAGAATTTTCCATATTAAGCAGAACATAAATTCTTGCTTAGTTGGACAGACTAGTAAACTGGCATTGAATCACAACATGTATTTTTACAGTAGTTGCTATGTTCAAAGGCATTTTGACTAACTGTACTCCATTGATTTAGTCATTCTCCAACAAAAAAAATAATCAAAATATGTTCTACTGCCAAGATATCTGCTAAATACTGATGATGAAAGAACAAAGCTCTGTGAGGCTTCCTTACAGAATCTAGAGTGTAAAAAGAAACACATGAAAGCAAAAGCTAGAACGCTGTGAGAGAAGTGAATGGCACAATGAAAGATCATTTTAAAATGTCAAACTGTTTTTCCTTTTACAACAAACTTCCGAGCTAAGCATATTGTTCCTTAAGTGTTTGAATTGAAGGAATGCACACCATTTACACCATGGCTGGTAAGGTACAGAGTATGAGTGACAAAAGTCTGTCTGTCCAAGGAAGTCATAGTTATGGCCTTTTTAATCTCAAAAGTATCCAAGTTTGATGATAAGTTTTATCATCATTCTACAAGTACACAATAAAGGTCTTTGCCATTGCCCAAACTTTTGTTTATCAGGTTTCTTGACAATTCATGATTCTACTAATATTTGAATAATATTTTGAAAAGAGCTATAGAATTACATGAATCTTGATTTAAAAATTATGCAGTCTATGAATATTTCCATAGTATCTACTGGATAGGACAGAAAACTTTAAAAAAACCAGGGTGTGGCATTAAGGGAATTTTGAGATGTAGATGTTTCCTCATTGATATTGCTTCCTAAGTTTTCTTGCTTAGTAACTCTGAGAAACAAAGTAATATTTTCAAAAGATGTAAAATAATAAATAAGTAAATATATAAATGAACGAATGACACACAGAATTTGAAGGTAGGTGTAAGATCATATAATTTAGAACTAAAAATAAACTTCTAAGTTTGCTTTCAGTCCTGGAATCTAATAAACACCTGCATGGAATTACAAACATAGATGAAGCAAAGGCAAAATACATTTAGTAGCTAATTAATATTGTCTCATAATGAAGAAATAACACAGAAGCCACAGTAAAAAAAAAAATTTAGGGCCAGGGACTGATTTTAGAAAACTGGTGAAGATATTTTATTATTATTATTATTATTATTATTATTATTATTATTATTATTATTATTATTATTATTTACACTTTGTATCCCAGCTGTGGCCCCCTAACTCATTGCCTCCCTATTCCACCTTCTCCCCTTCTCCCTCCCCCTTCTCCTCTATGCCCTTCCCTTAGTCCACTTATAGAGGAGGTCCTCCTTTGCTTCTATCTGACCTTAGCCTATTAGGTCACATCAGAGCACTCCCCCTTACCCCCCCGGAGAAGGGAGGTGATCAAAGAGCCAGCCACTGAGTTCATGCCAAAGACAGTCCCTGCTCCCCTTACTAGGGAGCCCACTTGGAAATCGAGTCTATAGGCTACATCAGAGCAGGAGTTTAGGTCCTCTCCATGCATGGTCCTTGGTTTGGGGTAGTGGTCTCTGCAGGGGCCAGTTTTTTTTTCCTCTGTTGGTCTCCTTTTGGAGTTCCTGTCCCCTCCAGGTCTCTCTATATCCCCCTTCTTTCATAAAATCCCATGCATTCAGCCCAAAGTTTGACTATGAGTCTCAGCATCTGGTTCCATACCTTGATCAGTAGGGTCTTTCGGAGGCCCTCTGTAGTAGGCTCCTACAAATTTAAGGCAAGACATTATGCTCATATATCAGGATTCCACTGAAATACACGTGTGGGTTTTAATTACTAAAATTGCTAGGAAAAATTTTAAATGAAGTTAGATACGTACTGTGACTATTTTTCCATATACAGTCTCCCAGACATTAATTGGCTGTATAGTCCTGCTGTGGCACACTAGTAGAATGCAGAGTGTGCAGTTAACCAATGCATAAAGCATCATGTCAAGAAAAAAACCTGTAACTGCAGCCTTGACATTCACCACTTACTCCTCTGAAATGAATATCCTCTCTTAAAACACTGTGTGTGTAATGTTACCATGAAATAGCTTTGTAATCTGTAAATGACTGAATTGGTTGTTCTTGGAATGGTGGTCTCAATTGTGATAAAGATAAAACCTGGTTATGCTTAAAATGTGGTTTACAAATTTTTAAACATTGAAAATAATTTTATCAACATGTCTCATTCTCATTTATGGGAATGTACAGAAAAAAAAAACCATGCCACATTTAACCATTTTATACCTTACCAGGTGTATTTTTAATTTTTTCTCTATGAGTGATGAATTTGATGGAATTATTTCAACTGATACCTTTGCCTATAAATATTATTTATCCTAAAATAGCCAAGAATCTAATAAAATTTAAAATTCTTCTGCTCAGTTGGTTAGTCACAGTTAAAATGTTCATTAATGACCTATGTGTAGAGGCTGCTTATTAAACTAGGTGGATTTGGAAACACCAAATTTCTATCAGATGTCCTTGTGCTAACTTTTCTAGGGACATGTCTAGCTTTGATCTCTTTTTCAGTAAGTGTAATACCCAGTTCAATCTGGATGCAAACATTTTTAAAACAACAGTGTTGGTACAATGTTCTTTTAGAATGTATACACCTTACCCTTGTTCATTCAAATGCTGGTTTCTCTCCTCCACTTTCTGGTTTCAATCCAGATATTGAATTGTAATACTGATTCTAAGCATCACCTGTCTCAACTTTGTGTAAACATATCAAAATATAGTGACCAGCCACAATGTTGAGCAATGGAGTTGGAGGGAGAAGGAAGGAGCCAGAGGAGAGGAAGGAGTGGGAGGCAGATGAGGAGGAGAAGCAGCAGGAGAGAAGCTGGGAGAGCGGAGTCTGGAGGAGAGGTCCAGGAACACTGTAGAGAAATGAACCGGACCTAAGATATCACTAAAAGCAAGTATAAAGGGTAAAATCTGAATGGTAGGAACTACATGGGCTTGGAGGTTTAGGATGGAGTAACTATTGCCCAGCATTGTGTTCTAGGTTAACTAAATAAATCCTAGTCTCTGTGTGGTGATTTGGTTAAACAGCTGTTTAGGATTAACCGCAGCTTTACCAAAAGATATAGAATGGTAAATATTAATTTAATACAGCAAATGGCTCCCAGTTAATCTAAGTATCCACACTCTTTAAATCATACTTTACATAATTTGGTGGAATAAGGTCCCAGTGATATAACCCAAACTTAAAACCTAAAAACTCCCAGGTCAATTACTGTCTCTTTAAAAGAGACTCTTAAACAGGCTCTGGAACAAAAGGCAGCCTGCTGTGGGCAAATCTGAGACTTAAAAAAACTGACTGCTGCTACAGTCTCACTGGAGGGGTACAGGAGCATGGCTTTCTTATAGTATGGCTGGCTCAGCTAGGCCTAGCTCAACAGGAAAGAGGCAGACAAACTTCTAGACAGAGCTTGGCCTAAACTGCATCTAAATAAAAAATTGTCATGGCAGAGGGTGTTTTAATCCCTTTTGGCTTTGTTTTGCCTGTCATAGTCATGAACCTGGTTACAATATGTTTAATGATGATGGCTCTTCTCCATACCTTCTCCAAGAAAGTTAAAGGAGAAGATGAGGAAAAAGCCAAGGATTGGAATACTAAGTTACAGACAAGAAAAAGGACACTCTTCCTTATAATTAAATTATTAACGGCTTAAATTCAAAGCTCTCTGGCTGCAAGATCCTTGTCAGCTTTTTCTGGTAAGGGTCCACCAATTTACTGAAACATCAACTAAATTCCGAAAAATAACCAACTGGGCTTTGTTTGTTACAGCGTAATTTGGCACAACTGACCCTAAACTTAAATTTTTCTTGT
Organism: Psammomys obesus; assembly: GCF_907164565.1. NCBI lineage: Eukaryota > Metazoa > Chordata > Mammalia > Rodentia > Muridae > Psammomys > Psammomys obesus. Next base: position 6,306,628 of record NW_026596073.1, on the reverse strand, counting down.
CTCTTTGTTTGATTTTCATTTAAAGGATTTGAGTTACAATGATATTGATTTGAAAAAATATTTTATTTATTTATTTATTTATTTATTTATTTATTTATTTATTTATTTTGGAAGGAGTTGAAGAAGGCATGCGCCTTTCTTCCCAACACAAAGTAAAAAGAAACAGGCAGATCTCTGAGTTTTGGATCAAGCTAATTAGCATCATTAGCCACTAAGATTAGCCACTAAGATTTAAAATGACAAAATTGTCTTTAAGGTTACCATATAAGTTGGATTTACATCAATTTTAGGTTTATGTAAAGAGAGTTAATGTCACACTGCTCTGGAAATTGCCTTATCCTTTTGAATGTGAGACATTTTCACAGGGGACAAATGTTGGTCACACCTGATGCAAAAAAGACACAAGAGGCTTACAAACGGAAAAGTACGTGCCAGCCTAGTTAAGTTCTAAAAACTCAAAAATTATAATTCATATATTTAAAAAACAAAACTGTCCATCCCATATCAAAAAGAGGGCAAGATAAAGATAGTGAAAACCAATGTAAAAACCCAGGTACAAGATGCCTAGGATATACTTAAATGCTAAAGGTAAAAGGGAGTTTAGATAAAGTTTGGCTACAAAGACATAACTGCCCATCCTATATAAAAAAGGGGCAAGCCAAAAAATGCCAAAATAAATGTAAAACCCAGGTACAAGATGCCTAGGGTATGCTTAAAGCTAAAGGTAAGAGTGAATTTAAATAAAGTTTGGCTATAAAAGCATAACTGCTCATTCTATATAAAAAGGGGGATAGGACAAATAGCTACAACATATTTAAAAACCTAAGCCTAAACCTCTAAATAGGAACAAGATGCCTAGGGTATGCTTAAATGCTAAATTAAAAGGAGTTTATATAAAGTACTTAAATCATGCCTTTTCTATTGCTCAAGGCAACCAGCTTGTCTCTCTAATGGGAGGCCTTCTCTTGGGAGATAGGCCTGTTGGCCTAATACAACAGGCACCCAAGACCCCAGAAAAGATATTCTGATCTATCCAACCTTGTTTTGATTTCAACATGATAATGATTGTATGTTCAATAATAATGGTAACTTATATTGCTGATCCCTTTACATGGGAACAACTCTAAAGCTGACTGAGACATAAACAAATGTCTGCAGCCAAAACTTCAATAATACATGGCCAATAAATCCTTGGCTATAATATCTTCAAAAATTTTATTATGCCATTCTTTTAATTGGCATGGATAAAATTGGCTTACAGTTTAGTTTCATCCTGCACATCTCATACATTTATAATTTTAGAACTGTATAATGCTTATGAGAAATTATATGTTTGCAGAAAAAAAGACAGGACACTGGAGATGCTGGATCAAACCTGACAGAATCCTCCTTCCAGTATGCTGAGACATTGACACATCTGTTCCAGCATCTTGCATGTTCCAGCATTCTGCTTGTTCCTGCCTCAACCACTTCAATTGCTGTTTCTCATTGAAGCCTGCTCCCAAGAGATCTTTGAAGAAAGCTACTAATCTTAATTGGTCCAGCATTTTAGACTGTTCCAAACAGGACTTTTATTAAGCCTGAAATTTCTCAGCATTCAAAGACTGGACCACAAATGTTATTGCTTGCTTAATTAACCAATATTTCCCAATTTTCTTTGGGCCCCCTAACAGGATTTCTGCATGTCCAAAATGTCAGCTAGAAGAAATCCATGAGAACAATGTTCAGTTTTCCTTAAAGGGGGAAAGGTATGTTTTTGGTTGTTTTCTATGGCTATAAATTTTTATTGTCATTGGGAGATATTTATAAATTATTAATGGTCTTAAACAGAGTGAAACAAAGTTATACTCAGGGATTTCTCTCTTTTCCTTTTTCTTTTTCTATCTTCCTTTCTTAGATAAGGAGAAAAGGGGTTAAAAAGAAAGGAGTATTCAGGGACATCTTATAGGAATAAGGCAAAAGGTAGATTATTGAATCTAATCAACTTAGGATTTTATTTGCTATTCTCAAATAAGGTTAATTTTAACTCTGGTATAGGATTTTTCATATTAATGCAAAAATAAGTCTATTTTTGATACATTGATATAAGCTAGCTTTAGTATATTGATACAAATTCAAGGTTACTTCCAATACTTTTAAACTGCTATTGAAAACTGGTTATGATATTAGGTAATACAAATTAATTACTAGTTAATCAACTCATAGTCATGTCAGACACTAGTCTAATTTATCACCGGAATATATATCCTAGGTTTAACAGACAGATATTCTTTTGCAGAGAGATCAATTACATAAAGATAGGTAGTCTTCAAAAACTTCAGAGACCTACAGAATATGGCACTTAAAAGTTTATTACTTTAAAGATTCTTTGACAAATGACACAGGTCATCTCCTGGCAGCACCCTATGTACCTCAAAGAAGATGATGAGCATCGAAGAACCTTCATATGGAGATGGCTTCAAATGTGGCAAACGAGTCGCTTGGATAAAATATATATATGCTCACTTCACGGCAGACATATTCTGCCATAAATGGGCAAGCTTAAATGCAAGACAAGTCAACTGCCAAACTCTGCCAAGACAAGGTAAGCAAGTCCTAAATAGTTCCTGCTTCACATTTATGTCTGTCAGATATTCTGAGCCAGAAGGCTGAAGATGATGCTCCAATGGTATAAAGAGTTATGGGCGACTGTTCAGGCAGCAAACTGTCTCTGTCAAATTTTTATTTTTTGGAAGCTGCTAACGTGCACTTCCTATTTTCTCTAATAACTAATTTTATTCCTTCTCAAGTCTCTGATGGGCCACAATTAAGCTTAAGTTGTTTAGAGGTTAAGAAATGCTTTCTCATAGAGGTAATACCAATAAGGATGAAAGTTAATTTAGGTATATAACTTTAAAATTGTCAAGATAGATAGGATAGTCAGATACTCTCTCCTAAGTTGCTAAATACTCATGGAGTGGGCATTGCACATGTAGATTTTACCTAACAGTTTTCATAATTTCATAATTATTATTGTATTGAAAGAAAAGGAGCCTTTTATTGGACTTAAAGGGGGAAATGTTGATATAATGTTCTTTTGGAATGTATACACCTTATCCTTGTTCATTCAAATGCTGATTTCTCTCCCCCACTCTCTGGTTTCACTCCGAACATTGCATTGTGATACTGATTCTAAGCATTACCTGTCACAACTTTGTGTAAACATGTCAAAATAAAGCAACCAGTCACAATGTTGAGCAATGGAGAGGAAGGAGTTGGAGGGAGAAGGAAGGAGCCAGAGGAGAGGAAGGAGTGAGAAGCAGATCAGGAGGAAAAGCAGCAGGAGAGAAGCTGGGAGAGCAGTCTGGAGGAGAGGTCCTGGAACACTGTAGAGAAATGAACCGGACTTAAGATATCACTAAAAGCAAGTATAATGGGTGAATCTGAACGGTATGAAACTATGCAGGCTTGGAGGTTTAGGATGGAGTAACTATTGCCCAGCATTGTGTTCTAGGTTAACTAAATAAATTCTAGTCTCTGTGTGGTGATTTGGTTAAACAGCTGTTTAGGATTAACAGCAGCTTTACTAAAAGATATAGAATTGTAAATATTAATTTAATACAGCAAAACAGCATAGTATTAACATTAATAAAGTAGGCTTTTCACAAGCTTGCCCTACAAAAAGTTCCAGTCTTAACTCAGCAACCCTGATCTGCTTCCATTGCAAGCTGCTGCAGACTAGCACACTGCTTAAGAAACTGCTCACACTCCAGTCTCCAGTTCATGTCTCTATGCTGCCACCATTTCCAAGGTCACTTCAAAATACACTTCAACGGGATATCTTTCATTGCCTCTTCTTTCTCTCTTTATTCTTCTCTGTGACCATCAGGACTTGCTTATTGCAACCAAGTGCAAGATATCCAGTAGAAATGTCAGTGCTTAAAATCTGCATTGTTTAATAAGTAACCATCACCAATGTATGTTTGTTGAAAAAAAAAATCAAGTTTCAATTTTTGAAATATTTGAAAACAATTTTATCCGGATAAATCGTTAACATTTGTGGGAAATGTGAAGCTAAAAGAAGACCCAACGTTTAACAAATTTATGCTTAACTGGTTCAATGCACAAGGAGACTCACAAACACACACACTCACACACATACACATACATCTTTTCATTGTCTCTATCCTGACTATGTCTAGTTTATTAATCATTCTCTCACTGTAATGTTCTTTTCAAGCGAAAGCAAAAACAGCCTTCCTTGAGGACAGATAAGATAGGAGATCTGAGTACAAAATGAAATGTCAATTACTTAGCATAAGATTAAGAGAATAATTATTATTTTCATCTAACACTGTTTGAACCCTTTTCAAAATACCTGAATATGATTTAAGATCTTTAAACTTTATGGTTGTTGATTCCTCCATCTATATATATATATTTCCTTCAGGTATAACTCAAAGGCCAAAATTAAAGCTATCAAAATTGTTACTGCTAATATCATCATGATCATCATCAACATCATCATCATCATCATTAATATGGGCTTTGGTTGAATTGTATCCTCCATGTCTCCGGTTCTATTTTCAAAGTCATCCACATACATGAACAGGTAAAGACCACCATGTTTGTTGCAATGTTGAAGAAAATGGATCAGACAATACACAATCTGCTTGCCATGACCAACTATATTGAGAAAGAGTAACTTTTTGTGACGATATCCTCATCCATGACAGAATATAATCCTTACATAATCCTTGAATTTCCCTCTTAACTACATAAAGGTAGTATATGTACCATGCATGTCCTTCTCCTCAGATACACTACAATACTAATAATACCCAATTGATGGTACTATTACATGGACACTAAATAAAAATTTCTAGACCTTCATTTTCATTTAAGTTTTATCTTCTTCAGTTTTTGCTCAGATCTACTACAGCAATAGTTCAGGAGTAGTCTTTCATAAAGGCAGTTCCCTGTTACTTAAAAAAAAAAAAAGATAAGGGTAACTTAGAGTGCTGGTCCATTATCACCATGGAGAGGAGTATGATAGCAGACAGGAAGGAATGGTGGTGAATAAGTAGCTGAGAATTCACATATGATCCAAAAGTTGCAGTCAGAGAGGCAGGTAGTGGAGGGAGGAAGAGAAAAAGAAACTGACCTTTCATGGACTTTTGAAAGCTCAACAAAGCCCACCCAGTGACACACCTCCAATGGGACCATGTCTACTCTAACAAGGCCACACTTCCTAATCCTTCCCAAACAGCTCCACTAACTGGGTACAAAACAGTCAAACATCTGAGACTGTGCAGGATATCCTCATTCAAATGACACCATCAGCCAACAGTTTGTTAAAATAATAACAGATGAAGTTCTACCTTAGAATAAGAAGGAGGAGAGGAGAAAAAAGCTTATTTTCATTCTTTTATAAAAGAATCCAAGAATATTTTGACTCAAAATTTCATTGAAATTCACTGATGACAACTTATATAAATATCTCCAAGGCATGTTGGATAAATTCATCACATCAACCTCCAGAGAATGACACTCTTCCTTAAGTGACGATTCTGGCAATGGAACAGAACTCTAAAGAATACACAAAATGGAAGTATTATAACTAATAAGTAAATAATCATCTACAATTTCTTTTTTCCATGGCTCCAAATATTATAATCTGGAACCAAAGAAGATAACATGTATCAAATATATTTCAGTACAAATAACATCATTTGAATAAAAAAAGAACATGTGAATAGCCTTGCCGAAAATTAACCCCAATGTGTATATAAGTTTATAATAGTCTAGGAGAAGTTATGCTTGTATCAATTGTTCTATCAGTTCATCAAAAAATTTAATCATAAGCATTGTCATGGCATGAAAAGGTAGTGAAATCTAGTGCATGGCTGTAATTTAATCTTTTCATTAAAAAAAAAAAACTTGTTGAATAAGTCTGTGTTCTGTTCTTTTATTAAAATCTCCCAAAGAAATTACTAACATGGAGAATGAAATGATCAATCAACTGAAAATGAACTTTTTTAAAAGGATTGTTTCATGAATTTATAGAACTATAATCACCTTGTAGCCATAAGCAGAAGAGAAATGTGTGTGTTCTGATGAGGGAACACCAATTCATACATTAATTAAATTTCAGCAAAGTCTTCTTTCAGAATATGCTTCTCATTTTGTTAATGATTCAACTAGTATATGAATGAAGACTAGTTTGACTTAACAAGAAAGAGAAAAAGCAGAGAGAGAGAACTCGACAAAATATATTTCTAACCTCACACCCTTACAAAAAAACAGTCACTGTGAATAGCTAAGGGCCGCACAAATCTGGATTCCCCAGGATGCAGTCTCTCGTGCATATCAGACATATTGAGCATTACCTAGACACTGGTGAGTCTTGAAAGTCCTGAAGCTCTTTCCCAGTTTACTAAGGAATCAAAAGAGGAACACTTCTAGAGGTGTATACAGAAACAGGATAACGAGGCAAGAAAGTTTTGCACATTGCTGTTTAGATTTATAGGTCATAGCACAAGTCTGTAATTACAAAAGCTTATTGAAGTTTTTGTGCCTAGTGTCAACTGTAACTTATAATTACACATACAAGATTAAAGATTTTCAGAAAAAATAATGTGGAATTCTTATTACTTAGAGTTCAAAACATGTAACCATTAACAAAAAGAAGAAACAGAATAAGAAGGAGGAAAAGAAGAGGAAGGAGAAGGAAAAGAAGGGGAAAGAGAAGAGGAGAGCTTTGGTTACATGATATTACTTTGCTACAAAGTTTAACACTGTATTTACATGCTGATTCATCATCTGTGTGGCTACAGTGTAGCTGCATGTTAAGCATACAATTATATCATGTATTTTAAGTAATTTTAGATATTTTTAATCACTTAAAAATAACAAAAGATACACAAAGTACATATAAAAGCCAAAGCATTACCTCTTCCTTTTATGCTACATCACATTTTCCACATGTTAATTGTATAATTAAATCACCTTAGAACATTTATCTACCCAGAGAATACATGGCAAATGAGTTGTCATTCTCAAGAAGGCTGTATGATAACCTGATTTGTTTAAAGTATTATAACTGATATAGCAAAATTATTTTGTTCCTGTATACTTAAAAACATTTGCATTTATTTTATTATTATTACATTCTCCTAGCTTAAAATGCCAACTTCAATACCAAATTCTTCTCCGTTCCTTCAAAGTTATATTTAACAATAATTTGTCTTCTTACTTAAAACTACTGACAAGCATAACCCCTCTCACCCAGGAAATTGTCTGAATTGTAAAGTACTTGTTTCTCTTTAACAGGGTTTTAACCTTTCTAAAATTTCAAGGTTTCCAGAGGACAATCTAAGCAGACATTGAAAAGTTTCCAGGAAATTTTTTTTAACTGAATCAGAAGTGATAAGGATTAATTAGCTACATCTGTCCACATGGCAGTGCCGATGTAGAAACAATAACAGAATGAAAAGTCTGTCAACAGAAATTGGCAGTGATGAAGACTTTTCAGCCTCTCTAACCCAAACCCTCACTGCAAAGACATCACAGAAAAAGGTATAACAATGATATGGAGAATATATAACACACTGGGCTTGAAACAGGTAAGTCCAGGAATCATTCTAAATGGTTGTAATTTAACAAGAAGTAAAATCAGAATCCAACATTGAATGTTCCCTTGGTATGAAAAAGAATGAACATTATATTGTCCATTCCAAGGACATTAGAATTTTTCCTTATCGGTTTCTGATTTATATATAACTGAATAATCACAAGGGTGGAGAAGTGCAAGGATACAGAGTGACTTAGGATAATGATTAATACAAAAGTTATGCAACTAGCATGACTTGCAGTTTATCATCTTAACCCTCGCTGCTAGCCATTCTCTTAATTCTGTCAGTTAGATCAGATCTGCGGTTCTCTGGAGCAGTGCCATGCTTAGAAAGGCCTGGATCCAGCTTAACACCCCCCTGTCAATCTTTCAACATTTGTATCAGTTTTTACAAGCGACAACATTTTGAAGTTTTCTTGAGTCTTCTCTATTCTTGGCAACTCATCCCTACTCTCCCATTCTCCTTCATGACTGTCCCCTATGCTGTTTTTTATCATGCCAAGAATACCTCCCTTCTTGTTTCAGATTAATGATTTGGAATTATTATTTTGCTACAGAGAAATGAATGAAAACTATTAAAGGAGAGTTTCTTTCCTACATCTTATATCCAATTATTTATCCACATATATGTAACTATACTTCAATAAAGTCATGTCTCCAATTAAACTGGATAGATTTCTTTCTTTCTTTCTTTCTTTCTTTCTTTCTTTCTTTCTTTCTTTCTTTCTTT
>NW_026596073.1:6290208-6298276 GCF_907164565.1 Psammomys obesus | reverse complement strand
TTTCTTTCTTTCTTTCTTTCTTTCTTTCTTTCTTTCTTTCTTTCTTTTCTTTCTTTCTTTCTTTCTTTCTTTCTTCTCTTTTCTTTCTTTTTCAAATTTATTTTTAATTTTGTTACAATTTATTCACTTTGTATCACAGCTGTAGCCCTCTCCCTCATCCCCTCCCTATCCTGCCCTCCCTCCTTCTTTTCCTCCCCTGCCCCTCTCCTAGTCCACTGATAGGGGAGGTCCTCCTCAGCTGCCATCTGACCCTAGCCTATCAGATCTCATCAGGACTGTTTGCTTAGTGGGGGTAAGGCTGCCCCCCACTTCAGGGGGAGGTGATCAAAGAGCCAACCACTGAGTTCATGTCAGAGACAGTTCCTGTCCCCCCCCACACAACCACCTTTTTTTCTGAATTAGCCACCAAATATTTGGTCTATTCAGTGCTATAACAGGTTGATCAATTGTGAAATTCATGTACTTCAGTCCAGTAATTCAAGTTCCATTTTGTCTTTAACACTTAGTCATGTTTTGCATCAGCGACTCCTAAGACTGCTCAAAAGGCCCTGATCCACCAAACAGTGTGGATCTACTAGGGACTCCTAGCACTCTAGTGAAGTCTCAAAACAGATCTGAGGCTAGGACAGTGATTGCTGCCCGCTTAATTTACTGAAGTCGCCTAAGGTGACCCGCCCCCGCCCCAACATCTCCCACATTTCCTTATGGTCGCACCAATCTGATTGAATGTTACTGGTACTTGAGGCTGTCATGGGATGCTCTGATCACCCTTTCAATTATTTACAGGCTGTTACACTGGACAATAAAGTGATATCTGTGCCTTTGAGTCTGGTCTCCGGAGTCTGATTCCTGGGATCCTGAATGGGCTCCCTCAGCACTCAGTCCCTCTCCCTGTCTGATCCTGACCCCCAGACCTAGTGAACATAAAATGTAACATATGACAATAATTGAAGAAAAGGGTTGATTAATAGACAACAAAGAAATAAGCAGTAACTTATAAAAACGTATTTATCTATTCTTATATTAGCCTTTCATCTTCACGCACTTGACAAATGAGTTTACCCTGACTTAATGAGTTGAAAAGCAAAACTGAAATTTACGTATTAAGAAAAAATTAAAATCTGGTTTTATTTATAGTATTTAGTGTATAAATAACATTATCATTGTTTTTATACCTGAAGAAAATCTTACTATAATATTATGAGGAATAATTAATTTCTTGACACTATATTTTCCTTAGGGATAAGAATTAAACACATGGGATTTGTAAGTACCAAATAGACACTCTTTAGTCTCAAGCATGAGATATATATATATATGATAATATATATGTGAATTATATATAATTAACATATTAACATATGTTAATATATGGTTTTTTTTGAATTTTATTTTTTTCTTATCAGTTACATTTTATTAACTCTGTATCCCAGCCGTGTCCCGATCCCTCATTCCCTCCCAGTCCCTCCCTCCCTCCCTCATCTCCACCGTGCCCCTTGCCAAGTCCACTGATAGGGGGGGGACCTCCTCCCCATTCATCTGATCCTGTTTTATCAGGTATCTTCAGGACTGGCTACAGAGCTCTCCTCTGTGGCCTAACAGAACTGTTCCTCCAGTGGGGGGTGGGGAGGCCAAAGAGCCAGTCATTGAGTTCCTGTTAGAAATAGTCCTTGTTCCCCTCACTACAGGAAACCAATTGGTTACTGAGCTACCACAGGCTACATCTGAGCAGAGGTTCTAGGTTATATTCATACATGGTCCTTGGTTGAATGTCAGTCTCAGAAAAGACCCTGTGCCCAGATATATTTGGTCCTTGTGGAGCTCCTTTCCTTTCCTCACCAGACTAACTCCCCTTCTTTCTTATGATTCCCTGTACTCTGCCAAAGGTTTGGTCATGAGTCTTTGCTTTGAAAACACTGCTAGTTAGAGTCTTTCAAATGCGCTCAGTAGACTCCTGTCATATGTTCAATGCGCATCCCATCTGTCTTTCTAAACGAGGATTGATAATCTTACCCCATGTCCGCCCTCTTGATTATCTTTTTTAGGTGTATAGATTTCATTATGTTTATCATATCTTATAGGTCTATATAAGTGAGTATATACCGTGTTTGTCTTTCTCCTTCTGGGATATTTCACTCAGGATGATCTTTTCTAGATCCCACCATTTGCCTGTAAATTTCATGATTTCCTCCTTTTTGATTGCTGAGTAGTATGTTAATAGCAACTTCATTAAAAAAAAATGCCAGATCTTGGAAACAACCAAACTCTCCATTGTCAAAAGTTAATAGACTGATACTCCAACCAAGGACCATGCATGGAGATAACCTAGAACCCCTGCACAGATGTAGCAGTTCAGTATCCAAGTGGGTTCCCTAGTAATGGGAACAGGGACTGTCTCTGATGTGAACTGATTGGCCTGCTCTTTGATCACCTCCCCCTGAGGGGGGATCAGCTTTACCAGACCACAGAGGAAGACAATGCAGCCAGTCCTGATGAAACCTAATAGGCTAGGGTAAGAGGGAAAGGGAGGAGGACCTCCAATATCAGTGGACTTGGAGATGGGCATAGGAGGAGATGAGGAAAGGAGGATGGGATTAGGAGCGGAGAAGGGAGGGGACTACAGCTGGGATACAAAGTGAATAAACTGTAATTAATGAAATAAATGAATAAATTTTTAAAAATAATGTTAATAGACTAGGAAGCACCCTGGTAAGTCACTGCCACAAAAGCCAGTTCTCAAAACACAAAAGGACATGGAAAAGCTTAAAAGCATATTGCTAAGTACTGGGTGACTTCTCTCTTCCCAGCCGTTAGGAGTCACTGCTCTTTCACTGTCTGCAGAGTTTTGTCTGAAGTTATACTTCTCAATTTCCCATTATTTGTTAAAGTGATCAACTTCCATTCTTTAAAATCCAATAAATGTATAAGAAAAACGTTACCTTATTAAGAAAGTAATCCTACTTAATAAAAATATTTAGCAACAATATAGTTTGGTTCTGATGGCAAACACTGAGGACAGAAAGGCGAAGATCCTCAATATAATAGGCTTTACTGCCTAACAGCTATGTCACCTTTGACCAAACGATTTTTAGTTTGGGCTTCTCAGCACCTAAGTTTAAATATTTAAAAAACAGAGGTATTTGTAGCTATTTCCTGTTTTGTTTTGTTTTTTTTCTGACATGAATGTTTAGAAACCTAATAATCTTTTATTTCTTCTCGTGTAAATAAGAACAGTATCAAGTTATTCCATAGTTATGTTTGAACCATTAGTGTGAATTTACTGCTTTCTACCTATGAGAATTCTGCAATAAGCAAGCCGCTTGTTTACACTGATATGAATGTGCTTAATTAAAAAGTCTTGCTCATTTCCAAACCTTAAAGACATGGTCAATTTACAGTGTTCAGTATCAAATCCAAGCCTTTTGTAAGTACATGATGATCTTATCTAGGTATAATTAACTTAAAAACATGCTTATATTGTTGAATATTTTATATTGCTAAACATTAGCTGCATTTCCTAGACTTGGGTTCCTATCTTTCTTAAGAAGAAACACAAGCATCCCTTTAAGTGTTCACGTGTCCTACTGGATTCTCGTGTTGCTATGCAATCTGTTGCTATTTGTAAAATATTTATTCGCATTACTTTGGTTGGCTGATTCAGGTTTCATTTCCACAGAGAGCTGCAGTGAAGCTTTTCAAACATTCTAAATGTATCTCAAATCCCTTTTCTCTGTAGACTTCTTAGATTTTCATGGTCTGGTAGGAGGAATATTTTTTTTCAGCTATCATACTGGAAGAATTTCAAGGATGAATAAAATCACAAGCAAAGTGTGGTCTGAAAAAAAATGTCACACAGGAAAGCTCTGATACACAGAGTAGGGCTCTGCCTTGGGAACTTGGAACTGTGCTCTTGGTATCCTGCTGACTCATGGTTTGACCTTGTTCAAGGACTCCCTTCACTGTATGTGGCAAATGAGCAAAAAGTGTCAATATCTCCTACAATCGTTAATGGTAGCTTCGGTATTAATAACCTCTTTTAATGACAAATCTCAAAAGGAGTGCTGCTAAGAAATGCAAAACATCACTATTATTTATGCAAAGGAATATAATAAAATGCAAATGGAAAGCTAGAGTATATTAATTTGAAAAAACATGAATAGGTTTTAGAGGACTGGCAGAAATTCAAAGGGCTATTTGTTCTGACATAAAACAAATTTTGAATTCTAAGAATCAGATGAAAGAAAGAAAATGATTGTTGTACATGCAAACCCTCAACTGTACAATGCATTCAGGGGTCTTGGAGTTGAATTTCATTCACATTCAGATACACTTCCATTGCTCACACTTTTGTTTTGTCCATGAAAAGCCCAGCTGCTTGTCCAGCTGTGTATCAGTCATTCTTGACCGCAGCTTTATTAGTGGGTTTGTACTCCTGCTATTTCCTCCAATGCTAAAAATGATAGAGCCTTTATTTCCTCCATTTGAAGGTCATACAGAAAAGTTGCTGATTCTGCGAGCACAAGAATTATAAAAGAGATACCATTCAGATATTCTCTTATAAACATATGGTGTTTATCAGAATTCAATCACAAGTGCTCACAGCTTTATCGCATTGCTGTCAAATGATCAATTATCTGAAGATAAAGAGCTCAGCTTTTGAAAAGAAATCCTATATTCCTACTACTCCCACTGCAATTTCAAGTAACTACACACAAAATATATTTTAAGAAAGGCTGTCACACTTCTATCACTTACAACACTTATCAGAAAGGCAGAGCCTCTGTGATCTGTGGAATGGTAGAACCAGTATCAGCTTTCCCTGAGACCAAAGAGTGGTTTGACCTTGGATAGCACCCTCTCCTCCCTGTCAGCCTCCATTTATACACAAACCTGAGCGATATTAAAGCTGTATCACAAAACTGTGTTCTGTGATCATATTTAGAGGAAGGTTAAGGTGGCAGAAAATAAAGTAAAGAATTCAGCTGGATGAGATTTGGGGTTACTGCTAGTCTAACTGTATATATCTTATTCCTTGAGTTTAAAAAAATTCAGTTTAATTGAAATGTTTCCCCTTCTAAGTATGTTTAAAATAATAAGCTGATTTCTACAACCTTTGCATTGGGATTGCAGAGTTAATGAAGAAACAGTTGATGAGATTATGCTCAATCTGTTCCTTAAGCAGAGCTGCATTGGAGGTTTGCTCTGATTAATCTTGTGTTATTACAGCATTACGCGTTTAAGGATGTTTCTGAGTGTCTTCTGAGAAAACACAGTCTGCCAGTTCATATGGCCACCAGGAAAACGTATAAAAGAATAAATACATATTTTTTCTAGAGTTATAAAATTGTGATAGATATATAAGTTTGCATATTGGTTATTTTCTTCAATCATAGGCAGAAATGGTGCCTTTTAAAATATACAAGCAGATTTCTGTATGTTATTAAGCAATCTTCTACCTTTTTCCCCTAAATTATTTTGCCAGTACCCCTTCCGGAATTTCCATTTCTGGTAGTGGTCATGAGTTTAAAGGGTCTTGGTAAAGTATGGAGATAATTATACCACACAATTGTGACAACATACAGGTTCAATGCAATTTTGTCTCGAACAGAAGAACATCACAATGATGAGGTTTTTTTATATTATAAATGGTGAGCTCTGTGCAAATATATTCTGATAAAGATGAAATTAAAATTTAGTTAATCAGATATCAAGAGATATGAAACACAAAACCCAATGAGATTCAAAAGCAATAAAAGATTTTTCAAAATATGACATCATGAATAAAGGCATCAAGTTAATTTGAGTCATCAGACTAAATGAAAACACTAAAACTTTTTTAACTGCCAGAAGAAAACAATGGAAAAATAACCTTGCTAAAATGGTTATTTTCATTTTTATGCAGTAGTCATAGACCCAAACCTTGGAAAACTGGAAATCATAAAAAAAAATGTATTCTTCTTTTCTGTTTGTATCTTAACAACAAAGAAAAATAGGCAAACATTCAGAGGTTACTTGCAAGACATATGTCTGGTGAAGAACTTGTGTCTATAATGTGTAAAGAAATATGAACTCAGAATTAAGAGAGCCAACAAGACAATTAAACCCTGGACAAAAGCTCTGCAGATATGTCATTAAAGAAAAGAGTAGATACTGAGCAACATCCATAAAAATGTGTTCAGTATCATTAGTCAACAGAAATATTAATTAATCAGCATGAAGTATTACTATAAAACTACTAGAAAGGCTAGAAATGGAAAACTGTGCAGCATAGTCAAAGATATTGTGATTAAAATTCATGAGAAAAGGTACATGGAATTTTGTTTATCATAGGTCATATTTAATACTTGTGCTATTAATTTGGGTTGGATTATTTGGATAATATGATAACATGCATAAAAACATTTTTACTAAATGATTTGCAAAAAGGAGTAGCTCACAATACAAAAATCAAGATAACTGTACCTACACATTCATCATTTGGAAAAAAATCAATAGTTAAGTGGCAATTATCAAAACTCAAATCAAATTGTACTTAACTTGTGTACTAGAACATCTACACTTCCAATTAAAACAGTAGATATCTCAGACTTTGTTGAATCTGGTCCCTATCCCTCTCTGATTTATAGGTTTTCCAATCTTGCATTTAGTCACAAGTGGAAAATTATATGGGAAAATACTAAATGGGTGTCAGGAGATCTGAATCTTTATCCTCTCTGAATGTGACCCAATCAATTAACCATAATAAAATTCAATTTCTTTCTAAGAGGACTTCAAATGTTAAAATATCTAATTCCATTAGATGACAAATTAAAATGAAAGAAAAATAGCTCCTTGAGCCATTATATTACAGTATTGAATTTAAAGTATATCATTAATAAGATGTTGGAAAATTAAAAGCCTTTAAGTCTTTCAAATTCTCTTTATGTATTTTATTTATAATGTATAAAGTTATTATTTTATATATTTCCAATTGTATTAGATGTTGTACTTAAATACACATTTATCATATATTTAGCAATATAATGCAACTTCTTCATAAGAATGCAATAATAAATAATGCAACTGAAAACACGATAGTACATGGATTAAGAGCATGCGTTTACTTATTTTGTCAACATGGTATGACTTGGCATTCTTAATATTTCTGGATCACGTTAGCATCAATGTCTTAGAACAGGGGTTCTCAGTATCCTAACGCTGTGACCCTTCAAGACAGTTCCTCTAACTGTGGTGATCCCCAGCTATAAAATTACTTTCATTGCTACTTCATAACTGTAACTTTGCTACTGTTATGAGTCATGATGTAAATATCTGTGTTTTCCGATGGTCCTAGGTGACCCCTGTGAAAAAGTCATTTGACCCCCAAAGGGGGTCCCACAGGTTGAGAATCACTCCCTTGGACAACTATTTCAGCACATTTACACTATGTGTTTAAAGGAATCCGCCTCTAGACAGGAGCTGGTTGAAAGTTATAATATGACACTGAGTTGTAAATACTAGGGCTATATGTTTGAGGACATTGGCCTCTAAAGAAGAAGTAGTTGGAGATATAATACTGAATTATATGTATTAATTCACTTTTAAGGAAAGGACTTATACTTAAATGGTGAGATACTTGTGCATACCTATTATGATACTGATAGTTTTAAGCAACAAGCTTCAATGAGGATTTCTTATTTGGGGGCAGACATGCTTGCCCTTTTGATGTGCGACGTCCTCACATACCTATAGGTGTCTCATGCTGGTCCACAAGCTTCACTCATGACTTTTAGAACTGGTAAGACAAAGCTGTCTAATTAAGGTGATTTCTCACCCATTCACCTGCTCACTAAAAAAATAAGCACGAGCAAAAAGTAACACAGTAGAGGAAGACAGATAATTTGTTTTTTTTAATAAGCGTTTTAGGCACTTTTTTTTTTTTTTTTACATGAATGAGAATGTTACATTTCAGGTCATCTTAGTTCCCAGACATGTTATATCATTCTGTAACGATTTCATATCATAGCCTATTCTGGGAACCTAAAAGAAGAAGAAGAAGAAGAGGAGGAGGAGGAGGAGGAGGAGGAGG
>NW_026596073.1:6233979-6290108 GCF_907164565.1 Psammomys obesus | reverse complement strand
AAGAAGAAGAAGAAGAAGAAGAAGAAGAAGAAGAAGAAGAAGAAGAAGAAGAAGAAGAAGAAGAAGAAGAAGAAGTTTACAAGAAACCACATTGTGTTTCAGAGTTAGCTCCTTGGTCTGTTAAGCACAATGGAGCAGCGTTTTGCTAAACTTGGCAACAGGAAGGAAGAATTTGTTGATTCCATGTAAGAGTGTAAGCAACCCCGATTTCTATTAAGCATCTCTGAAAAAGAACAAATGTGGCCAAACTCTAACATTCATTGCTCCAAAGAGCTACTTAGCATACAAGCACTTCATCAGAAAATTGAAAAGACCGAGGACCAGCATCCTATACTCTCTGCTTCAACACAGATTGCCCAGGACTTCGGCTACAGCCATAGTGATGCTATGGTGTTCTTCCTCACTCTGAGCACCAGGGAAAACGGATGAAAGGAACAAGAAGGAAGCGAAACAAAATCCAAATTCCTATTCCTCTGTGACCAAATTTAACAAGCCTTGAAATTGCTAGAAAATGAAATCTCATTTAAGAGGAAAGAATGCATTTCCATTACCCAATCATCAAGTTCAAACCACTTATCCTAGCAATGCAAACTGACGGCACATGCATGTGGATAATCACACGGGAAGCAGTAATGGTACATCTCAGCGGAGTGCCGAGCCCCAAAAAGTCCATAGCCCAGGCAGGAACAATTCTTCTGCATGCACTGGCCTCATGCTGAGTTTTGTCACAGGGCAATTTCATCAGTGGAGAATACAGGAAGCTCACAGGCAACAACAGATCTTTATTCCCAGCAAGTTGCTTCTCTAGGGGAATAGAAATCAGCTTTTCCCTCAGCAGAAGGGATTGTTAAGTAGCCGTATTTTTGTGTTTGCAGAAGAATTAGGAAAGGAAGAAAATGAGCTGTTTTCCATATGTGAGGAGAAAAACAAGAGGTTGACAATGCAGCAGGAGAGCACATTTCTTTTTTTTTTTTTTTATCTTTTACCCCCCTCTTCTAAGGAATATTCAATCCTTTCAAAAGGCTTATAATATAATCATTAGGTGTAACTGAGATGACAAGCGATATCTGCATTGGTTACCTATTACTACCTTAGGAAGCCGGAAGCAGTAGATTCAGGAAGAAAGCATACTGCAGGTCAAAGTGGACTGTCATAGGGTCTCTAACAGTGTGAAGATCTTGACAAATTTTCAGGAATTATTTAATATTTTCTGACAGTGTCCAAAGACATACAGGATCCCAATTATATATGTCTATATGTACAAACAGATTTCTAATAAATATTCACATATCTATAGTTAAACACGTTTTTAATTATATATAAACATACCCACCTATTTTGTATTTTAAATTAAAAAAGAGCTATACCTCATTGGAGTTAATTAAAGGCTTGGCAGGAAAATTACATTTTTACCAACCTAGTGAGGTTTCAGAACGTCTACAAAGTGACACTGCCCCAGGACCATAATTCCCCTTACATGTTTACTGTTAAGAGATATTTTTAAACAGTGAACAGTACATTCAATACTATAATCATATAATTTGTTTCATATTGGAATACATGGAAAGAGATCTTTGAACATTCGCGTTGTTTAAAACAATTGTATGAATGGTGTTCAGGCAGGTCTACCCAGGAGGAGGAACGGTGTTTGACAATATGCATGGGAACACACATGCAAAAACGTGATGTCGAGATGGATACTAGGAATGATGAGAGCAATTTTCCACTTTCCCT
Organism: Psammomys obesus; assembly: GCF_907164565.1. Lineage (NCBI taxonomy): Eukaryota > Metazoa > Chordata > Mammalia > Rodentia > Muridae > Psammomys > Psammomys obesus. The sequence goes on along the minus strand of NW_026596073.1, from coordinate 6,288,374 downwards.
AAAACAGTGCTGAGTAGCTTACAAAATTCTCTCTAAGGACCAATCCCAGGATTTGCAAATGCATATAATTAAAAAGACAAAAAGCAAACAAACCCATAAATATAATTGAAAATGTCCCACTATGAGTCACATTTGGCACAGAGGCTAGACATATTTGCAAATATGTTTCTTGAATGTGGGTGGGTTTCTCCCCCAGACCCTTTTCTTTCTGTCTTTTTTACTAAATAAAATTCATTGTTAAGGAAATCCCAAGATGGGTTCTTATCCATCATTCCTGAACCTGAAGATTAAACCATGCATAAGTAACCTTGTATAAGATTCTTATTATCACTGCCATGATTATTGACACTATATTCTTATTTAGTATCAATGACTCTTCTGGATAGTCTGTCCTTCCATGGTTTCCTTACTCCCTAGCCCCAGATGGGACATAAAGATGTACAAAAATTTTAAGATAGAGTGAATATACTTTAGCATTAGTAATTTATAGTTATCTATCTGAGTCAATATTACAAACTGATTACAAAGCTTCATGTTCATGGAGCTTCATAATATCTAAATATATGTACAGTACATTTGTTCCAAAACAACAGGAGAGAGAAACAATCTTATTATTGATCGTGTTGCACTTTAATAGCTTCCAATGAATTGCCATTCTGCCCATGATTTTGAACTCCAGTTACTTCACTCAATAATTTAATCACCATCATAAACTTTTACTTAGAATGCATATGCCCCAGTTCTTCTTTGAAGTAATTTCCAAATGTCAATTTACCTTTGCAATATGCTTTACAGTAGTTCCACATAAGAAAAATGACACAAAAACATTAAGGAGTTAGCCAAATAGTAGAATTAGGTTTCAAACTCAGAAGTCTGATTGGGACCCCAAAACAGTACCACTGAGCACTAATTCTCTACACATAATAAAAATCATTTTCTTCCATATTAATAATTTTAACAATCTAGTCTGTTAACACTTTTTGTGCATCTACATTTTTGCTACTAAACTAGGTACTTGAGACATGAAAATATCAAATAGAATGAAACTTTCTGACCAGAAGAAAGTTTGTTGGTGCTAAAGTCAGAAACAAATAAAAGACGTTAATCAGTGTGATATACAAACTATCAGTCATCTGAAAGAAAAAAAGTCAAATAAGAATGACTGCATAGACAGGGAGTGACAATATACTGTTCTAAATGTCTTCATTGCAGAGAGAGCGTTTACGATGAGGATGAAAGGAAGTAAGGGTGCACAAGAAGGACATTCTAACAAAGTGCATCAAATACAAGAACCCAGAGGCTAAGCAGTACTGAATATATGTAAGTAATATTAAGAGGACCAGCATATCAGCAGTAGCAGGAACAAAGGGGCAGAAATGTAAAAAGTGAGCTCAGAAAGAGATGGGGATCTGGACACAAAAAAATATCTAGTTTGCTTTTGCCAACTTCTATTTGAAGCAGAAAGAGTTCTCTAGGATTTATCTCTGATTAATGACAGGGCCAGTTAGTCTCAAACCTCTGTAATAGTTATAGTTTTGGTTGATGCACAGAAGGAAAACATGAAATACATCTATTGATTTGAATATATTTTGTGAATACTCTCAAGCAATATAGTTACAACTTTTTGGTTTAAAACTCAGAAGAGTAAGAGGAATTCAGTGATGACAACCTTGAAATATATGATGTTTTGAGGGATCTGAAATAGCAAACAGATAAAACTAGTCCCTGAGTCATCAATCTTTCCCTTTCTAAAATATTCAGAAAGAGCTGCAAAACAATTACTTCTACCTGATGCATACTAAAATGAAGAACTCTCCAGACACTCTTATTTCCTGGAAGTAGCAAGCAGAATCCTGAGTGCAAGCTTAATTTGCCTCTAGCTTCAGTATTCACATCCCAAATGAGATAAAGTAAAATCAAAATTGAGAGAAACAATTGTAAGGCTTAAAAGTCACCAGTATCGTCCTTGGGCTCCTCACTCTCAGGAGCCAGACACATCATTTCAATTGATATTTACAAAGAGGATAGGTTGAATCTTTCTTCTCGCTTCTCTAATGTGACTATCTTATGACTGAGACATCAAGGTTTAAATAAGAAACATGTAAGTCACTAATGTAACCTTCAGAAAACTACTTACCCTCTCTGACATTTCATTTACACCCACAGCCTTGAACAAAGTACCTGATTGAAAGAGACAGTTCGTGTCTTCTCTGGCTGTAGGACAACATGGTGGCATCCATAAAGAATTAATTGGGCTCTGAAACAAGGAAGAACCACACAGCTGCTGCCATGATTATTCCACCTTCATTGTGATGATGTGTTTGTCCTCTGCCTCAAACTTATTAATAGATTCTAAAATATCCATGTCCATTCTTTAGCCGCTCCACATTCCCTAATGCTTGAATTCCCAATATGTTACCTATGGTGAGGACTTTAAGAGAAAATTATAGTGAGGGAGAGGGAATGTGGTGATTATGATTTTGTTCCAATTATAGCTTCAGAAAATTATGTTGATCATTGCACATCTCTGTATTATTCTTTTCCATGGTGAGAGAATTGGAGATTCTTTTGAAGGGCAAAAAAAAGGAGATTTGCTGTTTTCCTCCATTTAACCCCCTAGAGTTCCTAGATCAGTTTTCTGACAGTGTTGTTTAAGCATCCATCTTAGAAGCAATTATCTGAAAACTGCTATCAGTTAAGACTAGGAGGAGATTTGACTAAGTTGTCATCTGTCACTGTCCCTTCCAAGTTTATGCTTATTTTATAAACCTGGGAATTAGAACTTTCTGCCCCTAATCCCTCAAAGATTCTTATAAATGGATTTTTGTTTGCTTTAATCCATTCTAACACAAAGAGAGAAGTGTCTTTTCATGAATCTCTGTTGTGTTTTAAGACTAAGTTGGTTTTGTTGGGAAGGGGTATTTAAATGTTTTTAAAAGACATTCAGGTGAGACTTAAACCATTGCACAACAATTCAAACTTACTCCTTTGAAACTGCATTTTTATATGTGTCTGGGAGGAAAAGATAGTTCTTGACAGCTACTGTCAGAATTTTCCTGTCATCAGCTTCAAGATGAGCTGGGAAGTGATGCAGTTACATACTAGAAAAAGTACAAAATTTATAATCTAGCCAAATAGGAATCAAAATGATATTCATTCATTAATATACCTATGGAAGGTTATTTATCAAAGCTCCATTCATTACTGAAACATTATTCATTTACATTTATTCATTAATATATAACTTCATTAAGATAATGAACTAAGTATTCATTCATTAATATAGCCATGGAAGTTCATCTTTCATCAAAGCTTTAATTTCCTCATATAATAAAAGGCAAAATATCTTTCATACCTGAATGATCATCATCTAATAGGAAAACTTGGAAGATTCTAGAAAGACATCATGCCTGGATCTTGAACCTTAATGTCCCTACCATCTTCATCATCAACATAGTATGAAAAGGCAAAGTAGGTGCCCATTCTCCTGATGATTATCAAGAAACCATGTGCCTAGAGTTATTATTTGGACCATGGTGCGCTAGTGATAACTATTTTCTTGAGGGCACGAGTTGTTTTGGGAATCTCATACTTGGCAGTGTCTACAAACCCATATAAGAGATATAAGAGGGACTGTATCACCCTTAGATCTGAAACTAACCCTGTGTAGGGCTTTTTAGCACCCAAGCACAAATGCAAGCATACGCGAAGTTTTCCCATGCTGCCTCCTCAGTTCCCAAGTCCTCCTTGAAAAGAATGTAAAGCTACTAAGCTTATCTCTTCCTCTTCATGGTTGGCCAGCTCTTATGAGACTCTGAAAACTTGGCATGATACCTACAAACAGACAAGGAGATCTATCAACATATGGGTGAAGATGATGACTTTTGTTTTAAATAAATTATTTAAAAATTGGACAACAGCATGAAATAAAGAAAGAACATTCAAAGATTTTAAACTGGATTTTTTCAATGCGCTAGAGAAAAATGAAAATGAGATTAAAACTTCTGAAAGATTACAAAGATCTATGGGTAGAAATACCTCTGAATAAAAGAAAGAGTAGATAAGAATATAAAAGACTGAAAAAGAAAAGTTTATTCTAAAGAAAAATACAGGAGGTTTGATATGCAAATAATGAGAATTTCAGATGAAGGAAAATGAACAGATGGAAGAGAGTGAATAATCAAGCCAACAATAGACAAAACGTTTTCTGAACTGAAGAAATACTTGAGTTGCAGATTGAAAGGGTTCACTCCGTCCTAGAAAAGACTAATGGGAGGAAAAACACATCCTGGAAATTATTCTGCATTTCTAAGATGAGGTGAATTCTTTAAAAGAATAAGAGTAGCTTATAAAATATCTGAAATACCAGAGCCTCCATAATATTCCCAGGCCACTGAAGGATGACTGCGATTAAGAACTTATACCCAACCAAATATATCTGGGCACAGGGGTCTTTTCTGAGCCTGACACTCCACCAAGGACCATGTATGGATATAACCTAGAACCTCTGCTCGGATGTAGCCCGTGGTAGCTCAGTAACCAATTGGTTTCCCATAGTAAGGGGAACAGGGACTATTTCTAACAGGAACTCAATGGCAGGATCTTTGACCTCCCCACCCCCCAAGGGAGGAGCAGTCCTGCTAGGCCACAAGAAGGACTTTGCAGCCAGTCCTGAAGATACCTGATAAAACAGGGTCAGATGAAAGGGGAGGAGGTCCTCCCCAATCAGTGGACTTAGAAAGGGGCAGGGAGGAGATGAGGGAGGAAGGGTGGGAGGGAAGGCTTGGGAGGGAATGAGGGAGTAGGATGCAGCTGGGATACAAAGTTAATAAAATGTAACTAATAATAAAAATAAAATAATTATAAATTAAAAAAGAACTTATACCCAGGGCTAAGGATATAGCTATTAAGCAGGGAGCTTGCTATCATGCATGAACTATTAGAACCACATAAAACTAGCCTAGTGGTACATGCCTGTAATCCAGAATTAGGAAGGCAGAATAAAGATTATCAAAGTTTGGGGTCATTCTTGTGTGTAGATTGTGAGTCCATAAAATAAGGCTACACAAAACCTTATTTCAATACATACATACACATATTAGTATGTGTATATTTCACATTTCAAAGCATTCATTAAATTGACATTAGCACCTAAGTAATTCTCTGCAACTTATTTTGTCCAATAGTATGTGATGACACTTACATACTTTTCTAAAGTGGATTTGCCTTTACTTTACAGTAATGAGTCACTGTATGACCCATATAGTGTATCCATTTTCCTGTTTGAGAATGTGTTAGTAACCAGTTAGAAAGACTATTGCTGTGTGATGGGTAATGTTGGTAGATAGATGATAGATAGATAGATAGATAGATAGATAGATAGATAGATAGATAGATAGATGATAGATAGAAAGATATAGCTATAAAATTTGTTCAATTCTGTTCCTTTAGAGAAGTCTAATTCATGCTGCATTTTCTTTAGTATATATTTTTTTCTTGGTAGAAAAGTTTCTCAAGTTAGACACGTCAATGTTCTGTATACTAAATAATGTCCATTCTAAAAGCAATTCTAAATATTTTTTACTACATGTAAAATATGAGTTTTCATTGAAAGTTACAGACATTTGACATCATTCATAAAAATTCTCAAAACCTTTTGAAATATTAAAAGTGAAGCTCAGTTAAGTCTAGCATTAAGCATAATAATAGAATAGATCATTACGGATGGATAAAAGGATTGGAATGGTAGAATACATGTCGGGGGGGAGGGAAGGGAAGAGAGGGCTAAGAGAGGGAATACTGAGAAAGACCACTGAAATTAGGAGCCATGTGAGGGGTAGTATAGAAACCAAATATAGTAGAAGCTTTCTAAAATATATACACAGTTGAAGGTAACATAAATAAAATTGCCAAATAATGGAGGAGACAGAGTCCCAGCTAGACATCTCCTGTCACCAAATGAAGCTTCCAGTACCAGGACTGAGTTGTTGGCCAAAGATGTCTCATTGGAATCCCCAAACTGCTTATGCTGATGCTTATTATAGGTTGCTCTCCAAGAACTGACTGTAAGGCCCCTTTGCTGAAGACAGTTCCCACACAACTCACTGAAGACAGAGAATCGAGATGCTGTCTACACAGAGCTTTAACTCCTACATGCTAGTGTCTTTGGTACATGAAGGTACTCTGAATGCTACAAATAGAGAAATGTAAACACCAAGCCAGCCTCAAACTGTTTGATCTACAATTTTGTCCTTCCAGCAAGATACACTAGTGCAATGGTAGCACAAACCTCGTGGAAGTAACCAACCGTCGTCTGATTTGCCTGAAGGCCCAGTCCATGAAATGGAACCCATAGGTTTCACTGCCTGGGTGACCAAGAACCAGAGATCACATAGTCCAAGAACCTAGAGAAAAACCAAATACTGCTGTCCAGAAAAAGAAAACGAGGAAGAGGAAGAGGCGAAGGAGGAGGAAGAGGGGGAGGAAGGGAAGTAGAAGGGGAAAAAAAGCTGCAAAAAAAATTAGTTCAGATGACATTCTGTTCTACATACAGATTAGAGTCTTGCTCAGAAGAGGTAGAAAGAGTGTAAGAGCCAAAGAGGATGAATGGCACCAAGAAAGCAAGAAAGCAAGTCCTTTAAATCAATTTAAAGCTCATGTGAACTCACAGAGACTGAGTTAGCATGCACAGGTTCTGCATGGGTCTGCACCAGATCCTCTGCATATATTATGGCTTATAGCTCAGTGTTTTTATGGGACTCCCGAGTGTTTGAATGAATGGGTTTCTGATTCTTGTACCTTTTCTTGGGTTCCTTTTCTTCTGTTTGCTTGTCCTCTGCAACTCTCAAGCATTAGTTTTTGTCTGATCTTATTATATTCTACTTTATGATTATGCCTTAGAAGCCTGTTTGTTTTCAAATAAGAAGTATAAAGTGAGTGAATCTGGATGGGAGGGAGCTACCAGAGGAACTGGGAGGACTAGAGGTAGGAGAAACGATAATCAGGTTACAATGTAAGATTAAAAACAAAATGGTTGGTCAGCAGTGGTGAACTCCTTTAATCCCAGCACCAGGGATGCCTCCCTAGTGCCTCGCCCAAAGGTAGGTGAGTTTGAGGCCAGAGTGAGTTCCAGGTCAGCTAAGGATGTTACACAGAGAAATCCTGTCTTAACAAAAAAAAAAAAAAAAGAAAAATCTTATTTTCAATAAAAAGAAAAATAAACTAATAGAAAAGGTTATTTCCTGATGTTTGTGTTAGTGTGTATGTGTCCATATGTTGTCTTAGTTAATTTCCTATTGATGTGGTAAAATATCATAAACAAGGAAAGAAACAGAAAGAGGGTTTATTAGGGACTTACAGTTCTAGAGGGATGAGTACATTACTATCACAGCAAGGGCAAAGGCGGCAGGCATGACACTGGAGCGGCAGCTGAGTTTATATTTCAATCAATAAACAGTAAGCTGAGAGCACAATGAAAATTGTAGGAGTATTTTAAAACCTCAAGAAGTCTCATAGTGACATGCCTTATCCAAGAAGGCTGTACCTCCTAATATTTGCCAAACAGTTCTACCAACTGGGGACCAAGTATTCAAACATATGAGCATGAAGTCCTTCTCATTCAAACCACTATATTCCACTCCTTGACCCACATAGGTTTGGGCCCATATCATAATATGAAAAGGCAGTTAGTCTAAATCCAAAAGTCCACATAATCTTTCAGTCTCAACACTTTTTTTTAGTTCTTTTTTATTCATATGAATTTTAAGTTATTTCTCTGTCATTTTCAAATGTATGGCAAACTTTCATTTCTTCCCATCTATTGGAAATAGATTGTTTATTCATACAAGGTATCCTGATTATAGTTTCCCTTCTTCCCACTCTTCCCAGTTCCTCCCCACTTCCCCTTCCCTCCAGATCCACTCCCTTTAGAAAAGAATAGGCTTCAAAGAGACAAAAAACAAACTTAAAGAAGTAAAATACAACAAGATCAAACAAAACCTATCATGTTGAAGTTGTACATGGCAACACAATAGGAGGAAAAAAGTCCCAAGAGCAGGCACAAGAATCAGAGACCCACTTGTTCTCAGTCAAGAGTCCCATGAAAATACTAAACTAATAGCAATACTATGCATACAGATGACCTGGAGCAGACCCATGTAGGCTCTGCGCTTGCTGCTTCAGGCTCTGTGAGTTCATGCGCACCTCACTTATTTGACCCAGTGGGCCTTGTTTTTCAGGAGTGGCATGTGAAGCTGTGTCTTCCTTAGTAGCAACAATGCTGAAGCTAAATTTAGTTCTGCAACTTTTTGAAGAACTAAAAGAGTTTTGAAGTGTTTAATAAGAGTTTTTGCTGCTTTGAGGGTTAGCTCTGCATAAAACCATCCTGTGTTTTCCTTTTTTTTTGGGGGGGGGGGGGGGGTGCAATTGTTACTGCTTTTTGCTTTCAAGAATTTAATCTGTTTTTTATTTCATCTAAATTAAAAAAAATTGTTCTCTCTTTTTTCTCCTCCTCTCCTCAACCTCTCTTTTTTGTATCCTAATTCTATATTTATTTTTAAACTTCTCAGCTAAAAAAAAATCACAAAAGTAAGGCTCAACTTCATTACCAAGTAATTCTCCAGAGGTGAGCTGACACAAGTACATGAAACACTACCAAGACATCCAAATAGGTAAGAATCTTATACTTGAGAATAAAGGAAACTTAGGTGCAGTAATTTTAAATTAATTGCAATCTAAAAAAAAAAAAAAAAAAAAGCGATTCTCATGAGTCAACCTGCCCAAACTAAAACTGAAAATGTAGAAGTAGAAGAAAAGAGGCAATAAATGACCACAAATACATATATTAGGTCTTTTCTTCACAGTTAACATTGTCTAAAGATTGGTAGAACATTGGACACCCACAGAATATTCTCAAAATGACACAAGGCAGAATCAACATAGTTTGACAACTAGGTAAGCTGTACTCAACTTATAAGTAACTGAATATACATAATGGAGTTTTTCATCTTTAAAATAAAATATCTATATAAGTATTACCTATGTAAATATATGAATCTATATATTGCTTAAGAAAAAGTGATTCAGCAGAACATTATGTTGGGTAAATTGAATCAGTCTTCAAGAGACAAATACTTTATGTTTTTTTTCTATCACTGTCTGTTTCTATGATTTATATAGACAAATAAAACCTATGAATGACGTAAAAGTGTCCAGGGGGAGGGCCAGGACCCACAGAAGTGGGTGAAAAGGGGGCTAGGAGGGGATATACTTGATGTATAATGCAGATTTGTGTGAAGGTTTTAAAATAATTATTTAAAGAAGGGAAAAAATCCCTGGTATTTAGGAAAGGACATTTCTCAGTGTTTGAATATCTGAAGTGTTCCATGTGGACATACACACATGAAGGTGCTTATCATTTGACAAATTTAAACAATTTATAAATAGTGAACTGACATTAGTCAAAATATTCATATCAGCACATTTCGGCCTGTATAGTTAACATACACAGCCCACCACAGCAGCTGTTCAGAATGCCACACAACTTTTCCACAAATAGAGTTGATAGTGACTAAGGACACAGCCTGCTCATTATGAATGGGAAGCTATCATTAAGCCTCAGACACTCACCTTTGCAAACTTACGGCATATTACTTCTACAGGGATGCTCTATTTGTGCTAAATTTTAGTCTCAGTCATGTCGCGAAAAGAGTCCTACCTATGGTTTACAACATGACAGTGTGCAGATGTAAAAACATTAATTTCTAGCTATTTAAAATCTTTGTAGTATGGTTATCCTATATTATATTTTTAATATAGACTTATAAGTGAGTATATACCATGTGTGTCTTTCTGTTTCTGAGTTACCTCACTCAGGATGATCTTTTTTAGATCCATCCATTTGCCTGTAATTTTCATGAATTCCTTGTTTTTAGCAGCTGAGTAGTAGTCCCGTTGTGTAAATGTACCACAATTTCTGTATCCATTCCTCAACTGAGAGACATCTAAGTTGTTTCCAGATTCTGGCTATTACAAATAAAGTTGCTATTGACATAGCAACTGTATAGAATAAACATACTAAAATCTACAGTCCTAAAGAAACTAAACAACAAAGAGGACCCTAGGGAAGATGCTTAATCTCATTCAGAGGGATAAACAGGATAGACACCAGAAGCTGTGGAAGAGAGTGAACAGGATGGAAGATACTATAGAGGGTCCTATGAAAGGCTCCACCCAACAGAGGATTGAAGCAGATGCTGAGACTCACAACCAAACTTTGGGCAGAGCACAGTCTTATGGAAGAAGTGGGGGATAGAAAAACATGGAGGGACAGGAGCCCCATAAGGAGACCAACAAAACTAAAAAAACTCTGAGCTCCCCGCCCCCCGGTTCTGCAGAGACTGATGTACCAACCAAGGACCATTCATGGAAAGGATCTAGAGTCCCTGCTCAAATGTAGCCAATAAGAAGTTCAATCTCCACATAGATTTCTGAGTAAGAAAAGCAGGGGCTGCCTCGGTAATGAACTCTGTTGCCTGCTCTTGGATCACTTGCCCATGGCAATGTGGCCTTGCCAGGACACAGACGATCCAGGCAGTCCTGATGAGACTTGACAAGCTATGGGCAGATGGCAAACGAAGAGAACTTCCCTTTTCAGTGGACAAGGGGAAGGGAATAGAGGAGAAGAGGATGGAAGGGTGGGACTGGGAGGAGTTAAGGAAGGGGGCTTCAATCAGGATATATAATGAATAAATTGTAAAAAAAAAAAATTAAAAATGTAAAAAATGAAGTCTTTGTAGGAAAGAAACTTTTAAAATTAATTGATCCATCTTACTAAAGCATATGTACTTTAAAAACCTATTATTTTAGTGGATTTTTTAAAAATATTTAAGTGTGTGTCTGTGTCTGTGTGTGTGTGCGTGCGCGAGTGCACGTGTGTGTGTGTGTGTGTGTGTGTGTGTGTGTGTGTGTGCGTGTGTGAGGTGTGTATAGGTAAGAGACAACCACAAGTGTCTTCCCTCAGCAATTTCCCATCTTGCTTCCTGAGAAAAAGTATTTCACTGGCCAGGACCTCACTGAGTACTCTGGGATGGCTGGTCAGGCCTTTGTCCCCAGCACTGGGATTACTAGAACACACATCATACCTAGCTTTTCTCATGAATTCTGGTGAATCAAACTTATTCCCTGATGTTTGCACAAGTACTTGAAGTTTCCATTCTCTCTCCTATTCTCCATTCATTTGCAAATGTATGCTTCTATACATAAAGAAAGACATTTGTTTCATGTGTTTGACTCAAGATTGAGAATTCTTCCTGGAATTCTGTTCTACTTCTCTTTTACATACAAAACTCTTCCATGCCCAGCCGCCACGAGTCACCCTGACTAGCTCGGGTCACACTGACACTTCTTCTCTGAGCACATTGTCCTCTTGCATAAGAATGATATAGATTGGTACCTAGCCACATCTCTGCTTCTGTGAGTTTTCATCACTTCTAGGCAAAATTATTTTTAAAATCTAAAGAGAAGTTTAGCTGCCCTCTGCAGATACACAATGAATATAAGTATCGGATCGTGTACACCCAAAACTATCCTGGGACTCTCTGCTTTAGATCATTTATTGAAGCTCCCAGGGGACATTATATATGTTCCTTGAAAGCAGCAGTGACAATGTACTTTCTTAAACCCACTGAACTCCGTTTGTCTACACAAAAACATTGTGTGCCTTTTGCAGAAGCCAAAGTTAGGACGTTGTAACTCAACAAGAGACACCAGTGCAGTTCAGTACCTCTGTGTCAGGGTCACCGAGAAACAACCTCTAAAGCTGGCTGAGAAAACCCCATTTCCTTGTTCAAGAGATGTCTGGAAAACCGCCGAAGGACAGCTGTCACACTCCTGCCTCACAGGCATGATGGGAAGAAAGTTCCCTCCTAGGGGTGTGATTGGAAGCACTTCATATAAAAATGATAATAGAATGACAAAAGGAGCAATTACACTCCAAAGTTAAAGCAGCCTTTCAAAGATCAGTGTTATTTCTTCCTTAGCCACATAGCTTTCTTTGTCAGATTCGACTGAAGTAAACATTCTGCTTTAAATAGTGATGCATATATCCTGAAGAGAGACGACCACTATTAAGAAAAGACAGCAGTATTTTCAATGGCAAGAAAAAGCAGTGAGAATAAGCAATAAACAAAGATATTCTGGCTTGAAATTCAGATTTCTAGATAACACAAAAACACTCGAGAGTAGAGCAAAGGGGTAATATAAGAGCTGTGAGACTCAAAAAACCCTGTCCCTAATGGTATTCCCTGGCACTCTCGGGCCACACCCCTGAACCCACTGCCCTTAGAAGACAGTGAGTGAAGACCCACCCCACAAACACCGGCAAGCAGTGGTCTGCACACCTTGCTCCGCACCTTATGGTTAGAGCAGACAGTACCCACCCTTTTACAGCTTGCCTTCACAGTGGAGCTCTGAAAGAGCGGCGCTCCGTCTATTTTAACTCAATTTTTCAGGCTAGGTTTGAAAAACACTTCCCTTTCCAATTGTTCTCTTTGGCATACCATTCACACAGCTACATTTCTTTTTTTGTTTTTGTTTTTCTTTTAGTTTCGCTCTCTGACTCTCATTATCATCAGTAATTACCAGTAATTAGGATTTTTTTTCTTGCATTGCTGTTAATTTTTTTATTTTATGGAAGAGAAAACAAAAAAGATAGGAAGACCTTCCAGATGTAATTACACATTTGTCTTCATATATAAGAAGTTTCTAGGTCTTAAGGCTTTTTTTTTTTCGCTTGTGATTCTCAAAGAAGGTTTTCTTTTGAACCCATTTGCCCATTCATGTCAGAATATACAAAGAAGAAAATCAGAAGCTGCACTGTCAACAGGCTGTCCTGTATTGCCTTTATGATCTGGATGACAACTATCAAATGACAATGAATATAACAACTTATCCTCAGGAAAGACCAGGGCAGTGACTTTTTGTGGCCATTATTAGGACCCTAAGGTAGCCTTGAAGAATCCAGATGATTTCTAAAGTTAGATGTTGTTTTCCTATATCCAACCCACTTTGCTGCCGTTTTCATCATTGTTCTTTAACAGAGGTGATGCTGCAGTTTTAGGATATTGATTTTAAAAAAGTTAAATAATTAAAGTGCCTGTCCCTGGAGAGATGAACCTGAGAGGACAATAAAGCTACATAATGTATATTAATGTCTTCTCTATGTCCTTTACACAGATAGCGATCTATAAACATTGGAAATGAGGAGAGGCTCTCCGTCAAATATTTTTTAATGGAGATTGGTAGGTGACGTGGTAAAGTGTTTTTAAGTGTTTATAATAATGCATGCTACAATTTAAAAATATAGAGCTTGAGCATCCCAGTGAATGGCACCACTTCAGTTTTGCTACCCAAAGTGCCTGCATAGTGAGATGGCTACCTCACTACACAGCACTCATCAAAATGAGAAGGTTCATTATCTCTGTGCCTCAGAGTCAGTATTAAGTCTTTAAAAGTTAAATGGGCCTTTAGAATGTTTCATGAAACCCCAGGATTTTTATCAAATAGATATTGGACAAATACGCCAAGTTTCCAGAGGGGCACTGACTTAAGACCTTTCAAATACATGATGATTGGTCATTTACTGATGAGTGCTATTACTGCATAACCTACAATGTGCCCAGTTTCTAAGGCACAGGTAAGGACAGCATCTACTTGTTAAAATGAAATTTCTAACTTCTGGTTTGAACAGTCGAGTAATGATAATGAAAACAAACAAAAAATTAAATAAAATACCTGGTTAACAAAAGGGACCAAGGCCTGTGCCAGTTAAAATAATGGGTTTGAAGAAGGCCTCATAAAAAGGTTATCCTGAAGTACCTCCTAAACAAAAAATGGTGACAGTGAAAATCAAGAGAAAAGAAAAGAAAACAAAACAAAAAACATTTTAAGCAGGAGAACAGGGAAAGCCTGATATAGACGGATAAAGAGCAAATAAAGACTGGCTGAGACACACTGAAAAAACAGAGCATGGGAATGAGTCAGGGAAGGTTGTGCATTAGACAGCATGCTCAGAAGGGCAGGCTCCATGCTGTTCCACCTGAAATTCAAGGGGATTTTAGAAGGAAATCAGGAACTGCAAGATGGTTCCACTGATAAAGCACTTGCTGCCCCCAAAACCTCTTAACTGGAATTGGACCTGCAACCCACAAGAACTGGAAAGAGAATCAGTTCCACAAAGTTGTCTCTGACATTCACATGCTCACCATATTTCAGGAACACACACACACATACATGCATCTTTCAAGATTTAGGTTTTCAAAAACAGTTTATTTGACAGAACCTGGTCACTGATAGAAAAACACATATTCTCCATCTCTGGTGGACATGGAGATCAGCTACACACGAATAACACTATGTTCTACTGTTTATTGTACAGAGCTTTCCCATTCAGTGTCTCATATGTTGCTCAAAATAAAACTGTTGTGTAATGTTATCACAATAACTTTCCCCCAAAAGCCCAGCAAGTAAACAGGTTCAGAGAACTTGTTAACCAAAAAATAATGTAAATAAAACAAACAAATATAGAAAACTAAAAATTCAAACAACAACAAAACAAACCCAAAACCAAAAACAAGAAAAAAAAAATCTCAGCAAACACCTAGAATAAGAGACCTTGAGTCATTTTTCTGGCACCCAAATCATGTTGGTTGTCTGATCGCACATTTCTTACCCTTATAAAATTACGATTTTCCCAGAAAGATGCTCTGTGTCAGAGAAGATAGGATTTGAGATAGGTCACTCTGCTACTTGAGAGCACTCTGTATCTAAAACTTCTCAGTGCTTTTATATGTATGTAAAACTTGCCGAAATGTCTTCCATTCTTGAGAATTAAAGCAGTGTACAAATGATTGTAAAACTTATTATGAAATGACACCTCAGTAGATGTTAGTTCAAAACAGAGTGTCATCCATATAGATGAATGAAAAATATGTTCTGCTTGTCTTTGAAGTACAACTGGAAGACAAAGCGGGCAAGAGATGAATCAAACTGTTACCATACTCTGCATAAAGCTTTCAGAGATTCCCAGGCCATCTTCTCTGTCTCACTTATAATTAATAGAAGACGGGAGGTATAAGCGTAATAAATACAGAACGAATAAAACAGAAGGCAAAGTCTCTCAAGAGCTTTAGCTTAATAATTCTGGTCATATGCACTTAAGGGGTATGCAGAACAACTCACTCCCATTATCTCCCAAACACTCTATCACTTTAATAGGTGCTGAGGTGCCACAATATGGCAGCAGTGTGTTGTCAACATCCACAATTGATTCATGCTACTGCACAGACCACAGTTTCCTGGGTGTACTGGAAATGAGACTTGGCAGACAGCCGCCTGCCTGGCTCTCTACCAGAAGCTGTAATCTCCTCCTTCTGCCATACAATAACCCTATCCTCTCAATCAAACCAGATTTATAGCTGGGAGTGCATGGAGGAGCTGTTCTTTCTAATGCACTTTCTTTGGTCCTGCCAGTTGTTTATGGAGTTGGAACGCATCCATGTGATTCCTCCAAAGTCCTAGGGACCCATCACTCTTGGGAACATCTGAAGCTGCACGTGTTAAGGCCACAGATGAGGCCAACACTCTTAAAAGAATGACTTGCTCCTGACACAGAAGTGCTAAAGTTGATGAAAGACTCTGGCGAAAAGCAGAGAAGTTGCAGAGCTCCTCTTGACATCTGGCTACTAATTACTCTTCAAATCAAGACAGTGGCTGGCCCACAAAATTGAGGGTGTGAGGGTTCCACACAATCTAAACATTTTAAGACACTAATGGATGCTGTTGCATCTCCTTCTGCGCCTCTCTGCACCGATGTATTAAATAGTTCCCACAAAACATTCATCTCTACAGTATCTGCCTTCTTCTTCATCCAGTCCTCTCTACAGCTCTCTCGAGTCCACATGGCCCCATATGCCAAGACTAATTTGATAACCTATGTTTTTCCTTTCCCATTCATTAATAATGTTCTCAGGTCTTAATCCACCTCTCCCTAATTTCTAACACTACAGGTCTTCATTACCAATCCTAATGATTTCCTGCCTTGGTTCTTAAGGTATATTTAGTTTCAATAGATTTCCTACTAATTATACCAAAATTGTTTCCAAACCTTTTCATCCCAGGAAAATCAAACATGTTGTCTGTTAGTTTCAGCTGATTTCAAAAAAATTGCTAACAAATCCTCTTCTTTATTTTTGAAGAACTAGGAAAGAGGGAGCTGTTAATAGCAGGAGGTAATAAGGACACACCAGTGAACAACAGATAGGATCTCTGCATTTGAGAAGCAACAGATACTAAGCAACTAGTCACACATATAACTAGAAAATATAAGTTGTCATGTGTGATAGGAAAAATATATACAAGAGTGGGAGGGAGTCTTCAAAGGCCCCCTGAGGAACTGATTGCATTTCTCACAGGACCATAATCACAGGACCATAATCAGTCTTCTTTGTTTAATTACGCCTTTTTGATTAGCTATTGATGTTAGAATGTTGTATTAGTTTGGTTAGTATTCAGGATGAGATTCAAATTCTCTCTGCAGCTGTGTAGGATCCAGAATCTTTTGGAATTCCCTATAGAACAGTACAATATTCCCCATGGGCGTATTGACGAGTTAAAGAGGGTGTTAGTCACTTGTCAGCTCAGCTATAATGCCAGAGAGATGTTCTCCATCCTCATTCTGGTGTCCAGCATGACTGTTGACCGCCTTTACTTCAACCAGGAGAGAGTTCTTTGTGTTAAGTTTACCCAACACTCCCTGAGAACACAGAGAGGAAAAGTTACAACATGAAGCTCCAGGTTGTCAGTTTCCTGGATGGGTAGAGAATCCACACATGGAGACAACTGCAGGCAAAACCAAGAGTTAGACCATACAACAACCCAACCAAAGAACTTAGAAGGATTGTGGAAGAAGAGTGAAAGATTCCTCAGCACTTGCCAACATCACCCTAGTTTCTAGGAGAAGTGAGACATTTTTGCCCTTCTGCAGACCAGTAAACAATGAGACCCGTGTGTTCGAGACTCATCAGTTAGAGTCGAAAAAGCAGGAAAATTAGACTTGTATTGTGCTAGTCAACAGCAGACACCTTATCAAAACGACACCCAAATCTCACAAGATTCTTATAGGCAGGGGCTGTCATTCCTGCTTCATAGAGACTCATAAAATCTGAGTCCCAGGCCCACTTATGTGGGAGAATGAGTCCACTTTACAACCTGGAATAAACCAGAATTTAAGAATGTTCATGTAATAAAAAGGACAAGATATTAGAGGTGGAAAGGTCAGCTGAGTACTCACTACTCTCATTTGTGGCTAAACGATCTTATGTCCTCATATACTGATAAGTAGTCATGTATGTAAGATAAGAACAATCATCCCCTCTCTACTGTTACAGTACCAAGGTATTGGTACGGTATTGCTATTGGATATGGCAAGGCATAGTCAAAGCTACAAAGACCCCTTTTAATAAGTAATAAAATCTAATACCAGAATTTCCTTAGAAATATTAGGCAAATGAAAACTAATACAATTAAAAAATAACAAAGCAAATCAGAAAATACAAGTATTTTGTTGTTGTTGCTCATCTCTGGACTACCTTCTGTATTTGTAAGGTTATGGAATTAAACAAAAAACACTAGTAAAAATCAGAAATTTGGAAAATACCTGGCATTATTGTGAGCCATAGTTTTATCACAGCCCCTTAAAATGTATTTTATTTTATTTTTTGAATGCGTGCTTATTTTAAACAGAAGATATTCAAATGCAATTCTCAGGCCAAATTTTCTTGGTAATATGCAAACATTTTACTGAGTATGAAAATTTTTAAATTGGGCCTATCAAGTTCCACATATAACTCCAACAGATAAAAAGAATTGCATAACATTAACTACAGTCCTTTGAAAAGCCACACAAATTTGGTAGGAAAAATAAATGAAGATTGACATAAACCTTTGTTCACTGTCAAAAGATAAATGTTGAGAAATTTGGTAATCTCTGGATAAAAAGTTAGTAGTAGAGTTTCTTTAACACTGTATCCATCTAGTAGAATAACAACAGTAGATTCTCCACCAGGGTTTATCACCTATTTAGCTAAGCTTCTTGTTCCCCAAAAGTGGTGCTAAGCATGGCTTCCATCTTGTGGACTGAGCCTTAAATAAAATAAGAAAGTGTAATAACCCCCAAAACATTTGTGTCACTTTTGTATCAGTACACGTGCCATAGTTCTTGGTTAACCCTAGAACTTGATAATAATACCCTATTGATGACCATACCACATATTCGACTCAAAGAATGTAAGAAATCAAGGTGATAGTCACCTGGAAGTTTTGTCCCTAGTGACTAGCTTTCCTAGTGCTAAAAGGCATTATTCACGCTGTCAGAGGAGAAAAGTTATCACCATTCTTACCTTCCTGTGACCTCTGTAAACTATAATGACTGTCCTGGCAGGAAATGACTACCAGTGTCATGCAATCCTTTGATCTGTTAGATTTTTATATCTAGAATTTAATAGACTCGATTTAAAAACATCCATACTGGGCCAAAATTTTGTATGAGGATTACCATGAGGATTAACGCAGAGATACACAACTGCTCAACATGCAGAAAATAAGAGAATACTGTTCAGTCCTAAATGGGACATCTATGCTGTGCTCCTTCCCCCCAGAGTTCAGGGTTCAACTCAAAAGTTGGGGCAGAAAGATTGTGGTGGAAGGAAACAGCTTTCCAGACATAACAAGGCACACGTACATATGAACCCACAGAGGCTGTGGCAGCATGCCCAAGACCCGTGCAAGCTCAAGCATGACAAATCTGGCATGAAGAGAGGAGGTAGTCATGAAGCCTCATTCCTACTTGAGGAGCTATTGGCAACCAATTGCTTCTGGGGATGCAATCCCTGGTAGGTCAACCATTTTCCAAGAGTTGTCCACCAATCGAAAATATTTGGCAACACAAATTGGACACAGTGGGCTTTATGCAAGAAGACATGAATTTGGGATAGAGAGATAGCAGCAGGTCTCAGAGGAGCTAGGAGTGGTAGTGTGTATGATCAGAATACACTGTATGAAATTCTCAAAAAAATTAATAAAAATATTTCTAAAAGATAAATGTCTTTCCAATATCATTGTCTGATATTAAGGTCTGACTTTAATGTAAAAATAAAGCAGTTTCATAAGAATCTAGACTCAAATATAGATACAAAAGAAACATACATGGCAAGGCCCTCTGTACTTTTTATTTTGCATATACATGTAAAACATATATATGTTTTTTTTTTTTTTTGGTTGGCTTAGAATCAATGCTATGTAAATCTAGCTAGGGTACTGCTTGAAACCAATTCTATTCTTAATAGTATAAAAATAGATTTAATGAAATACTTCTCTTCTAATTAAATGTTTTAAGAACACACTTAGAGAGAAGAGCAAAACAAACAGCTTGGCATCCACCCACTACCCTGAGCACCTACCTTTCCCAAAGGCCTCTTTAAGGATGAACAGGCTGCTTGTAACCCTTAGTTCTGCTAAAGGCTCCTTTTCCTAATCATTCATTCTCATTCTGCCAAGAAGACCAATATAGCAGCATTCCTTTATCTTCCTCTTAAGGGAACATCCTAATTGTGTCTGAAAACAAGCTCAGAGACCTTAATTCTAGGCCAACAGAATTTAAGCCAGCAGAGTCTAAGGATAGTTGTGCCTTGGGGATTTGCACCAACCTCCTCTGTCCTCTAATTCTTCCACATCACCGTGGAGCCTCAGGGACCCCAGTAAGCATTGCTCAGAACCACACAGAAAACAAGAACAACTTCACTCTCAGCTAGGACTCGGCAAACTGACTATCAGGAAAACTATCCTGAGCAAATTCCAGAGGCTATTTGTACCAAACTGAAATGTAATATCATTTTCCTAACACAATAGAGTCATTTTTCAGCCGGCATTATAATTTCTAATACCTTATATGGGCCCCATTCACCTAATCAAGGAAATACAATTTCAACAAAGGTTAGAGGAAGGTAGTGAACAATTCCATAAAATGCCTCAAAGTTATCAAATTTTGCTCCATGAAAGTTCGTCTTCTGTGTGCATGGATTGGTTCTAATACGCTAAAGTAATCGCTTGTATCCCAAATCAATTTTTTACATCACATATAACTTCCTGGGCAAAAAGCAACCTGTCTTCCACTGATCAATTTCTATGCTTCAAGAAAGAACAGAGATGTGATTATTCCCACATCACAAACCATATCCAGGAAATTTATATACCCCTCACCACACCTTCTCTGTATTTATTGTCTCAGTCAAAAGACTGCAGGTTTATTTCAACATAATCTTCAGGTCTATGAAGGTTTATTTCACAGCAGGTAGCTAACTGTCTTATACCTGCACTAAATCCAAAATAAGAGATTTAATTGCACAAGAGATATAATTTGACATAATATGTAAATACAAATTGTTCTCAGAAGAACCGTTTATGATGTTTTGTGGATTATTGGGGATTAACCTTCTAAGGCGAGTTAAATATTCAATCACATAATCAGATAATAAGCTTGGGCAGTCCCATGATTCAAAAGAAACAAACCATGACACAGGAGAGTCTTTGATGATAAACATGCCTTCTTTGTACTAAAGAAGGATTAACATGTAGAATTTCCAGGTATTATATTCATTATTTCCCACCCAAAATATTTTGCTGTGTTGGTAAGTGATTATAGCATTCTGTACGGAATTTTGTCATACTTGACATCTTTTAAAAACTATTCCTATTGGGGTAGAGCTTACTTGGAATTTATCAAGTATGGGCCAACATGATAATCAAGATGACAGAAATTATAAAAAAGATCCAGGTTCCTGGTGAAGGTTCTGACCAAGGGGGAATAACTGTGCCAAGTGAAAGGTTTGTGCAGATAGCATTCTCCTTTGAAAGTTGGTTTGCAACTGTGGGTATTCATTGGCTCAAGAAAAGAGTTCCCTTCTGAGTTGAGAATTTTGAAAAACAAACTCTAAATCTTGAATTTAAGCCAAAATTAGTCCAAGCAGTTTTGACCAGTACACTAAGATTTAGAGCTACCGGACTGAATTGTTATTCTTAATTGATACTCTTCTCTTTAAAAAAAAAAAAAAAGTATGTGCATGTATGCATGTGTGTATGCGCATGTACAGGTCAGCCCTTTTGGAGGAGGACTTACAGGCAGTTGTGAGCCATCTGATATGCATGCTGGAATCGGAACTCAGGTCCTCGGACAGAACAGTAAACACTACTTTTCTTTCCTAACCATTTTTTATTTGTCAGGACTCTCAAATGTGAGCCTTGTATCTGCACCATTCTCCCTACCCTCCTTCCTCCAACCCTTCCTGCATCCTGCCCACTTCCTCTCAGAGTTAAGATTCCTTATTCATCAGTTATAACTGTTACTTATATGTGTATGTTTTTATAAAACATATAATGGTATGAGATCATAGCTGTGCCTATGTGTTAATGCTCATCTCTTGGTATTGTTCAGCCTATCACAGAGAAGAAGAATTACCCCTCTCCCAGCAAGCATCAGTTGCCTGTAGTTCTTAAGCCAAGAGTAAGCCCTGTGGGAATTCCACTAGCAACATTAGCAGTTAGCATGTCAATTGGTGTTTTCATGTTTGAAGTCAAGTTTAGGCAACTGTATTTTGAGATGTTCTGGGTACAGCTTTCTTGTAAGTTCTTGTAAGTTCTCTGAACCACTAAACCACCTCTTAAATAATTCATTCTTTTCAATGTACACATAATATGAACTATTCAGCAGATTCCCAGAAGATCAAATGAAGCAGAGAAATGGGGTATCAGGTATTTCACTTTAACCCAGTGGTTCTCAACCTTCCTAATGCTATGACCCTTTAATATACTTCCTTAGATTATGGTGTCCCACAACCATAAAATTATTTTCATTGCAACTTCAAAACTGTGATTTTGCCACTGTTATGAATCACACCGTAAATATCTGTGTTTTCTCATGGTTTTAATCCGTGCGACCCCAAGGGGTCACAACCTTCAGGTTGAGAACCACTATTTTAACTGTATTTTGAAATCTTTATGGAATGTGGAGAATTTCACTAACTCTGAGTCTGAGACATTGTGACTTCACATCAGTGTCAATATAATCGTTATAAGATATTTAGCCAGGACTAGATGTACACCCATCAGAATGGCCAACATGAAAAACTCAAGTGACAATACATGCTGGAGAGGCTGTGGAGAAAGGGAAACTCTCCTCCACTGCTGGTGGGAATGTAAACTTGCACAACCACTCTGGAAATCAATCTGGCGCTTTCTCAGACAACTAGGAATAGCACTTCCTCAAGATCCAGCCATACCACTCCTAGGCATATATCCAAAAGAGCCTCAAGTACGCAAAAAAGACATTTGCTCAACCATGTTTGAGGCA
Source organism: Psammomys obesus (assembly GCF_907164565.1). Lineage (NCBI taxonomy): Eukaryota > Metazoa > Chordata > Mammalia > Rodentia > Muridae > Psammomys > Psammomys obesus. The sequence goes on along the minus strand of NW_026596073.1, from coordinate 6,265,915 downwards.
GCTTTATTTGTAATAGCCAAAAGCTGGAAACAGCCCAAATGCCCCTACACTGAAAAAATGGATGCAGAAATTGTGGTACATCTATACAATGGAGTATTACTCAGCAATGAAAAATAAGGAAATCATTAAATTTGCAGGTAAATGGTGGGGCCTGGAAAGGATCATCCTGAGTGAACTGTCCCAGAAGCAGAAACACACACAAGGTATATACTCACTCATATAGACATGTAATAAAGGATGAACCTACTGAAATCTATACATCTAAAGAAACTAATCAAGAGAGAGGACCCTGACTAAAATGCTCAATCCCTATCCCAAAAGGCAAAGAGGAAGGACATCAGAGGAGGAAGAAAACAGGAAACAGGCTGGGAACCTGCCACAAAGGGCCTCTAAAAGGCTCTGCCCTGCAGACTATCAAAGCAGACGCTGAGACTTATGGCCAACTGTTGGGCAGAGTGCATGGAATCTTATGTAAGAAGTGGGAAATAGTAAGATCTGGAGAGGACAGTAACTCCACAAGGACAGCAACAGAACCAGAAATTTGAACACAGGGGTCTTCCCAGAGACTCATACTCCAACCAAGTACCATGCATGGAGATAACCTAGAACCCCTGCACAGATGTAGCCCATGGCAGGTCAGTGTCCAAGTGGGTTACATAGTAATGGGAAGAGGGACTGCCTCTGACATAATCTGATTGGCCTGTTCTTTGATCACCTCCCCCTGAGGGGGGAGCAGCCTTACCAGGCCACAGAAGATGACAATGCAGCCACTCCTGATGAGATCTGATAGACTAAGATCAGAAGGAAGGAGAGGAGAACCTCCCCTATCAGTGGACTTGGGGAGGGGCATTTGTGAAGAAGGGGGAGAGAGGGTGGGTTCAGGAGGGGAGGAAGGAGGGGCTTATGAGAAGATTCAAAGTGAATAAAGTATAATTAATAATAAAGAAATAATTGTGAAGTAATCTTCCCATATAAGTTTATCAAGAAAATTCCATTTGAGGACTATTTTTTATCCTTTAGTGTGTACTGCTACAAAAATTACACGTCTCTGGCTACTAGCCATGACCTACCAACAAAATCAATCTTTTGCCCTCATTTTTCATCAGAAATTCTGGTCTCTTCCTATTCTAGACTCATCCATTGGGAAATTAAATGTTCAGATACAAAATTCTATCTAAGTATTACTCCCTTGGATTTATAAGATGCTTTAATATATATGATATCATAAAAACTAATGCTCATTATAACTAATGTCATGTGATGGCTTGCAGTGAGCCATAGAGCCAGTTCTAAAAGTTTAGCACCCCTTTTCTCATCATACTACTACATAAAGCAGTAAAAATTGTCTTTTCTTTTGTTTTGTTTTGTTTTGTTTTGTTTTGTTTTGTTGTGTTGTGTGAAGGGGCCTCATTATAGAGCTTCCAATGACCTAGAACTTGTTCCATAGCCTAGTCTTTTCTCAAGCTCGTAGAGATCGACCTGCCTTTACCTCCTGAGTTCTGAGATTAAAGAACCACAATACCACTCCAGACAAGAAATATATCTTTATATCCTATTCCAGTTCTAGGTTAACTAGTTTTCAATGAATATGTGCTACATTGAGAGTGTTGAAACAAATAGTGAGTTAATCAGTTATCTCACTTACATTGTTTCTTTGTTTAGAATGACTCATTTGAAAGGCTATGGACGTAACTCAATGGTACAGGTTTTAATTTTCATACACAAGGCTGTGGGTTTGATGCCCTGCCCAGCAAGAAATGTCCCTGAAATAAATACATCAAAATGATAAATAAGAACACAGAAACCTATTTCTCCTGAAGAAAACTATAATTTCCAACACTGAAATAGCTTTGTCTGGTTACTGGTCACGCATTTCCTCAATAAACTTCTGTGGAACACCTGACATGTACTAAGGCCGTTACTAGGTGCTGAGAATAAAACTGGAAGGCAGCGTCACAATATTCCTATGTGCTCTGTGAGCATCATTTATTAGATTGTTATAAACAATAAAAATTAACGATCTTGTAGATACTGAGAGCTTGGAGTGGCTAGAAGAATTCAGAAGCGCTGTGTATGTGACAGTGTAAGCTGAGTCAATAAAGTGAGGAAGTTGTTACAAAGGTGCAGGATAGCCCAGCGCTGCTCCAGAAGTAGCGTGAGATGGATCAGGAACCCAGCATCATTAAAAAAAAAGCTGTAGACAGTGATCAGAACACATAAATGGAAACAAGTGTTCTCTAAATGCGTTCATTACTTAGGGAACCATAAAACGGTGGCAAGCAAGGAAGCTCAGAACGATATTTGGTTGTAAAAGAAAATTTTCTTTGGCGATACATTCGAAGCAGAAATCAAGACAAGGGGACGTAAAAGGCATTTTAAAATAGTACTGAGGATATTAATTTTGATCATAGGAGTTTCTCATAAAAACTCTTTTTACTCACTTTTCCTTCAGATCTAAGCTACTGGGGCCAGGTTGACTGGGCCACTGATTTCAGTACTGAACGGGACTAGAATCACTGCAACTCAGCCGCTTTGTATATTTCACAGACACTTTGAGGAAACTATCCTTTTCCTACGGAGACCACCCATGTGGCTACTGCTGAAACCACAAACCACTGTTTGAGGAAGCCTTTCTCCAGCCTGCCCTGGTGCCACAGCACCTCAGCTATGACCAACAGTTGCTCCAGAGGCCCCCAATCCCTGGAGCTCAGCCTCTTTCCAGGTCTAGGAGAAAATGCATCTCACCCAGATACACCAAAAAAAAAAAAAAAAAAAGTTTATTTGTAATCTGTCTTTATACAAAGCTTATAGCTGTTTACTGTGGGAGTCCTGTGTTTGGCAACACTGGAAGTCAAGCGCATACTAAAGCTGTGATTGGTTGAATTACACTGGAGCAGAAGCCTGAAGCACCGCCTTCCCTCCCACCTTCCCCCACTTCTCCTAGAGTTGTAAACATGCTATGAGCCTCTTTCTAGGGCTAGTCTATTAGTTTTCCCTCTTGGATACTACTCCCAGAATTACAGCCATTAGGTCCCAGTTCTGTTAAGTGATCTTTTTCCTTACTTGTTCATTAGAGAGTAGTCTTAGCTGGTTGTCTAGTGAGCAAACAATGAAGATGAACTTTAAGTTTTCAACCATTGTAATGGCAACAGCAGCTACTGCTGGCAGGAGGACGCTGAGGACCTCCCAAGAAAAACTGAGAGCAGCTCAAGATTCCCAGATACCCCAGGAACCAAGGACCTGGTACCCAAAACTCCAATCTATAACAGCTCAGCTATGCGTCCCAGGGAGAGAGAGCTCCTACACCTATGGTCATAAAGATAAAAAGTGGAGGAGGTAGCTAAAGGGTTCCAAGGAGCAATGAAGGGGGATTCCGATGACCTCCACAAGGTAGCAACAGAACCAAAAAATCTGAGCACAGGGGTCTTCTCTGAGACTGATACTCCAAGGACCATTCATGGAGATAACCTAGAACCCCTGCACAGATGTAGCCCATGGTAGCTCAGTATCCAAGTGCGTACCCTAGTAAAGGGAGCAGGGGCTGTCTCTAACATGAACTCAGTGGATAGCTTTTTGATCACTTCCCTCTGAGTGGGGAGCAGCCAGGCCACAGAGGAAAACAATGCAGCCAGTCCTGATGAGACCTGATAGGCTAGGGTCAGGGAAGGGGAGGAGGACCTCCCCTATCAGTGGACATAGGAAGGGGCAATTGGAGGAATGAGGGACGGAGGAAGGGATTGAGAGGGGATTAGGGAGGGGGCTACAGAGGGGATACAAAGTGAATAAACTATAATTAATAAAAAAATAATAAATTAAAAAATAATAGAATACATTTATAAATAAATAAATTTTTAAAAAAGAAAAGAAGAAATAAAAAGAATGTAGGTGAACCTCAAAGCCAGGCAGTTGTGAAAACACTGAGATCATGAAAGATAAGCGGCTATGAAAATAGCTTCGTGGGGTCCTGAAGCTATGAGAACTTTATGCCTACTTTTCTAGACTCCATAGAGAAAGCCACAACAGCTTAAAGAGCCAGGGTGTAGATACCGAATGCTCAGGGCTAGCTAACCACTGTAAGCCTGGAGCAGTAAGCCTGTGCGATGAGCACCAAGAACATTCAGTGTTTTACGAGGTATCTTCAAGACTGGCTGCAAAGTCCTCCAGTGTGGCCTAGCAGGACTGCTCCCCCTTGGGGGGTGGGGAGGTCAAAGAGCCTGCCATTGAGTTCCTGTCAGAAATAGTCCCTGTTCCCCTTACTAGGGAAACCAATTGGTTACTGAGCTACCATGGGCTACATCCCAGCAGAGGTTCTAGATTAGGTCCTCCCCAATCAGTGGACTTGGAAAGGGGTAAGGAGGTGATGAGGGAGGGAGGGTGGGATTGGGAGGGAATGAGGGATGGGGATACAGCTGGGATACAGAGTTCATAAAATGTAACTAATAATAAAAATAAAAAAATAAATAAAAAGAACATTCAGTGTTTGAGTTTCAAGGCTTGGAACCAAAAGCCTTTACTTTGCTGGGTTACAGGCGAAGACCTCTGGGTTTACAAAATCAGTTGGTGAGCCTCTGGAACTCACAGCCCATTTATCTGTAATTTCTTTTTTTTTCTATTTTTATTATTAATATTATTATTAGTTACATTTTATTAATTCTGTATCCCAGCTGTATCCCACTCCCTTATTCCCTCCAAACCCCACCCTCCATCCCTCATCTCCTCCCTGCCCCTTTCCAAGTCCACGGACTGGGGAGGACCTCCTCCCCTTTCATCTGACCCTGTTTCTGTAATTTCTATTCAGCAAGGCCAAAAGAGCCCTAGCCAGACTTTTGAGACTGAACGATTCCTTTGTATTCTTAAATCAGATGGTAGAAAGCTAAAATCCTCCCCCTGTAATTTCCACAGAATGACCCTACAGCTTAAGAGGAAAAAAAGTAAGCGTGTATTATAAACATTTCAAAAACATTTTCATAACGCTCACTGAAGCAATGCTGTGTTAAACATGCCCTGCATTCGTTAATGTACTGTGTTGTTTTCTTCCTTGTTTGTCTCAGTTAGTGTTTGGGGTTTGGAACTTGTCACAGAGATTTATGAATGGAACGTCAACGGTGGAAATTACAGAATGCAGGTAGTAACAACCTCCGTGTTCTGGCAAAAGCCACACTTTAACAAACTGCGAATTGGTAGCTACATGACAGCATTAGTTGGAAACGTAGCTCAAATTAAATTCAAACAATATTGAAAATTACAGGATCCGTCTCTTGCTTTCAGAAGAAAAGGCCAGTTCTCCAGCTGTAGACAAGAGAAAAGGGAGCTTGCTATTTAAGGAACGATCGTCGCCCAAGGGCTCAATGGAATGGAACGTGGAGAAAGTAACAGTTCATGGTCTCTTTTATTTAGTTCTAGCAATCATTCAGAATTAATAACAGAACATTTCCATTGCAAAACATTCGGGGAAAACCATGAGACAGAAACAATGTGTGACTTTATCAGATCACCAAATCCTGTGGGGTATCTCCAAAACCAGAAATCTTCAAGGAAATTATTTCTTTTGGAAGAGAATTATAAAGATGAGAACTTCGGGAAGCAAATGTACAGCACCAGACAATGTTGCTCTGAAACGGTGGTTTTCAGCTTTCCTAACGCTGCAGCCCTTTAATACAGTTTTTCATGGAGTAGTGATCCTGCGGGCACAGAATTATTTTCATTGCTTCATAACTATGATTTTGGTGCTGTTATAAATCTTCATGTAAGTATCTCATATGCAGGATATATGATATATGACCCTGTGAAAGAATCATTCGATCCCCAGAAGGTCGCAACCCACATGTTGAGAACCATTCAAGCAGGCAGGTTAAAGCAAGAAAACCAAACATTTTAAAAAATTATGTAAACTCAGTGGCTGACTCTTTGATCACCTCCCCCTGAGGGGGAAGCAGCCTTACTGGGCCACAGAAGAGACAATGCTGTAAGTCCTGATGAGACCTGATAGGCTAGTGTCAGATGGAAGGGGAGGAGGACTACCAGTGGACTGGGGGAAGGAAGGAAGGAAGGAAGGAAGGAAGGAAGGAAGGAAGGAAGGAAGGGGAAGGAAGAAGGAAGGAAGGAAAATATTCAGAAAAAAATATGTAGAGGAAGGTCTATTTGGGCAAATGCAATAAAAAAAAAAAGTAGAGTCCCTGACAGCAGCTTGTGATGGGAAAACTTTTAATCATGAGCCAAATGTAACTTTTGAAATAAGTTATTGACTGTAGAATTGCTCGTGAAATTGCTGAAGATATAAGATATTTGAGTCATTGAACCTGGAGAGGTCAGTCTGGAGCCTACTTGAAGTCTCACACCTAATGGACAGATTTCATAGTGTTAGACGGTGCTATGCACATACTGGAGGAAGAAATAAAGTGATTTTTAGTGTTTTAATGAAGAGTCTAACAGGACACTCTCCATCAAAAGTTTAAAGTATTACTTCTTTAATTGAGTTGTTACTTCATTCCAAATCATAAGAGTTTTGAAGAGAAAGGAAATTCATGCAGTTGTAGGTTTCAAATGGAATTACAAAAGTCTACAAAAATTTATAAGACCAGATACTGTATACTTGAAAAAATACAGTTCATGAAGGTAAAATAGAGAAAGAAAAGAAGGGTTGGGTTAGAGATAAACTGAGAACTCTTCCTACTCCCTGGAAGCTTTTTAGAAGGATGATAATTACGTAGGTATTTTCTTAAAATGTACCATACACTTGGGGGGGGGGGGAATACTATCATTTTTATTGGCCAAACATACAAATAAATAAATAAATAAACCTTGACATTACAAAAACAAAAACAAAAAAATCCCTTTTCAAGTTTGAATAAAAAAGAATTCTTCCACAGTCACCTCAGGTAAACAATCAAAATCTGTAAGCCATCTCAAAATATACAGCTAGCACTTTTATCTAAGCTTACAGTAAAATAGGCAAAATATTAGTAAATGTCTTCATGATGAATATATTTTAATATGAAATGAAATTGACATAGTAAGAAAATATCTGATGGTGGAGTATAGTGTTTCAGTCTCAAAAACATTTTTTATGGGAAATTCAGACGACAAGACTACCTCTGCACTGATTCCTTATACTTTTACTACTAATAAAATCCACTTTTATTAAAATATTTAACATGAAAGGTATACATTCTAGGTTTTTTTTAAGTTAGAGGATGATAGAGAAAACCTTTTTAATATAATAATCACAAAATTAAACCAAGAAAAATAAGTTAAGCTGTACTTAATTCTCTGTGGCCTACAATACAAATCTACTCTTTCTAATTCATCAGTAGAAACGCATTCGCTATCAAATTGTATGCATATATGTGCTTAATGTCTGGTATAAGAAAAATATGCTGTAAGCAATGTGAAAAATGTGAAGAGTAAATTCTTCCCAGCTAGCTTTGTAGTTTTAAAACCATGTCCTGGGAGGGCAGACAGTTGCACTGCTGTATTTGAACGCTAAAACTCTCTATAATTCTATGTTTTCCAGTAATCTAATTAAAAATAAGACAAGCAAATATATGGGGCAATAAAATCACTTGCAGTTTAAAATATAAGGACCCAGTAGAGGAAGGGTATCAAAGAAAGTATTATTTGTCACAAAAAAATAACTCCAGGAATGCTAGATTCACATTCATGAGACCAATACTCAACATCTTATTAACTAAAAGGAAAGAGAAAATCATATCTCGAATTATGTCCTTCAAATCTTACATAAAGAAAAGATAAATATTCAAGCCTCAGAAGGATTCTAAGTGCCTGAATATGTTATTGGAAATGAGGCTAAACTTGAAGTTGATTAATTTTGTATACGAGGCAAGAGGAAATGCATATGATCAGATAACTGAGTGGAGAGCCCATTATGCTTTATTTATTTCCGTGTTTTCTCTGCGGAAAATGAAATTAGATGCTCACCTGCTAATCAGATGCATGACTTCACACCTCTCAGCATTTCAACTGATGTTGATTCACAAAACTAAGGTCAGATTGTCACAAAATAGAAAAACCTTCACCCACATTAATAGGTTGAGTCAATTACAGGTTGGAGAAGTGGACAATAGCCATTTCTGACACAGTTTGTACTGGGTTTAGCAAGATGACAACTTACAGCTCTTGTAATCCACTTATGCTTGCTGTCTTCCTTGATTATGCACATCAACACCCACTGAACTATTATCTTCTCAATGCAGGTCATGTGACTCAAGGGCAAATGAACAGTGGAAATTCAATACCAGTACACCCATCCACATCATTTTTGTGGATGACTAATCAAGCATACTACACTAGGGAATGGGGAGCAATGAGCAAGGCACTAACAAGGTTTGAAGAATTTGTCTACCCACTAGCAGATCAATAATTTTCGAAGAAAAATACTCAGTGACTGTCAATAGAAACAAAACAACTTATGTTAAGCTTGCCCTTCCTGACTCTCCAGTTTATCAAGAACTAAGTATTAAAAATGTGTGCACTCAGGCAACTGAGTTCATGTCAGAGACTCTCTCTTCTCCCCTTACTAGGGAACCCACATGGAGACTGAACTCCTTATGGGCTATGTCAGAGCAGGGTGTCTAGGTTCCCTCCCTACATGGTCCTTGATTTGTACATCAGTCTCTGCACGTCCCCCTGGGCTCAGATATTTTCGCTTTGTTGGTCTCCTTGTGGAGGTCCTGTCCCCTATGAGATCTTCTAACTCCCCTTCTTTCATAAGACTCCCTGTGCTCTGCCCATTGTTTGGCTGTGAGTCTCTCTATCTGCTTCTATCCCCTGCTGTGTTGAGTCTTTCAAGGATCATTTGTGGTAGGCTCTAGTCCCTTTCTTCTACTACTTCTGGTGTCTATTCTGTTTGACCTTCTGAATGAGAATAAAGCATCCCCACTAGAGTCCTCCTTATTATTTAGCTCCTTTAGATCTTTGGATTTTGATATGGTTATATTATATAATATGGCTAATATCTGCTTACAAGTAAGTATATACCATGCATGTCTTTCCGGTTCTGGGTTGTATCACTTAGGATGATCTTTTCTTGTTCCATCCATTTGCCTACAAATTTCATAATTTCCTTGTTTTTAATAGATGAGTAATATTCCATTGTATAAATGTACCACAATTTCTCTATCTATTCTTCAATTGAGGGACATCTGGGTTGTTTCCAGATGCTGGCTATTACAAATAAAGTTGTTATGAACATAACTGACCAAATGCCCTTGTTGTATGGTGGAACATTTTTAGGGTATATTTCCAGGAGTGGTATAGCTCGATTTTTAAGTAGCACTATTTCCAATTTTCTGAGAAAGTACCAGATTGATTTCCAAAGTGGTTGTACAAGTTGGCCCTCCCACCAGCAATGGAAGTGGGTTCCCCTTTCTCCACATCCTCTCCAGCATGTGTTGTAACTTGGGTTTTTGATCTTAGCCCTTATGATGATTTTGAAAGGGAATCTCAGAGGAGTATTGATTTGCATTTCTTTGATGAATAAGGATGTTGAGCATTTCTTTAAGTGTTTTTCTGTCTTTCCTCTGTTGAAAATTCTGTTTAGCCCTATACTTCATTTTTAACTGGATTATGTCTTTTGTTGGTGTTTAATTTCTTGAGTTCTTTATATGTTATTATCACTCTGTTGGGTGTAGAGTTGATAAAGACCTTTTCCCAGTCTGTAGGCTGTCATTTTGTTCTGTTGATCTCTGCTTTGCTTGAGAGAGCTTTTCAGTTTGATGAGGTCCCATTTATTAATTGTTGATCTTAGAGCCTGAACTGCTGATGTTCAAGAAGTTGTCTCTTGTGCCAATGAGTTCAAGGTTCTTCCTTACTTTTTCTTATAACAGATTTAGTGTATCTGATTTTATGTTGAGGTCTTTGGTCAATGAATCATCGGATTAACGTAATAAAAATTGCCATCCTTCCAAAAGCAATCTACAGATTCAATTCAATTCCCATCAAAATATCAACACAATTCTTTACCTTAACCTTGAAAGAACAATTCTCAACTTTATATGGAAAAACAAAACAAAACAAAAAAAAAAAAAAGAGTAACTAAAACAATCCTGTACAATAAAAGATCTTCTGGAGGTATCTCCATCCCTGACCTCAAGCTGTGCTATAGAGCAACAGTAATAAAAACTGCTTGGTACTGGCATAGAAACAGAATGGTGGATTGAAGACTCAGAAATAAACCTACATAGCTACTTTTGACAGAAGCCAAAACCATAGAACAGAACAAAGACAGCATCTTCAACAAATGGTGCTGGTCTAACTGGATGCCTACATGTAGAAAAATGAAAATAGATCCATAGCTATCACCCTAGAAGCTGAGGGTACACGATGCTGTGCTTTGCAATGCTGAATCTCATACTAGGGCAAGACTTTGGCCAGCTGAAAACATCCTTCTCCTGGCTTGTGATGCCCTGTGTTCCTCTGAGATGTTAAGAGGCTCAACTTATACAACAAATCAAATCATATGGGTGAAATTATCTACACAAGATAAAAATATTATGTGGTATAGTTTCAATACACAAAAAGATTCCACAGAGATTCAGGTGCATGTTTTAAATAGTTTCATTAAAGTAAATGGACCACACAGAGCTGATGAATACATGCAACACAAATTTAATGATAGCATTCCTACTCTTCCACATCCCTTTCTCTTCTTTAGCCATAGTGCAGCCCATCACTTCCTGCACTCACATCTCATTAATCCTTACATTGAAATCCACAATTTTCGCTGCTTAATTGCCTTTTGAAGTTACCTTGAATATTCAATCACACAAATAAGAAAACAACTACTGCAAAGATATGACTAAAGATTTTATTAAATGTGCTATGCACCTCTGTTTTACTTGAAATTAAAAGGTTTAGTCGTCCTTTTCAAAAATAATTATCTATTTTTGACACAAAAGCTTATGTGTGCCTAGTGTAAAAATTCTGATATTCTAAGCAACCCAACATTATCCCAAATAGTCAAGGTGAGAATATACATAAACACTCTACTACCACTTAGCAGTTGTATTTTATATGAATGAGTGTTATCATGTGGATAAATGGCAAGTTTCAATTAAGATTTTACTACATCCAATGTACATTTAAAAATGCAGTATCTAAGAAAATGTAACAAAGGGACTACATAAACATCATGACAAATGCTAATAATAAAATCTAGGAAGTGTTCATATGTCTAACAATTGTGTCCTAACTTCCTAACTACAAAATTCAGTGTATACGATGGTCATTTTCTATACTATAATAAGCGATGAATAAGTGAGAATATAAAGAATGTAAAGTCAAATAATATGAAAATAAGGAAACACTGAATTTAATGTGCATCAGAATTCTACCAACAGCCCCAGAATAGTATTCAAAAGACCTAGTTCTAATGTAAATCAAGAAAACAAGTGCACTCCATTCGAGGTACAAAGAAAAAAATTAAATTAACATTTTAATAAGCCATTTTTGAAGAATTCCAGCTCTCTCAGTTGATGGGGGAGATGATATTATAGTGTTATGACTGACGTTCATTAGATATTCCTCAACATATGCATTCTCATAGCTAAAATACAAAGATAAGTTGGAATCCAAAGAATTCTAGACCTTATAATTTATGAAATGTTGAGGAAACTCTGCTTCTACAACATTCACCTCTGATCATAATGAGCTTATGAACCAAGAACTGAATGCTAATGCTGTAGAAATGTTAATTCACACATGAAATCAGAAATATCAGAACTACTTTTCCATATTCAGGAACTATTAAGAGTAAGTCAGTAGATGCTTTGTACATAGAAAGAAAAAATGCAAATTAAGTGAAAAATATTACTTTCTGTTTCAGTATCACTAATGACAAAGAGCAATCATATAAAGTGGACAAGACATGCACTCTAAACACCCCTTAGTTAATGAGTTGAGAAAAGGCCAAAGGAATTCACAAGCAACTGTGAAGAGCCACAGGTATTTGATAGGGAGCTTTGGACTACTGCCAGCAGAAGACCAAAGAGAGAGGAACAAACAGACACCTCCAATGTCTAGTCTTGTCAGTTCCTCCAACTGGCTGAATCTTTTTGGGAATGAGAAAGCAAAGAGTGAAGCTGACAGAAGACAAGATTGAGCTAAAGTATTGAAGACTGGAGTACAGAGAGGTTTGGAGAGGCTAAGAAGGAATAAGGAACACCTTTCTGTCATCCACAAGGATGCTTAACACAGCAAAAAAAAGAAAAAAGAAAAAAAAATGAGGCAAAGGGTTAAAACAGGTAAACTGTGAACCAAACTGGGACAATTCTTGAACACTCCCCCCACAGGCTCAAGACTGGATGATGTTACCATCATTACATGAATGGAGCCCATCTTCCTCCAAAGTGGACCAAGATAAAATATTGAAGTAATGGATGAAAGACCTGGCCCATTCGAGTGGAAGTCATAACACTTTTACTGTAAAGTAACTGATTAGGTAACAAGTGGTAACCGTGCACGCTTCCTTTCATTCCTAGGTTGCTGTGAATTTTTATTATGGCGTCACTGCTTGATATCTCACTGTGCATAGAGATGGTTTCGCTGCTTACCTTGGTTGGTTTATTAATGTGGTAAAAAGGTGAATTATATTGATTTGCAAATGACAAACCTAACTTCTATGTCTAGGAGAAATCTCAGTTAATGCCCATGTATAATTAAAGTTGATTTGGTAATGTTTGAAATGACTTTAATCTCACGTTAATAAACCATGTTGATCTGTAGGTTTCAGACATTGTATATACGTACTTTCTATGTACTCCATTTTCATAAAAGAGGTGAAAACTACAGAACAAACCCACTAAATAAATAGGAAAACATCTTATCTCTTCTACTTTCTGCAAGAGTCTTTCTACAATTGGTATACTTTCTTCCAAAATTTTTACTAGAATCAACCAGTGCAGCCATCTGAGGCCAGGAATTTTCTTCATAGGAACATTTAAGATAATAGGTTCAATTACTTGATTAAATTTTAGTTGTTCAAATTACCAATGTGTTTTTAAAATGACATCACTGAGGTGACTTGTCATTACAAGTCACCACTGTAAAGTATATACCTATTTGTCTTTAGTTTATTAGTTTATTATATATCTTTACCCACCATCATGATTTTTATAACTATTTTATCACCAAAAAGGAAATTGCATACTATAGTGCTTGTTTTTAAAACTATTTTATTTGAGGTGTTTAGGTCTCTACCTTCTTTCCACCAAACCCCAACCCTAGGTAGGAGAGAGAGAAGCTTAGTAGGGAGAGGGAGCCCATACCCCTTCTCCCAGCTGTCGAGGGTCCAATGGTTCTTTTAGGGCTCTATACCAATCTCAGTCAACAGCAGATGCAGCCAGCAGCCTTCTCCATGCTGCTGCTGCCCAAAGTTTCCCTTCATCTGTCTGCTCGAAGCCTCCACACCATCTGTCTCTCTCTGGTCTCTCCAAACTGCAACTCCCCACACGCCAACACCACATGCCCCGCCACTCTTGCTGAGCGCTCACATTTATTTCCTCAGAGTCCTAGGCCATGCTCCTCTTCCTGCTGTACTGGAAGGCTGTTCCCAGCTGGCAAAAGCCACGCCCCACAGGAGAAAACTGCCAGGCGTGGACAAACTACAGCTCAACTCAAATCCCGCATTTAGGGTTAAAACAAAAACATATTTACATAATATAACTGGATTTACAAAGAAACTAAAACTTCCATTGCAGCATGCCTACTCACACTGACTTCTGACCCAGCCCTCCGCACAGTTCTTAGCAACCACCAATCCACTGCCTGTATCTGTACTGTAGATAGGCTATTCTGACTAGGGTTTGTCCTTTAAAGTAAGTGGCAACAGATTCACAGAAGAGCATACCATTTATGTGGGAAAATGTCAGAAAGGAGTTAGTTGATATTGATAAGATCCCATGTTTTCTAGTTTAAGAAATTATTTATACTAAGAAATGAAAAGAAGAAGAAAAGGAACATTTTATGAAGAAAGAAACTACAGAAGGACAGGTTAAGAATTCTAAATGACATTTACCTAAGCACACTGTGACCTAACATTGTTTCTCTGTGATATGTGTGTGCATATGTATAGACAATTGTACAATTATATAATAGAAAGAACTTATTTGATTTGGAAAAACAATGAGGTTATTTTTCCCTTCTAAGTTTACCAGATCATCACTCACTGGGAAAGTCCCTGTCATTGGTCTTCTTGTCCATACTGTAGCACAAACTAGCTCTTCTAAACAGCTAACGGCCTACTCCCTTCATCACTTGAGTCCATCGAAGAAGTTTCAATAGAAGAGTTAGGGTGCTTTCAAAGAACATTAGCATTTCAAAGAATATTAACATGAAAAAAAAGATGATTGTGATTTTTACTTCAGCATATACTTAGAGCTAAATTAACAGAAAATTTTAGAAATTATGCTTTCTCTTTTTTTACTGCCAATGGAAAAAAATCAGTGGAATAATAATAATAATAATAATAATAATAATAATAATAATGAAATGGAGACTAAGTGCTGGCGGTTTTGTGGATGGGAGATGGGATGGGAAAGAAGCAGTCATACATCTGTTTTGTTTTCTAGATAGTGCTGGCACATGCTAAACAAGTTTTTGTCTCACATAATTGTCTTCATTTATGTGGTGTTCCTTTGTCAGGGGAGATTAACTCAAATTCCATTTAAATTATATGATGTAGACCAGAGTAATGAAATTTTTTCCTGCATAATTGGCTCTTCCTCTCTAGTTGAGGAGTTCCTTTGGAGAGTTTTTGACTTGTCTAAGTCCCGTGGAGACAGCCCTTTACAAACCGTGACCTTAAAAAAACACATGCTGCGAATTTCAACAGTACTTAGCTATGAATACCCATTAGCAAATTTAGTGTTCTGTTTGATTAGCCTCCATTTATCTTTCCAGATTACAAATATCTGATTTCATTCATTCATGAATTGGATTTGTAACAGTAGTAAAAAAAATTTAACCAATATTTTATATAAAAGGGTATGTAAGACCTCATGGTTTTAAATATAAATTTTATAGACAAGAAAGATTTTTTTTCTAGTAGTAATACTTCACATTTAAAATTATCTACAAACTCTGATAACCAAATATAGTACAAATGACAAAACGTGTCACTTACTTAACATTAACCAGGTACTTGATAATGATGGAGTCATGTTTCTGAAGGATGTGTTAGGTGTAGAGGCTGGAGGGTGAGCCCTCCCCATCACTTACCATACGTATACTGAAGTATACTGAAGTAGTACTGAATATGTACTACTTTTTATAAAATGGAGCTTAAAAGAAGCCTCTCAAACCACTTCCAAAAGGCATGCTCATCTTTACTTCCAGAGAAACCCTTCCTCGTGTTCCTTCCTTTCTCTTTTTATTGCCCAAATTCCTTATCCCCACCCACAGCTGAGATGACTAATATATTTTTATTTTCTGATAAGAATTCCTTCACAATCAAAGCCCCGCGTGTCAGTTCAGCTCCACTTCGGGGCACTCTCCCAACGAGCTGAGTAATACATAAGGCTACTGGCCTTCTTGAAAGCATCTATTTACAGATAGTTCCCCAGGAAAAGGGGAACAAAATCAGATGCAAAATAAAAGAAGTGGAGTGGGTTCTGTTTGTAAACTTAAACACTGATAACATGAACTCATTCACCGACATTTATTTTATTTGTATTTATTAATTTATTCCTAGGTAACAGTATAAATTTGTTCATGAAATTGTTGTAAAGACAGTTGTAAATCATGGTAAATGCTCAGAACTGGGCCGCAAAGAAGCAAGTGTCATGAAATAACCATCCTGGAATATTTCTTTAAACAGCATAGTTGGAATTATCAAAAGCTGCTGGTGACAGGAAAGATATTAACAGTGAGTGTCAAGAATATTATTAAATATTTATTCCGAATTTTTAAAATACACATTATAACTTATATATGAAACAGTGAAAATAAACATGTCACACAAATGAAAAAGTTGTCATCTTCAACTTGATGCAAATGGGTTTAGACATCTGTCAATTTTCTGACAGGTCAGTCTCTGCCTACTTATAAGCTATTTGGTAAAACTAAAACATAATTATGTGAATATGCCAAATCCCGAGTGAATGTGCATTAAATAAAGTGTTTTAATATTCAAAGGTCTTTGGTTGTGTTTCTACTTAATCCAGGAAAGCATATGAGTAACAAATACATGCTTCTATCCAAATATTAGGCATATCTGTGCTCTCTGAAAGACAAACTAGTGAAACGGAGAAAACACGATGCTGGAGGTGGAGAAAAATAGGAACGGCTGCATTTGGGTTGACTTAGAGGTGATTAAATGTGCAGGTTCGGGACTGGAAGAAGTTCCATGCAAGATCACATGCATTTCTATTACTGTTATCAGTCTCTGTGTCTGAGGAGATGGCAAGGAAAGAATGGGCTGTTATTCTCTTGTCAGAGAGTGATCAAATATCAGATTTGCAAGCGGTAAGGTTAGGAAATCTTAAAGCAGCTACTGGCCTTCTTGGAAGCATCTATTTACAGATAGTTAAGTTATGTTATTTTATATATAGTCATGTTTCCTAAAGCATACTCTTACGAAGAAAAGAACACGAATCAGTTTCATTTGTTTTAAATACTCCAAAATTCTGATTCAAAGTGAATTTTCCCTGGTTTGATTGGTCAGGTTTCAAATGATTATAATCACCGCCACAAAAAGGAACGGCTTTCAGCAAACTCATTCGCATCCATTATTAATATTTTTATCAGATAATTTTATGATACATAAATAAATAGTATTTTTCTGTTGTGCTCTCAAATACCATGTCGCTCAAACCACCAAGATAACATTTACTATTATGCCCTAAGTTTGAAAATTCTGGTTCTTTTAACATCCCCATTCACAGTTATGTAGCCAATGGGAGTAACCACAGGGCAAAACAGATGGAGAAGAGATGAATTCATTAGGCAACATTCCAGGTGTTTGCTTCTGGCAAAAGTGTAAGGAAAAATGTTCTCGAATCCCTGACCATAATGCACTTGCAGCTGTGTGTGCATGTGATAATAATGGTGGCAGTTGCGGTAATGTGCCCCTCTTTACCGCTACAGGGTCGGTCTTCGTTATTTTAATCACACACTTTAAAATGTCCTGCAGGAAGACGCAATGAACCACTTTCTTAATATTAATTATTCTGCTAAGTTCTATTTAGAAAAATAAGAGCGAAATAAATATATGCTAATGCCCAGATTCGTGTATTTATGAAAAAAAGTGTTTTTAGTCCAAGAGGTCCAAGAGGAAACTTAGAAGGTGATATGTAATAGCAATATTTTGACAACAGTCCTGTAATTGGAGAATTCAGAGAAAACTTATTGAAAATCAGACAAAGAAAATATAAGAATATTTTAAATGGATTGAGAGACAGAGGGCTTCTCTGTATATTTGTCACCTATTTAGTGAGTGACTATCACAATGGACATGGTCTAGGTGAGTTATTCCCTCATAATGGTGATGCATCTTAGCTTTATAGAATGATAGATTTAAGCTCAGATTTTCTGAAAACTAACAATGTGCTACCTATGTCACCTTGCCTGAGAATAGCTTATGCTAACTTAACATACCATTTCTTTGACACATTTATAATCTTCGGGGCAGGGACTCATAATTCTTTATTTTAAGTATATTACACATACTTTAAAGCCTCTTTCTGTGATGTTAGAGAAAATGCATCTCCATGTTTAAACTAACTTTCTATTTACTCACAAATACCAAGTGCCTTACGTTATTGAAGACTTGGTTGCATCTATTTCCCTTGCTTTCTTCTGAATGTTTACTCTTTTGCCTGTTAACTGCAGCCTTCAATGCAGGCCCCTTTCATCCTTTACTCTGAAACAGTTTTTGTTTTGCTCTGCAAATTTCCACTAAAACATCCCATCCTATTTCAACTTCATTCCCGCCTCCCTTCTCCATCAAATCTGTAATTGCAGCTACTCTGTCTAGCTTTCTTTTTTCCTCTCTTCACCTTGCTTCTACTTGTTTTTTCCCAAAAGACTATTGTCATTGTCACCAGTGATCCATCCTCTTTTGAATCTAATGAACATGTTAGGGTATTTCTTTTTATTTGGTTCTCTAAATACAGTCTCACCTGGCTCTCTCGCAATTAAGCATTTTTAATGAAGCCTTTACCATTGTCTTTTCTTCCCTTTTTTTCCTATAAATACCAGTTTCTCATAGATTCCATCTTCAACTTTTATATGTGTCATTCTCTACACACAAGTTTTGGAGAACTTCATATAGTGTACTAGTTTTAGCAATATTATTAATGATATTTACAATTACATCTGTGTTTTTGTGCATTTATCTGCCATAACCTAAGTCTTCAGCAACTCAAGAATAAAATGGACTGTTTGAGTAAGTTGGGACAGATAAAAGAAATGACACAATCAAATTCATTAATAGTAAGAACAGTTACTGCATTTGCATGAATCTTAATGATGAAATGTCTCCACACAAATATTCTATATTGTTCTATGATAAAAGCTTTATAGAAAATGCAACCTTAAAGACAATCGGGAAAGGGTAGAAATCATAGGTAAAATCAGCTGAAATTCCATCCTCGTCTGTTCACATTCCAATTAACCATTGTTTATTACTATGAAACAACATAGATTTCTTTAGCCTGAGTATGACCAAAAATAAGTACCATAACCTTTGATTGAATCTTCATATAAATAACATGATATAGAATGAGGATGGGGCTATAAGATGGAAAAAAAAAGTGTTCCAAGGAAAAGTGGAAGGAGGAAAAACAGGTTTATAGAAGACCCCTGATGTGACACTGGATTGGAGAACTTGTGGTGTTTGAAAGAATATGCCCCCATAGGCTCACATGTTTGAATACTAGGCACCCACATGGTGGAATTGTTAAGTAAGGATTAGAAAGTGTGGCCTTGTTGGTGTGCCATTAGGGAGCAGTTTCAAGGTTTCAAAAGGTCATGCAATTTCCAGTTCTATCCCTCTGCCTTTTAGTTGTGTCTCAAGATGTTAATTCTCAGTCTGTGAAACTGAGAACCCCAATAAACTTTCTTATTAAAGTTGCCTTAGTTGTGGAGATTTGTCATTGTGATAGGAAACTAAGACAGAGATACAAAAAGAAGAGAGGGGACAATAAGAGGACAGTAGGGGCAGGGGGATAAAGAAGGAGAGTATGAAAGGATCAACAAAATGTAATATTATGAAAATGCATACTGAAACTCTTTACTTGGAATGGTAGTTTTTAAAGTGTTCCTACTAGCAGCATACATTAATTATTATAGTCAACAATAATAAAAAGAAAACATCATTGAGTTTATTTCCTAGAGAGAAAGTCTAATTAATCAAGATTATAAGCATTACTGAAAATCCACTAAAGGAATGCAGTGATAGTTTGGAATGGGTGGCCATTAATCAGTTGTGCCCATGCTGTGTCCTCATGTTGATTGACTCACTGATATTGACATAAACAGTGTACTGTTAATTCCTTCTTCTTTTTTTTTTTTTTTGAAGACTTGTTTCAGAGGACTGTGCATCTGAAGCATTTCTCGTCCCAATTAGGAAACAATATAAGTACTTTGTCATTGTGTCCCTGCTTCTAAGAGAGAGAAACAAACTCAGCATGTAGATCAAGCCATTTTCTTAACACATGACCACAAAGGCACAGCTACTCGCAGTTTTGTCTATATCACTGTTCTTAAAATGTTTATATGTATAATATACGTAATATATACATAACATAGATGTACATAATTTAATATACATATATATGTAAATGTTACTAGTTCTATTTGAAAGAAGAGAAAAATGCCTCATAATTTTTTTTAGGGGACCAGTTTCAGAATCACCTGAAGGTTTATTTAGAAAAATTACTATAATAAAACACTTTGTGGAAATAAAATTATGTTCGTTGTATATGCTGCAACAGGTGTCTAATTTTTAAATTATTTTTAAATGGTGTGTGTGTGTGTGTGTGTGTGTGTGTGTGTGTGTGTGTGTATCTGAATGTGTGCCATGTATGTGGGAATGTCCATTGAGCCAGAAGATAGTGATGGATCCCTTGAACCTGGGGTTATAAGGGTCTGTGAGCTACTCAACATGGGTAATGAGAAATGAACTTGGATCTTCTGGAAAAGCAGCCAACTCTCTAAACTGCTGAGCCGTCTCTACAGCCTCAAGATTTTATAATTCAATAAATTTTCAAGGTGACCCTTGCATATACTAATTTTGAGGAAAATGTTTTATTGCTTTTATTTAGTTTTTGCTAATTGAGTTGCATCAGAAGAAGGGATTGAAATAACACGTGACAACAAAGATTATTCCTTTTTAAAAAAAATTGCAATTTTCAATTTTATATGGAAATTCAAGCATAAAGGATAGCTTAAAAATTCCTGAATGATGATGATGGTGGTGGTCATAATAAAACTGCTGAAGGTATCATCATCTCTGACCTCAAAATGTACTGCAGAGCTATAGTAATTTAAAAATTTTAAGAGGATGGCACTGGCACAAAAACAGATACACTGATCACCAGAATTGAACTGAAGACCCAGATATAAATCCACACACTTATGAATACTTAATTTTTGATAAAGAAACTATAAATTGAAACTGTAGAAAGAAAGACAGCATCTTCAACAAGTAGTGCCGGTCACATTGCATGTGGAAGAATGCAAGTAGATCCATACCTATCACCCTGCACAAAGCTCACATCCAAAGGAGCAAAGACCTCATATGAGACTAGATACACTCAACCTGATGGAAGAGAAAGTGGGAAAGAACCTTGATCAAATAGGCACAGGAGAAGACTTTCTAACCATTAGGAACCCATTAACCACAGGCACTAAGATAATCAATCCATAAATGGGACTTCATTAAATGGAAAGCTTCTGTAAGTGGAACATCATAATTTGGACAAGGTAGCAGGCTACAGAATGGGAAGTTTTACCAACTATGCATCCAGTATAGAGCTAATATCCCAAATATATAAAGAACTCTAAAAATGAGATATTAGGAAAACTACAAAATTAAAACAGAAAACTCTTAAAAAAATAGTAAGATCTGGCGAGGACAGGAACCCCACAAGGAGGGCAACAGAACCAGAAAATTTGAACACAGGGGTCTTCCCAGAGACTCATACTCCAACCAAGTACCAGGCATGGAGATAACCTAGAATCCCTGCACAGATGTAGCCCATAGCAGTTTAGTGTCTAAATGGGTTACATAGTAATGGGAAGAGGGACTGCCTCTGACATAATCTGATAGGCCTGTTCTTGGATCACCTCCCCCTGAGGGGAGTGCAGCCTTACCAGGCCACAGAAGATGACAATGCAGCCATTCCTGATGTGATCTGATAGACTAAGATCAGAAGGAAGGAGAGGAGGACCTCCCCTATCAGTGGACTTGGGGAGGGGCATGTGCAAAGAAGGGGGAGGGAGGGTGGGACTGAGAGGGGAGGAAGGAAGGGGCTTATGGAGGGATACAAAGTGAATAAACTGTAATTAATAAAAATAAATTTAAAAAAACTCAAATGGCTTAAAAAGAAATGTTCTATATCCCTAGCCATCAGGGAAATGTAAATAAAACTATTTTGAAATTTCAAAATGGCTAAGATCAATAAGCAAATGTTGACTCTTGTTGGTGAAGATGTAGAGTAAGAGAAACACCCACCAATTACTTGTGGAAGTAAAAATTGATACAACCACTGTAGAAAACAATATGACAGTAAGATGGGAATAGATGTAACTCAAGAACTACCTATACCACTCTTGGGCTTATACCCAAAAGATGCTTCATCATACAGCAGAAACACTTGTTCAACCATGTCCATTTTTGCTCTATTCATAGCAGTCAGAAATTAGAAACAACCTAGATATCCTTCAATAGATGAATAAATTATATATATATATATATATATATATATATATATATAGTACATTTACAAAATGGAATATTACTCAGCCACTAAAAAATGAAATCAAGAAATTCACAGGTAAATGGTTGGAACTAAAAAAATTAAAAAAAAAAATCATCCTAGTGAGGTTACCCAGACCAAAAGAAATGATAGGGTATGTATGTGGATATTAGCTATTGAGTCTACGATAACCAAGCTACAATCCGAAGAACCACAGATGTTAGTATAAAGTGATTAGGGTGGATCAGGATATATTGTGTGAGAACAAAGCTATTTTCAGTAAAATAAAAATAATTAAAATTCGGTAAGAGTTAGAAAAGGTTTGACGTCTGCCAGAGTTACTCACCTAAGGAAAGTTGGAACCAAGAAGGTATTCTAGGATAAAACCCTGGAGACCTTGAAGACCTAATAAACCATATTATTTACTGTCTATGTCTTCAAAAGAAGCGTGACTGCCTCTGCGTCTTCAGAATTAAAACAACCAGCTCATCTCACTTCATTCTGCTGCACAATAAAGCATTCTTTTCAAGCATCTAAGTTGGCCCAGATAGAATAATAAGGCCATGCCTTGGAAAAATAATGAAAAAGAATAAAACATGAGCCAAAAATGTTACCTCATCCTCAAGTGCAGCTGTGATTTATGGTTGGAGACAAGACAGTAAAACTTATTTGATGTTTTGCTTTGAAAAAAAAAAACAAAAACAGGCAACCAGGAGAGGGAATGCAACATTTTCTTCAGAAGGAAAATCATGCTTGAAACCAAAATATTATATTGCACACAATAATTTATGTGTGCATTCACTTCAATTTTAATTGCCTTTTCATACCACAAATATCATTCTCAGGCTCATTCTCTTTTCTCAAAATACATTTTTTAAGATGGTGGCTACTGTAATGGTGACTGCATTAAAGGTATGTCTTAACAGAAATGTGCAAAAACTCTCTTTTCAGTTGTAAAATGGAGCAACATTTGGCTTTGGATATAACTCATATTTTACATTAAAATGTTTTATAAATTCCCAAAGATTTTGTGACAATTATGAAAATTTTATTTTCTCCTAACCCATCTGAAGGAACTTGTAAAATATCACAGTGAGAGAAAAACTAAGAACCACCCATATTGGGGCCAACGGTAAGGAGACAGCAGACTCTTTGCTAAGTAATTCGCGGGGTAACTAGTAAGGTCAACCCTAATAGGCATGTCAATTATTACTGATGATAAACCATCCCAAAATGTAGGGGCCTTATTAGAAACCATGAATTAACACAGAAATCTCCAATCTGGACTGCCTTTTACTTAGATTTTCTTTGGTTGATCTCCATCATAGTCACTCACAGAAAGACCTCAACGATGTGCTGACAAGCTAACTTGTGCTCTTGTTCTGCGTCATTAGTTTCTTCTCTGCAAGGCCTCTCCAACATCTTTTACAAGAGAAAGTCACAATATGTAGACATCTATGAAGCCTCTGTTTGTATCACCTTGCAGACACCACTTGGGAAATTTCAGCCACACAGAGGTTGAGTGTATAACTAGAACCGTTGATGCCTGAACTCAAAGTCCAGGTTGGCCTCTAGCTGAGTGATAATGTGTGAACACACACACTTGAATATTCTCTGGAAAAAAACCCTACAGCAGAAAATGTTGGAGAAATTTCTTCAAAATCACACAAGGAATGATAGATCTGAGAGTAAAAGCCACAAAAATCTGGTACCAAGGGAGAAAAGTAGATAATTATATTTCTTGAAAGTGCAAATCTGAAAGTATGAATTTCCTGTTAAACTATTTTGTTTGTTGCTCATAAGTTGAAAATCAGTTTCAGACAATGTTACAACAAAACCTATAGACAAAGCCGTTTCTTCATTGTGTGATCTCCGTAGTGCTTTCTGCTTGGGTAAATAAGCACTCTCTGTGACATGACAACTCACCTCCTAAACTTAGTAAATAAAACTAACAGTCGTCATTTTGGATCACAGATTTTAGTCAAGGGAGACAAAGTCATTTCTGTTCTGAGGCATCAGACGTTGGATGTTTGAAGAGGGGGTCCAGGCTCCATTTTCTAGTTGGTTCTCTCGTATGAACAGCATCAGATTGTCATCTGAAGTGCATTCGGTGTGGGCTAAGGACTTTTAAATTTTCTCCTCAGAAGCTGCTGCCTTGGTAATGTAGGCAAAGAACTGTGGCAATAAATTCCACTTACGAAGCAAGCATCCTAAGGAAACCACTACACAAGCTGCCTTATCTACCTGTGACAACCTAATCAGGAGAGTCACTTACTTTTGTTTCATGGTAGTCACAGTTGGACTGCCCATGCTCAAAGGAAAGGAACCTGGGCTTTTCTTCCAGAGAAAAGTGGAAAAAAATGATCAAATAATAACATTCTATTTTTCTATTTTTTGTATGTAACTTTTTTGTCGTGTATGGAGGTCAAAATTTTAGCAGCTTTAGTCCCTTTTTAATTCTTGGATGAATCTGAGGGTTCTGCAAAGCTCTGAGTCACCATATCAATAGCTTCATGAATCAGAATTTTGCAGCCTATAGATGTGGTGCTGCTATGAAGAGATTACCAGCCTGGAGGTAGACAGATGTTAGGTCTAATTCCGGGGGATTGGACCGACTTTGTACACAATTAGGGCTTTTGTGCTTCAGTTCCCTTTGTCTGCAATGTGAAAGAAAGGCCTAGGTGACCTCCAAGGCCTCACCTCTTCTCCTGAGCTTCCATTTCATTCCTCACAGTCCGGTGACCCTCTCTAGTCTCTGAACAAGCATGTGTACCAGATGCTGTGATTTGGGAGGATGACCTGGCTCCCTAGAATTGCACCAACTCTGTGTCTTCCTTTGGCTGCAGCAGGTGAAGGAACATATAGGTGTTGAATTGATTACTAATCTGGATACAATGCCAGCTGCTTGCTCATATGAAGGTTGGCTTGTCCCTGATTCGTCACCCAGTTGTTATCTTTCTGCAGTAACAGTTCGCCTCTTCTTGACTCCCAAGTTTTCACCTGAGCAGTAGATTCTAATAGACCAGCTGAAGAGAAAGCTCTGTCAGCAAAGGGCTTGTAATTCAGGGATTGCCCAACATCTGCTTTTGCAAAGAGCTATGTATAGTATCACCTGGGGAGGCAGAAACAGCAGACCCCAGGGCTCGCTGGCCACTAAGCAACCCTCTCAAAACACAAGGAGGACAGCTCCTGAGGAATGGTACTTGAAGTGGACCTCTGTCTCTACACCTTTCTGTGCATGTGTGCATGCATGAGCAACACACACGAATCTAATAGAAATCTCTGGTGTCTGGCCTCAAGGTCCCCACTGTCCTCCAATCCTTTGGGCCTTATGCTGGCTCTTTACACCTTTCCTTTCACGATCCAGCTCTTAGAAACACAACCACTTACTCCCTGTTTTATTTTCTACATTGATTTCTTTTGCTTTGTACGAAAAAAAAAAGTAACAAAATCTTTCCCCAAATACTTCTGCAAGTCAGTTCAAAAACTCCTAGTATGTATGATATGTTGTGATGGAAGTTTTAATTAGACATTTAAAACTAATTTAAGTGTCAGCAGTATTTTTACACTAGTGTAGGCATACTCAATTGATAATAAAAATGACATACAGACGGCAAAGAATTATCACATGGGAGTAAAAATTGCATAAAAAAGCGTTGGAATGCACAGTGAAACCCATTTTTGTATGACTGATATTGTACTAGCAATTATAATGGTTTCAGTTGTCACTGGAAGCATACAAAAGCAGAATACAATTTTTACTGTACAAAGATAAGTGCATTGAATATGTTGCCTGATACTTCTAACAATCACATTTTAAGTTTTCATCTGCTTTTTAAAATTACTATGTCAAAAGTATCCACAGGGAATTAAACATTCTGCAGTACAAGTTAGAAAAAGAAATGGATATTAAACAGAAATATCTTTAAAATGTGATACAGAGGGATGTGTTAGAGGAATCACCATGTGTTAGTACCACATAAGAGAAAGCAAAGAGAATCAGTGAGCCAGCAGAACACTGTCCACCAGATCATTAATGTCTTACCATTAATTTATTATTAAACAGTTGGCTACATTGCTAAATTAGACCTGCTACACTACCCTACTATACTATTATAACCCACAAAGATTATATTCCACAATTCTCTACCACTCACCACACACACACACACACACACACAACTTTTATCTTGTACATACACTGTAGACACATCTTGGCTACCAAGATTACACCTGGTATACAAATTGTGACTTGTCTCTGGAGAATGGTCTCCTCCTTTTAACACAGATATTGTGTCCTTAATCCAGATGGCCCTAAGAGCTCATCACCAAGTCAGTTCATGTACGCTTAAACTGGTATTAATGGAAAAGTCAGGGGGAAAGGCATCTTCACAGGGCACCTTTTTCCGGCTACAAAATCCTTATACAAATCTAGGCTTTAGATTTGCCAGCTTGGGGTGCTTTTAGTGAAATAACAAACACTGAACCAGAAAGCTAAAGCCCTGAAACTAATGTGTAAATTATATATGCAGAGGGAAGTTTTCTGCCTGTCCACTTATCTTCAAATGACAGGCCCTGCCTATGCTTGCACTTAGGAAAGCCTCCACACTTTTCCCACAGATATGCACACCTGAAACCACCTATAAATACAATTTCTGTGTTTTAAAATTTTCCCGTGCTGTTTTTAAGCACTTCTAAAATTCACATTGAAATACCAAGACCAAATAATTGCTAACATTATGAAAAGAAGAAATGCTTGACTTGAAGATTTTTGTGTTGGCCACTGATTCTTTTCATGGTGCCCGTGTACCTGATATATTAAGATCACAGTCTCTTTTCTCTTTTCTGTAGAAAACCCAACATGGAAAATACAATATCCTACTAAAGTAGTCTGACATAATGACGCCCTTAGAGGGTTCCAGAGTCACTGGTTCGCTTAGTGTAGTTAGTATACACTGTGTTCCTTCCTAGGTCAATATGTACAGTGAGTGGGATTTTTTCATATCTATTTCTGTAATGATGTGGAAGAAACTTCTGGGAACCTCACATGGTTTCCAGCTTAAAGCAATAAGAAATAAAGACACAAATACTATACTCAAAACAATAAAGATCTTTAAATGCCAGAGTTTGAACTTTTTAAAGAGCAAAAGCTAATAAGAATATTTTTTGTGTAAAATTTTGGTGAAAAAATATATAATAGCAATTTGAAATCTGTATGGTCTTCAATGAAAGTAGGGGAGTGCAAAGATTGTAACATAACTTATAGGAATTCTAAAATTTTGAGATGGGAATTCAAATCACCGATTTATCATTAATCATTTGCGACATGTAGGATTTTGATTTATATTTGATATACAAATAGAAATATTAATTGTCAATTAATGGGGAAAGACTTTATAGTGTCTTAATGACAACTAAAGGACCATGAGCATCTCGTCCTTCTCCACATACTCTCCTCCCACAAGGACATTGTGTACACAAGTATGGACAGCTGCTATGTGTCATCAAAATTCAGGACAAATTTTAATCTTAAAATAAAGAGCCTCCAAAAGCTAAAAAATCGTGGTTTATGTCATATGTACCTTTTAAAAATTCTCAGTTTTACCCTCTACAAGGTAATCTTTGTGATCGGGCAAATGTTGAGAACCTTCACCGGCTGAATTTGCAATCTGTAGCAACTCCTCTAAGTATGGCTGAGCAGCTCAGCATGGAGACCCGGCACTTGCCTGGGATGCTCAGGCTATATTCCATGCTAACGACACTAGTAGAAAGTTGAGCTCTCGGAAGAAACTTTACCCTGGTTTGTTTTTAAGTTGCTTTGAAGTTAAACCATTAGGAGGCCACCTGCAGCTAGCTGGACGGGTCTGATATGACTTGGTGACTGCTATACCAATATTTTCTTCTGGGAGATTAAAAGAGAGAGGTGTGTGTGTGCTTCATACTGCATTTTGGAAGCACGTTGCTTTTTTTCTGAAAACACAAATGTGATATTCACAGACTCAGTCCTGGAGCTTTAGCGTCTCTCCTCAGGATTTAGCCCAGTTTCTTCAGAGAGCATCCAAGTTTCTGACTTGTCTTTCTGAATTAATATTCCTTAGAATGATAGCCTGTATTTAGGTCACATTCCCAGCACATTCCCAGTCTTTACCTCTCCCTCCTTCTGTTTTGGACTAACTTTCGATTCTAATTTTTAATTCTCACAAAAGTAAAGACTTTTAAGGTAGCACCATTTCTTGTCTTATGTCATATTTTAATTTAATATAAAGGAAGATGAATCTCTTTTGTTGACTAGAATAAAAAAAAAAAAGTCCTGGTGGAAACTTAAGGTTGCTTTCATCTTCTCAATATCTACCAAAAACTAAAATGTGAAGGTACATTTTAAAATGGCCACTTTCCAGTAAATCAGTGAATATAGTCTGCATATGTCCCCTCACTTACAAGGGTTATATCTAGAAAATGTGAAGAACGTGTGTGTGTATCTGTAGGTGCTGTAAGGATACCACTTATTTTGTAATTTCTCCAGTCACATTGCTTCTTTTACTAGAAATTCCAAATGCAGTCATCAGAATCTTTTGTCTGTGGCTTTCATTCACAAATTGGCACTGCTCAGTTGTCATGACTCCTAGTATCTCGGGGTCCTGAACATTGCCTAGTTGCCTTCCCTCTAAAAAGCACCTCCAGTAACACGATGAAAGTAAAAAAAAAAAAAAAATGTATATGGCTCTAATTGTGGTTAACTCTAGCTTTCACTGGATATTTCATCCATGGAACATATTCCTCCTTGCCAGGTTTCTAATTAAAGAACAATCAGTAAGTACAGTATATCTTCCCATGCATAGTCTAGTTCAATTCTCATACTAGGCATCTTTAATCCTCATTAATGCTCCACATTTATAAACTAAATGGCCAATGTTTATTTCACTTATATTTTGAATAGCATCCCAGAATTTAAAGTGTAACTGGAAAGCATTTTAATTACCTGCTTAGAAAAGATTACTCATGTAATTATGTGGTAATATGAAAAGGGCGATAATAAATCAAACTAAACATACATGGTTATTAAATTTAGAAATAAAGTACTCAACATGCTCTTTCTCAATTATTCTTTTCTCAAGTCGCTTTTTCTGAGGACTGCAACAGAAGACTACTGAGGTAAATTTAGGAAGAATTTCAGTTTTGTTCAGCCAACAGAGTGTACTGATTTTAAAATACTGTTTTTTTTAAATATTATTAGTTTTTAAATAGAGTTTTTAATCTTCCAAAGTTCTCAAAACATCCTGGTATCCTACAATTTTTGCCCTCTTTCTCCTCTGGCCTTCATGCCATTTCCTTGCACAAACTCTAACATGCTGATATTATGCGCCTCCATCCAGGGGCTACTAGGACTAGCTCCCAATGGAATTGTTGTATAACCTTTACTCAGAAAGCACAAAACAGTGACATTTATCACTAAAAATCCACTTTAGTCCCGAGAACTAGAACTACTGAAGGAATTATTGACCTGTGCTTAACAGTTTGCTCCACTTTGCACTATGCTCTCCTCGCTATCTACACTAGCACACTTGACTTCTATAAAACGGCATGTTTTTAAGGCTTTACAGTGTCTACTCTGCAAGTTAGAAGCACGATCTTCACCACCCCAAAGTTATTCACTTGATGCATACCTTGAGGTCCTTGATCCCATTGGCAGACTGAATTGACCTTTCCTCTTTTTATTTTATCTTATTAATTATACTTTATTCACTTTGTATCCCCCATAAGCTCCTCCCTCCTCCCCCTTCTTCACGCATGCCCCTCCCCGAGTCCACTGATAGGGGAGGTCCTCCTCTCCTTCCTTCTGATCTTAGTCTATCAGATCACATCAGGAGTGGCTGCATTGTCATCTTCCGTGGCCTGGTAAGGCTGCTCCCCCCTCAGGGGGAGGTGATCAAAGAGCAAGCCAATCAGATTATGTCAGAAGCAGTCCCTCTTCCCATTATTATGTAACCCACTTGGACACTAAACTGCCATGGGCTACATCTGTGCAGGGGTTCTAGGTTATCTCCATGCATGGTACTTGGTTGGAGTATGAATCTCTGGGAAGACCCCTGTGTTCAAATTTTCTGGTTCTGTTGCTCTCTTTGAGGGGTTCCTATCCTCTCCAGATATTATTATTTCTCACTTCTTACATAAGATTCCATGCAGTCTGCCCAACAGTTAGCCATAAGTCTCAGTGTCCTTTCATCTTCAACATCAATAGTTCTTTAAGGTTACATCTTAGTCATTCATTTATACAGATATCCCTTTACTAAACTCTGAGCTTTCATCCAATAGCATCTAAGCACATATCTGCATATGCTGCTACAATAGCCTTAAAAAATAAAATAAGGTATAATCGTCACCATTTGGGGGCGGGTGTTGGTTTTTTGAGACAGGGTCTCTCTGTGTAGTCTTGGCTATCATGGACTCACTTTGTAGACCAGGCTGGCCTCGAACTCACAGAGATCCACCTGCCTCTGCCTCCTCACGTGCTGGGATTACAGGATTGCACCACTGCACCCAATATATTTAACACTTTTGAAGATAACTTTATCACACACTAGGTTAAGGTAGCCACCCAAACACATGCTTGCTCAGTATGAAGCTCTGTGGATCTCTGTGAACTTCTACACAGTCGGAATGGCCATTCTGAAGCCATGAGAGTTTTACATTTTCACACTTCTTTTACAGGTTATCCACCACAAACTAAGGGAAAAAAAACTGTGACAGATTTGAAAGTAGAAAAACACTTAACATTATACTCTCTTTCATATCTCATGTATCTCAACCCTAGCTCATCACCTAGGAGTACCCTGTCTTTGTTTCTTTTCTCAGTGTTATATTATACTCACACTCTACCCAGTTACTCCACCCCCAGCATACACTCAGATAACTCTATGGCCTACCATAAAGACTTTTTCACATCCAGGTGTATTGCTTCTTTGTGAATAAACAGTTAAAGAAAAAAGCAACCTCGATATCAAAATAGGAGTGGATAATGAATTATGGTACACATACAAAATAAAATTTAATTCATCTGTGAAGAACTATGAAATCAGTTAATGAATGAACTTGCAATGTGTAATATTGAAGTCACCCAAACTCAGAAAGAAAAAAACCCCAAATGGCCTGGGAGTAATCTATAGCACGCCCAAACATGGGTGGGACATAAGGGATACAGATGACTTCTCGGGGTCCTTCTTGTCATTGAAGTTTAATGATTTGGTACAAGTACCTTCTACATGTGTAGATTCATGAGAAATGATGATGAAAACATTTAATGGTGTATCCCCAACAAATAAATTTATGGAATTGGCTTTTATAGAATGGACATACAAGATCTTGGACTCTTTGCTTGAGCTCTTTCCAAAATCATCACACCTGATTTCAACCTCCTCCCTTACTGATGCCCCCATAGAAGTTCACCAGATCCCATCCCATGCTGACTTTACATCTTGGCATCTAGAACTTCTCATCACTGGAATTTGCGACATGTGGACACTCTGCTTCAATAAATCAAGCTGACCAAATGCCATCTGGTGTGCCTGGAGGCCTAGATAGAAAGCATCATGTTTTTTAAAAAAGAAACCTGACTGGCAAAGGTGTGTTTTGAGTTGTGGAATGTGTGAGCCACCCACCCAAAGGAAGTAAAGAGGAAAAGCACAAGAATTCTTCATAATTCTATTTTCATTTTATGTCATTGCATAAATCAGTGACCCTTATTCTATAAAAAGTAAATGTATAGAATATAAATAAACCAGAAAAGAATCTTCTGATTCTCTCCAACACAGTAATGGCCACATAGGATCCCATTCACATCATAAACAATTTGAAAAGCTGAATTTTGTACCTGTTAATATTTCTGTCTTTAAAGATAAATTTTATTAAGAAGTCTTTCAAGTTTCAATATACTATCAGATAGATAATAAATAGATAGATAGATAGATAGATAGATAGATAGATAGATAGATAGATAGATAGAT
>NW_026596073.1:6227289-6233969 GCF_907164565.1 Psammomys obesus | reverse complement strand
GATAGATAGATAGATAGATAGATAGATAGATAGATAGATAGATAGATGTTATCAATTGCATAAGAGAGAAGTTCCATAACAATTTCTAAACAGTTTGGTGCTTACACAAATCCAGGGTAATGAGAATTGCTAAAATGCTTCCTTTATACCAAAAAAATCCCCATCTTTATGTATTCACAAGTTTCTAGTTCAACACTAGAATAACACTATCAATGCGTCAATTGATAGTTTTCATTTGCAAACTGGGGTAATTCTCTCCTGTGGCACATATAAGAAACTCAGTTTGCCCCATGTTCACATTATTTAACAGCTCATTTGGAGACATTGTTTTGTGGCTGTAAACATGCTTTTGTTTTAATCCCAGGTGTGGGATATAGGACTTATTCAGACTGTCCACAGAAGCCAAACTATTTGCCTCCTGTGATCCCAGAGAGGGGCTCTTTGCCAGCTGCAGATAGTTTAATTCTGAGGACTCTGAGAGAGATAAATGGCAGAAGCCAGAGAGGGCTGAGGGCTGCTGTTACTCCTCGCCTGCTGCTCTTGGTTGCTGTTGATACAGTTGGATGAGGATTGTCCTGAACTTAGGACTGGACTTGTCCTAAGAAACCTGAGGACCCTAACCAGCAGGAAGTAGCTAAAGAGAATTCCAACCTTCTGCCCACTAACTTTTCTTTCCTACTCGGTATTGGGGTGTTGGAAGGGTTTGAGGTGGAGAAGAGAGAAAGAGGCATAAGAAACGTAAATAAAATAGAGTTAAAAAGTATATCTACAACATTAAAAATAAATTTAAAGACAGAAATGATCCAAGCTAAACTACATCAAGTTTTAACTATAACACAAAAGTAAATACAAAACCACACAAGAGAAAGAAGTCAGTCTTAGGATTGTACTAAGATGGAGTCCCAATCAGTGAAGGTGGATTTCCATTAAAGTCAGAAGTGGTATGAGAGAGGTGCAAACAAAATGAAGATAATTGGACTTTCCATAGGCAAAATCTTACACCTACCTTTGTGTGTAAGCTCGTGGGCTACATTTCCTCACCAGTCACACAAAATTAGAAAGCCTGTTGCATCTTCACACAATGTTAACACATTTTTTTTTAAATGACCAGAACAGAGTCAGTCACGGTCATGGTCCAAGAAGAGAGTTAAAACAAAGATCAATAAGGAGGAGGGGAATATGAGGAACCATAAGACATTGAACTAAGAATACAATTAGATACATTGTATTATTTTATCTCCATAAATCTTCAAGGTGGCTGCCTCTTACAGCTGAGGACATGAAGGCACAAGGAAACAGAACAGAAGAATGTTATCACAAAGCATGAAAAAGAATTCAAGGACCCAAGGTGAGGAGTGAGGAAAAATTTCAGTGTCGGAGAGACTTTTGGTTGGTGTGATTTCAGGTCAATGAGAGAAGGGCTGTGTGTTTCATCCTCAGAAACAGATGTTCCAGCCCAAAGAGCACAGACATGCATCTGGGCAATGTCAGAACAATGATCTGTGAGGACTACGCAGAGCACCAAAGCCAAATGTACAGGATTTAGGACAGTGGTCATAAACTATGTCCTGTAGGCCAACTCTAATTCTGTCCTTTCTTGGTACAATGATTAAGAATCTTAAATAGCTGAAAAATATCAATACAAAATATTGTTGATAATACACGATAGGAAAGTAGAATTCATAAATAAACACTCTTTTACAACATGTTCTTTTACATTCTGTCCATAACATTTTTTTTCTTCCTTTTCTCACATAATATATCCTGGTTATAGTTTTTCTTCTCGCTACTCATCCCAGATTTGCCCCACCTCCCCTCCCATCCACATCTATTACCTTTCTGTCTTATATTAGAAAACAAGCAGGCTTCTAAGGTATAATTAAAAAAAAAATAAAACAAAGATAAAACAAGAAATTGTTTTATCTTTAACAAAGATAAAACAAACACATTGATACTGAACAAAACAAATGAGCAGAAAAAGAAAGAGCTCAAGGAAAGGCGTAAGAAATAGAGGCCCACTTGTCTGCACACTTGCGAGTTCCACAAAACACTAAACTGGAAGAAACCATAATATATACACAGAGGACCTGGTGTGAACCCATACAAGCCCTGCACATTCTGCCACAGTCTCTGCATGTTCAGATGAGATTTGATCACATTGATTCAAAGGGCTTTGTTTTCTTGGTGCCTTCCATCTCCTCTGGCTCTAAAATTTTTTTTCTGCCTCCCCATCCACAGGGTTCCCTGAGCCCTGAGAGGAGGAATTTGATGGAGACATGCCAATTAGAGTTGAGTCTAATTGGACATCTCGCATAATGTCTGTCTGGGAGTCTCAGTACTTGTTCCCATCTCCTGCAGGGGGAAGCTTCTCTGAAGGTGACTGAGCAAGGCACCGATCCTAATAAACTGCCAGACTGATTTCCACGGTGGCTGTAGAGTCTGGACTCCCATGAGCAATGAATGGGTGTTCTGCTTACTCCACATCCATGCCAGCACCAGCTGTCTTTTCTTTATTGATCTTAGCAATTAGGATGGGTATAAGTTGAAATCTCAAAGTAGTTTGTATTTGCATTTCCCTGATAACTAAGGATGTTGAACACTTCTTTAAGTGTCTTTCAGCCATCTGCATTTCCTCTCTTAAGAATTCTTTGTTTAGATCTATACTCCATTTTTGATTGGCTTGTTATTCCAATTTGGGGGTGAGTGTTGTCCTTATATATTTTGAATATTAGGCCTCTATTGAAAGTGGACTTGGTAAAAATATTTTTTCCATTCTTCACTTTCCTGAGCAGAAGCTTCTCAGTTTCCAATTGGATCGAGTACTTATGATTTAAGTAATTTGTTTCAAACATTACAGGCAGATTCAAACTTAAGCAGTCCAAGATGTCTAACAGATGAGCAGAAAAAGAGGTAATTCTTGTAGAATAAAGACTACAAGATGCACATGTGGATTAAATTGATCCTAAACTTGATTGAATTTTGGTCATTTTGCCTTCAACTCACTCTCCTACTGGGCTTATCATGCAAACGGAAAATAGTATTATGGAATGTATTTTCTTAGCACATAAAAAAGTAAAAAAAAATGAATACATTTATAGAAAAATTTCTGAATTAATTATAAAAGGTAGAATAAGACTACATCAATTATCAGGAACAGACCCAGGCAAAATTGTTGTATCTCTAGCTTATACTGAGATCATGTTATCGTGGATGAGCAGTGAAGATTGTTAAAGAGCTTGTAGTAACAACTTGGGAAAAATTATGAGTAAATATCCTAAAAGCAAATATACTCAGCATATAAAAAGAACTAATTGAAGTCTTCCACATATTGTAAAGAGAACACCAATTCCAGAGGTACCAACATTCTAGACTGATGCAAACAAGGACATGGCAGGTTGTTAGTCAGACAAAATAAGCAAGGTATCAAAAGTCCATATACCTCAGTTTAAAAATCAGAACAGTATGCAATCCTTATGGTATTATTAGATTTTTCCTGAATCTCTTAATATAATTACTGATTCTTTATACGCAGAAAGGGTTGCTTTGCATACAGAGACTGCTGAATTTGTTCCTGATAACTCAGAAACAACATCGTTGTTTATGAGATTACAACAGGTTATCAGAAGTAGAAACTATCAATTATATATTACTCACATTCATATTCGGTCTCATACAGGTTTGCCAAGGCCATTGGCACAAGGAAATGAGGAAATTGACCTGTTACTAAATAGGGATTGTGTTAGAAGCCTCCAAATTTTATGAGAAACATCATGTTAATAGGAAAGGTTTAAAGAAAATAATTTTATCACTCGGTAACAAGCTAAAGAAATAATAATGATAAAAAATGTCCTACATTTCTCTATACATCCAATTTCCATTAACCTGCTGGTAGTAACCCCAGGGGTAACAAACGAAATAAAATCTGGCAGATGGATGTTTTTCATTTTGCAGAATTTGGAAAACAAAGATTTATACACCGTACCATTGACTTATACTCAGGGTTTCAATTGGCAACTGCTTTAAGCTCTGAAAAGGCTGATTCAGTAATTACACACTTATTAGAAATAATGGCAATTATGGGGATACCTGCACAAATTAAGACTGACAGTGCTCCCACATATGTATCCAAGATGATGAAACAATTCTTTGCATATTACAATATAAAACACATAACAAGTATTCCACACAATTCTGTAGGACAAGCAGTTGTAGAAAGAACCAATCGGACCTTAAGAGATGCTTATTAAACAAAAAGGAAGAGTTAAAAAAAAAAACAGGGCAGACTAAATAATGCTTTGTTAACTCTTAATGTTGGTGAAAAAGGAACAACAGCAGCTGAGAGACACTGGGGTATAGAAAAAAAAAAACTGAAAAACTAGGACAACCAATATACTATGAAAATGTACTGACATTAGAATGGAAACCTGCAATAGTTTTGAGATGGGATGTGGTTATGCTTATGTATCTATGGAGAATGATAAAATATTGTTACCAGAAAAACTTATAAATATTAGAGCTGACAAAAGAAAACATCTTGCCATTTTTATTGATTTATTATTTACTACAATTTATTCACTTTGTATCCCAATGTAGCCCCTTCCCTCATCTCTTCCCAATCTGACCCTCCCTCCTCTCCTTCCATGCCCCACACCTAGTCCACTGATAGTGGAGGTCCTCCCCCCCTTGCATCTGACCCTAGCCTATCTGATCTCATCAGGACTGGCTGCATCCTCTTCCTCTGTAGTCTGCAAAACTGCACCCCACAGGGGAATGTGATCAAAGAACCAGCCACTGAGTCCATGTTAGAGACAGTCCCTGCTCCCCTTACTGGGGAACGCACATGAAGACTGAGCTGTCCATGGGCTACATCTGAGCAGGGGGTCCTCTCCATGCCTGGTGTTTGATTGGCACATCAATCTTTGCAGGACCCCTGGACTCAAGAATTTTTGGCTCTGCTGGTGTCCTTGTGGAGCTTCTGTCCCCTCCAGGTCTTTCTATCTCCCCTTCTTTCATAAGATTCCCTGCACTCTGCCCAAAGTTTGGCTATAAGTCTCAACATCCGCTTTGATATACTGCAGTGTAAAAGAACAACACCCTTCACAATAGCCACAAATACCATAAAATACTTTGGTTTGGCATGGAAAACCTTTTATCATCCAGGAAGTGAATGACCAAAAATGCAATCACTTTGTGGTTTTGAGAAAAAAAAATTTAAGGACAGAAATCTGGCCTTTAACATTCTTATATTACTGAACAAGAAACTGTCTGCTCCAACATGCCCTGATAAATTCTAAACATAGATCCCATACTTTGTGTTTTAATTTCTCTGTGTCTCCCAGCCAAATCTCTAACTCATAATCCACCTTTAACATATTTTCTAACTCTTATTTTCACAGCCACATGTATCGCAACAGTAGGAGTATTGTAGGTTAGCAATTACAACATTCATAACCAACAGGTTTTCATGTAAGATAAAGCCATATAATACCCATGAGATGGGAAAAGATGAAGAAATAAACTTGTATTTCTTAAGAAAGGAGTTTGAGATGTCAAGCTATAAATTTGTCTTTCTGCTCTGCTGATCCTGGCTATGATGGTTTTGTTTGACATCATCTCTGTTTTAAACATGTAAGCTGTGTGCTGCAAATATGAAGTGAAATCAAATGATGACTTAAAAGCATTTAAAGTGGAAAATTAAAACTTAGTGAGCCCTTGGCTCTCACATCTTCCGGTAAGAATATTCCCCTTGAATTACTTAAACAGCAGAATGTCTTCATTGATTTCAAGTACATTTCAGTTGGACCTCACTCAAGTAGGTAATGGATTCAAGTTGTATTTTGTATTTGACAAATCTTTGTCATTATCTTCCTGCTATGTTATTTATACAATTGACATTTAAAGTCAATAGATGTCAACAGTAGACATTTATACTCCTCCTAATGTTTTGTTATAGATGCATAAATTTTATCAGCCTTTTGTTTTATTAATTTATCTGAGTAGTTCTACAACCCAATGAAGACAAGCTATGAAACAGATCAGAAATAAAATCAATATCATTGCTATGCAAATTTCAAGTAGAAATAACTTTTAGGACCAATGGACTCGAAATTCTAACTTCACTGGGATTTGGGGGAAATTATCCTCATTTTGCTGACCACTTTTAAAATAATAAAAACAAAACGTACATTTGAAACCCTTTCAACAGATGACTGAAGATTACATTTTTAGATGCTTCAAAGAGAAGAGGGGAAGCAGCCACATATCTTAGTTTGTAAGAAAAGCAAAGGAGCAGTGGCCTCCTATCATTGCACAGGGTGTCGCTTTGCTTCTCCCTCTGTAAAAAGGCTGGAACTTTGAAATCCAAAGCCAGAACTTTTCATGGTTATGACATTTCCCACGACATTTACTCAAAAAAGAAAAGAATCAATCTGGCTTTTAGAGCACTGGAAACAGAGGCTTGTGAACTGCAGGAAGCATAACAAGGCTCCAAACAACAAAGCTACTTTTCTTCTGAAAATACCCTAAAAAGTTTTATTTGAAAATGGAACTGTGTAGTTTTACTTTAAAATTCAAAGCCACCTCATGTATATGTATAATATATACAGTATATGTACAGACATACATACAGATAGAAGATAGATAGATAGATAGATAGATAGATAGATAGATAGATAGATAGA
>NW_026596073.1:6216430-6227279 GCF_907164565.1 Psammomys obesus | reverse complement strand
AGATAGATAGATAGATAGATAGATAGATAGATAGATAGATAGATAGACAGACAGACAGGGAGATGAATGAAAAGCAGGGTTTTTTTTCTATAGGTTTTCACATTTTATTTTAGTCCTTCAAGACTTTGAATGTATTCAGGTCATCAAGTCAACAGTATACAAAAATTTTTTTTGGCATTGTCTTAATCAGACTCTGAGTATGCACTTGAGATGACACACTCCTCTGTACAAGTCTTTCCGACACAGTGAAACTGAAGCCTTGGTAGAAGAAGAGAGAGAAGCTAGAGATTTTTTGCAACACAAAAGCTAGAGGCAAGAAACTTGGGTCTAGCAGTGAACTTTGATTTACCGTTCAATAAAAATTTCTTTCTTGTCAGTGTTTTGTTGCTGTGGTGATAAATACCTCAGAAGGGCAATAGATTTATTTGGGCTCATGGGAGAACAAGGGGGTAACTCTAGCTGAAACTCCAACAGCAGAGGAGATGGAGCCTGAAGTGATCTCCTCCTATAGCCAGACAGGACTTCCAGTGGAGGGAAAGGGACACCGAACAACCCATAAAACCTTCAACCCTTACCTACAAGTTGTGCAGAAATAAGGATAGAGATCCGGGTAAGGACCAAACAATGACTGGCCCAACTTGAAACTCACCCCCATGGGAGAGAGCCAACCCCTGACACTATTAATGATAGTTTGCTATACTTGCAGAAGCCTAGCATAATTGTCCTCTGAGAGGCTCCACCTAGCATCAGATCAAAGCGGATGCAAAGAGCCACAGCTAAACATTAGGTGGAACTCTGGTAGTCTTGTGGAAGAGTTAGTGGAATGATACAGGGAAGTGGGCGTAACAAGAACTCCACAAGAAGACCAAGAGTCAACTAACAGAGGACCATGGGGGTTCACAAAGACTGAACCACGAACCAAAGAGCATGCATGGACTGGGACTACAAACATGTAGCTGATGGCCAGCTCGGTTTTCATGAGGGTTCATGAGTAAGGGGAGCAAGGGCTATCTCTGACATAAACCCTGTTGCCCGCTTTTGGAACACATTCCCCTAGCTAGGCTACCTTGTCTGGCCTCAGGAGAAGAGATGCTTAGACCTGATATGACTTGATGTGCTGGGGCAAGCTGGAGGGCAGGAAGGGCTCCCTTTCCTGAGGAGAAGGCGAGGGAGTGAAAGAGAGAAAAAGATGGGAGGGTGAGACTGGGAGATGAGTGACAGGGCCTCAAAGAGATGTAAAGTGAATAAATAAATAATATTTTTAAAACTCTTCTAAAATTTATTTGCTCTCTAAACTGGATCCTACTTTTCTAAATCCTAAGTATACTCAAGGTTCAGTTAAAAAGCCAAGAGATACATATGCATTTAAACTCAATGGGATACAGTAAACACAAAAAACAGTTCTATATATACATAATCGACTTTTCAATTATGCTATTCATTTGAAACTTCCTCGTCTCTCCTTACGAGAAAAAAAATAGCAGGAACACATTAATCAGAATATATTCTAAACAGAAACTATTCTTAAAATAAAAATAAGAGACTGGAGAAGTGGTTTAGTAGGTAAAGGGGCCTACTGCTCTTGCAGAGGATCTAAATGAGGTTCCAGCTCCCACATTTGGTAGCTGACAACCAGGATGTCTGAGAACCTCTTCTGGCCTCCACAGGTATCAGTACTCTTAAGTGCACATACACATATGCATATACACATAGTTAAAATAAAGTAAACCTATAAAATAAAATAGACTACTTTACTCCCAGTTATTGCTATGATATATAGTGTGGCAAGCATATATATAGGGGCACATTTAAATTAGATACTTGTTAGAAAGTTAATGGAATTTAGATGTCATAAAGTATCCATTTGTGAGTGCCATTTCTTTCAGGAATCATAAAAGCATCAAGGACAAATATTATCTAGAACATTATATTGTAATAAGTAAAGAAAATTACTTAAGTTAAAATTACCTTGCAATTTTTCTAGATTTATTTCTATTGGGCATGCTTTTAAGAAGAAGTGGCTTTCCCTCAAAACTCACATGGAGAGCTATTTCAAGTTTTAACTCAAAAACAGATTTAGAGGACAGATGAACATGATCTTTCCCACAAAGAATTCAGGCATCTTTTGAATGAGGAAGTGCCCCAATTTTCAGTCTTTTGAAGAATACTGTTTTATCAAGTGCTGTGACTATAAAACTAGATCGCCCTAAAGTTCTGCTTGGTAGAGACTTTTTATTGTTATTTCTCCTTCAGCAATGTAAAGGAATAGAAATGACTGCTGTAATCGTGTTGGTAAATTTTCTGCATCAGAAGGTTTTACAACCAGAGTTGCCACACACAGTCATGCTGCTTAGCAACTGCCCAACTCTTGGGAGTGACATTCACAGAAGCTGGAACAAGAATTGAACCCTCTGGGCTGCTCACACTACACTGCTTGAAACTAGGAAATGTGCTTTGTTTTAAATTTTCTTATGAATGCAAAAAAAAAAAAAAAAAAAAAAGCCATTCTCCCATCCTTTGCCATCTATGGGCCCTACCTGCAGAAAAAAATATACCATCATATAAAAGTCAATATGTAAGCAAAAATGCTGAAATACGCTAAAATGGGGAGACTATTATTAATAAAACAAAAACTAAATTCCGTCAAGACTGAGTTCTATCGTTACAGTCCCAGAAAGATAATGCACCACCCATCCAATCAACCAGATGTAATTTGTTACCTCATTATTTAGTTTGACTCTTTTATGCATATAAATGTTAAGTGAATCCGTATGTATGTACTCTTGTCTGATGCCCATGGAGATCAGAACTGGGCATTGAATCTCCTGAACCTGAAGCTGTAGATGGCTGTGACCCACCACATGAGTGCTGAAAAATGAACCTGAGTCATCAACAGGAGCAGCATGAGCACTTCACTTTAGAGCTCTTGCTACAGCCCCAAATAAGTTCCATTAGAGATTAGAGATAAAATCATATTTTAGATATTCTCCTTCCTACCTCGTTCTCCTTCCTTCCTCTATCTCCTTCTTCCTTCCCCTCATTCACTCCCTCCCCTTTCTCTCCATCAAGTCTTTCCTCCCTTTCTCTGTCCTTGACCCTCTATCTGCTTTTCTTGCTCTCATCCCTGTCTTTCTCAATGCTAGTGACTCTTTCTACATGACTGAGTTTTGCATTGAGTTTTCTCTCTCAAGATTAAAACACTTGTTGAAAAATTTTAAATATATAATTAACAATCTTCTGAAATGCACGTAAGACTCAACCCAGCTTCTTTGAGGGGATTTTCAATTCTTTATTTATAAGATACATTTCTTTATTTATAAGATCTGCACTC
Source organism: Psammomys obesus (assembly GCF_907164565.1). NCBI lineage: Eukaryota > Metazoa > Chordata > Mammalia > Rodentia > Muridae > Psammomys > Psammomys obesus. Next base: position 6,223,948 of record NW_026596073.1, on the reverse strand, counting down.
TATGAATTCTTCTTGGTATTTCTAAATGGCCAGCATGGTAAACTTCAAGCTAAATGGAGACTGAATTCCTTGGCATTCTGAGATTATCTATTCCGGATCCACCCGCATTGGTGAGACCATTTCCACCACACAAATAACACCTGGTAAATTGCATCCCTGGCTTAATGGATAACTTCAAATATTCTGTTCCTTTTCTGTCTTGCTAGCATACTGTCAGAGGTCAAGACTCACTGATTTGAACAACCCTTTGATTTGACAGACATTATACCTTTAGTCCTATCCATATTTCATGTCAGACAACCAAGACTGCAACAACCATATGCAAGACATTTACATTGTGAGGCCTTGAATTTTTCAGAAGAAAAGGCAGACTAAATGGCATCTGTGTATACCACTCAAACCATTTTTTTCTGTTTTGGCTTAATTTTTTGAATAGGTGCCACCTCCTCCCACTGCCCTTACAGGTTAGTGAAAGGAAATCTTTTCAGCTTCTTTGGGCAGCATCTATCTGGGACATTTTCACGGTTGATGTGTTTTTGCCAGTTTTGAAAGTCCAAAGCCATGACCTACTTCCACTGATTTCCCATACTGAAAGGTAGGATGCTCTTTCTTCTTAGAAGCTGTCCTCACTAGAAAGATTTTCTTGGCTGACAATCATACAAGTACATCTGCAGGTCCAGACCTGATTCTTCAGCAGCCAGGCAGCATGTGAGTCACAGTTTGGTCTCAGGCAGGATGACATTATCTCCTTGTCCTAGCGCCTAAGGCCAGCACTACAGTGGCCCAGAGAAGCCCTATGAATGAAAATGATAGGAAGAGAGGACAGCTTTTCTATTACTTAGGCTATTTTAAGTCCTGCTGGTCTGTCATTTCTTGTATATATAGCTCCCCTTGACCAGGAATTCCCTTGAGGGAAATAGGTTTGATTAAGTTTACCCTACATAAAAATTATCAAGACTAAGGACAGAAGTTGGTAGAAACCTATTATTTAAATAGTATTCATAAATGGAAAGTCGACCAGATGGTGGAAAAGAACATTTCTCAAATAAAGCCAACGAATCTGTGTACATTAATAACTTGTTTTAATAGTAACCACTTATAGTTAATGAGTTCTAAGTAGTAAAGTGAGCATTAAACACATGCATACTCTTGCATGGTATGAAAATTTAAAAACCTAAACTAGATTTATAAGCTGTATTTTGTGTATAATATAAAGCATTTCTATCTTTATAAATTTTCATTCTGGTTCCTGCACCTTTGCACAATTACTATATTTCAATGAAAGGAAGCACAGAGGTAGCTGATTAAATGGGAGAACTAAGCTGTTTTTAGAGTTGCTTTATGTTTTGTGTGATTCCGTGCATCTCTGCGTTTTAGTATCTAAAAGTAAGACCTACAGTGTGTTTGTTCCAAGCTTTGCCAATAAGACGTTGTTGCATTAGCAGTAAAACGTTTGAGATTTCATTCTGCCTTTTCAGCCCCAAACTAATTATACAAATGTTATGACACTTTGGATTCACTCTTTAAACTCTCTCTATGCTAAGATTATCATTACAGCTTCTCTTTGTACCAACAAGGAAAATAAACATCAGAATGATTAAGATGCTTTCCCAAGAATGCTCATCCATTATTGGCAGAACTGACATGTGAGCCAAGGAATCCCGCTGTGTCAGTCATGTTCATAAAAGTCGATCGCCCACTGCTGCCATTCACAGACTCCTCAGAGGCTCACAAGCAGGCGATGATTCAGAAACTTCATCTCTTATGAAACATCATAACTATTAAAATTGCTATGTGAGCGTCTATTCACCAGTGAATGTGACTTTAGCAGTGAGTGTTACTTGCTGTCTGTGTTCTTAACTAAAACTGAAATGATCCTGTTCTGATATGATTTAATTTTCAGAAAATAAGTATGTGTGAACTCAAATGTGAACTTTTCTTTTAAAATATCCATCAGTGAAATCAAACAAGGATGCTGTATGCTTGCAGGCAGTGTCATAGTTGGCTCTTTGCTTTGAGGGCTCTTGTATTTTTGTGTTCTTCTTTTGCTTATATTTACTATGAAACATAGGAACATAGACAATATTTTTAATCTGTAAAATAAAAATATTGTTGGTGGTTAATGAAAAAGAGGCCACAAACTTGAAAGAGATCAAAAAGAGTTATATGGGAGGCTTTGGAGGGAAGAAAGGGAAGTAGAAATTAGGTAATGATATTAAAATCTCAAAAAATAAAAGAAATATTATATTTTGTAATTTTCCATTAATTTATTATTTCTATTTTTTATTGAAAATAGTTATATTTTATACAACATATTCTAATTATGGTTTGCCCCCCCAACTCCTCCACATGGAAGGAGAGGTAGGGAGGATGTCAAGTAATATTTTAAAAATACTGTTGGCAAACAAAACACAAAAGTACACGGATATTAAAAATCTTCCATTTTCCAGTGAAATCCTAAACAAACCACAGTTTTTCTCTTCAGAAGTGATTATAACTGGGGCTAACAATGAAGCTAAGCTGTAGAACAGACTTCTGGTCTGCATGTGTTTAAAGCCCCAGAACCACAGCGAAAAGAAAAAGGTAAACCCAAGAGCGACAGAAGAAAACCGAACAAAGTAACACAGAAGCTAATGACACAAGAACAGCTGACTAAAAGCTGATAGCAAGGGTTGCCTTCACAGTGAAATCGTTCTTCCAAAGGTCTGATCGATGATTCACACACAGTAGTTTAACAACTGATGTCTTTGATCTGTGTCTTTTCAAAAGTCCAGCTGAGAATGACTGGGTTATTAAATCGTGTATACTGCCCAATCCATCTTTTATTATTTTCATTTAACAATCCTTTTCCTTTTCATATGACCTCTGCTTTATAGTGGTATTTAAACATAAATTAACCTATGGCAATCTGGAGATTTTTCTGACTTCTTGCTACCCTAAAAAATGTTATCCTATCGAGACGTGGTGGTACATGCCTTTAATCCCAGAACTCAGGAGGAAGAGGCACGTGGATCTCTGAGTTCAATGACAGCTTGGTTTATAGAAAGTTCCAGGAGAGCCAAAAGTCCACACAGAAACCTTGTCTTGGTGGGGGAGGGGAAGTTATCCTAAATCTTTAATCATCATTTCAAAGTTTACTTCAATCTACGCATTTGATCTTCCATATTTGATTGACACCTCTTTGTTATAAATGTATGATATAAAATTTCTAGAGGCCGAAATGAGCTGAACACCCAGGCTATATAGAATTGCTATATATAAATCCAATTTCCTCCTTTATCATTTATCCTTCTGGAATTGATAAAATGAAAACTTATATTTTTTTAATGAGTGATTTGAAAAAACAACTGAAAGCCATGCATATGTTGAGCAAAGCAGTCAGGAAATAGAGGAAAATGTTTCTTGATAGCCTGGTGATCCCATGTAGTGGAGAACAGAGTAACCTAGAGAATACTATACAAAATGTTAAACACAGATTTTCCAGGTGGGCTTAGTCCTTCACCAAATACACAAGTGCCCGACTTGTGTAAAACAAACAAACAAACAAATGGAGCCAAAGAAACTAATCAATGACTGTCCAAAAGAAACTAGAAAGTGCTAGTGTCAGAGACAAACCAGGTCAAGCCCTATGCTGAATGCCTCACTACAGAGCTGCACTCATACACTGCTGCAGGCCCTATGCGGAACTCTTAACTACAGAGCTGCTCTCCTTCGCCATCCAGTTGCCACACATCAAGGGGTTTCACATAGCTTTCTGTAAAAGATACACAGTGAAAATTAAATGATACCCAGTTGTTTGGAGAATGAAAACATTATAAATATCTTTTTCTTTTTGAGGTTTTCTTAACTTTTGTTCTTGTTTGAGATTATAATTGCATAATCTCTCCATCCCCTCCTTCCAAATACCCCCATATACTCCTCCTGTCTTTTTTTTTTCTTTTTTCAAATTTATGGCCTCTTTTTCATCATGGTTACGTGTGTGTGTGTGTGTGTGTGTGTGTGTGTGTGTATGTGTGTGTGTGTATTCCTAAATGCAGCCTGATCAGAATGCAAATTGTTACTCATATGTATCATTTCAGGGCTGACCATTTGGTATTGGATAACCAGTTGGTATGCGCTTCCCTGGAGAAGAATGTTTGGCCCAGTCTCCACTACAGAAAACCACAGCCAATGAAAATGCATTTTCTTTCACCCTGACAACTGCAATCTCTATTTCATTCTCAACTCTCACTGGTCAGTGGAGAATTTCTCAAAGGTGAAAATCCTTTCGTCAGGACATTTAGCTTCAGGTCACTTTTGTGGTCAGTCGTGATAGTAAATAATACATCATTCTGTAAAAACCAACTAAACAGGAGAACATATTGCAAGCTGTTTAGTTTTGCCAAAATGAAGATTCGCACTCTGTCTCGCAGAATGTATTGTCCTGCATCACAAGATTCTCTCCCCTGGCTCGGAGCAAGGCTGAGACTGCTGGTGCTTGTGTAGGTCTGCCTGCAAGAAGGACCCCCTTGTTGATATGGTAATTAAGCAGGAACTCCGCAAGGAGAGCAACAGAACAAGAAAATTTGAACACAGGGAACTTCCCAGAGACTCATATTCCAACCAAGGACTATTCATGGAGATAACCTAGAACCCTGACAATGCAGCCACTTCTGATGAGAACTGATAGACTAAGATCAGAAAGAAGGAGAGGAGGACCTCCCCAATCAGTGGACATGGGGAGGGGCAGGCATGCAGAAAGGGGGGAGGGTGGGCTTATGGGGGGATACAAAATGAATAAAGTGTAATTAATAAAAGTTAAATAAAAAAAAAGAAGAATCTCTTCTTTTGTAAGTTCAGGTAAACAATGTGTCAGGAAAACTCACCAAAGATCAGGTGCTGAAAAGGAAGGTGTGTGTGTGTGTGTGTGTGTGTGTGTGTGTGTGTGTTAGTCAAAATAATTTTTCTAATAAACAACTCAAATACTGTATATGGCCTTCCTTTCTGAAACCTAGAGATTAATATAACTATATGCAGATTGAAATAATTCTTTTAAACCTAAATCTAATTGGAATTGACATTGAGATCCACGTATTCTTGTCCAGGTGAAAATTCATGATCACACAAAAACCAAAGTCTGGCTCACAATAAACACTAAAGAAAAATGTTTTTTAATTAATGAATGAATCATTCACTGACCATCACAAAAAGTAAGAGCGAAGCATCTTAGTTACTAGTTGAATTAATAACCAGTGAGACTGCACAGAGTATTAGTTAATAAGACACCAGTGATGGTCCATATGAGTTAGAAGGGCAGTTTGGTGTACAAAAGTGGTTCATTTAAAATGTGTTAAATTAAAAAAGATATCAAAGTGCTGTTGGGTAGCACAGCTCTCATACTCCAGGGGAACATTTCATTTAGTTCCTATGGAAGTCAAAATTTTATGTAGCATAAAATGTTATCTTCCTTCATTTTAAAACTAAGGAAGAACACATTTTTCAGTACTGTCTCAAAGTACAATTTTCATAAGTGGTCTCCTCTGAGTATCAGTGGTTCTCAATTCCTGTGAATGACAGTCTGAATGTTAAGAATAAAAATGAAGGGAGATAAGTCTCAGCGTCTGCTTTGGTAGTCTTCAGAGCCGAGCCTTTCAGAGGCAGAGACCCTCTGTGGCAGGTTCCTAGGTTGTGGCCAACTTGTTGGGCAGAGTGCATAGAATCTTCTGTAGAAGTAGGAAATAGTAAGAGCTGGAGGGGACGGGAACCCCACAAGGAGAGCAACAGAACCAGAAAATTTGAACACAGGGAACTTCCCAGAGACTCATACTCCAACCAAGGACTATTCGTGGAGATAACCTAGAACCCCTGCACAGATGTAGCCCATGGCAGTTTAGTGTCCAAGTGGGTTACATAGTAATGGGAAGAGGGACTGCCTCTGACATAATCTATTTGGCCTGCTCTTTGATCACCTCCCCCTGATGGGGAGCAGCCTTACCAGGCCACAGAAGATGACAATGCAGCCACTCCTGATGTGATCTGATAGACTAAGATCAGAAGGAAGAGAAGAGGACCTCCCCTATCAGTGGACTTGGGGAGGGGCATGTGTGAAGAAGGGGGAGGGAGGGTGTGATCAGGAGGGGAGGAGGGAGGAGCTTATGGGGGATACAAAGTGAATAAAGTGTATTTAATAAAAAATTTTAAAAAATGTAGGGAGAGAACATTGTTTAAATGTTGTTTACATCTTCTGTGTTACAGTAAAAGAAAAACAAGTTTTACATGAGTGTGATTTAAAAAAACAAAAAAACACAACTACTTTCTACTTTTCCCAAGCTGATGACTCAAGAATTCCAAGCACAAGGTAAGGTAAAGATACAGAGAATGATTTAGAAATAACCTGTGCTCTCTGACATCACCAAGTTCTCTCCCAGCCAGTATCACATGGGCTTTCGGCGGTCCCGTAAGAGAGCTGGAGCAAGCATTTTATTTTACAGAATGAAGCAGGTACAAAGGACTGAGTGACTTGTGCAAAAGGTCAAATAGGGGACAGCAGAGCTGCCCAGACAGACACTCTCCAGATGCTCACAGCTGGGCACAGAGCAACAAGGCAGCCTCAGCTATAAGCATTCGTTTTAAACATCTCAGGCTTCCTCTGAGTGAAGAGTCATTAGAATCCAACACACGGGCAAACAGGTCAGACAGTTCAAACCACACTACCGAATGGTGAAAAGCCATCATGTATAATGTCCTCAGGGAACCAAACAGTCTTAATTCCTTAGAAAAAGTATACTCTTATGTACTCTAAATGGTTTTCTTCCAGAAGTATTGGTATTTCCTGATGTGTACGGATCAATGAGACTTGTATGCTCTGATAAAGCAAATTATTTTTTTAGCCTGTGTTTGATGGTGACCTTTGTCCACAGCTGCCATATATGACCATGTCAAGTTAGAGGATCCCATCTTTCCATTATCCCAGACTTTCTGAGATTAGAAGTCTTGTCACAGCGTAGCTGTTCTATAGCTCACATATATCACCTGCTATTTGGGCTGCATTCGTGTTTAGGCTATGGAATATTCTACTGAGTTCTTTAACTCTTGTGAGGCTTCTATTGTTCAAGGGTCCAGAACTAATCAGCTCATTTTCTGCCCAGTTGTCAGGTCACTCTTCCACAGTACCCACCCAACCTCCTCACTACATGGAGCTAACTACTTCAACATCATCCAGAGGCTCTCTGTAATTCAAAATTCCTTGGCCTTGTCTGTGTCGGACCTCTGGACTATCTTAGGAAATCTGCCTAATTAACTCACTCCCCACCATCCTCCATTAGTCTGTCTTTGATTAAAATAAGCTCCACTGATTTTCCTTTCTTCCTTCCTTCCTTCTTTCCTTCCTTCCTTCCTTCCTTCCTTCCTTCCTTCCTTCCTTCCTTTCTTCCTTCCTTCCTTCCTCTCTCTCCTCTTTCTTTCTTTCTTTCTTTCTTTCTTTCTTTCTTTCTTCTTTCTTTCTTTCTTTCTTTCTTTCTTTCTTTCTTTCTTTCTTTC
>NW_026596073.1:6159874-6216420 GCF_907164565.1 Psammomys obesus | reverse complement strand
TTCTTTCTTTCTTTCTTTCTTTCTTTCTTTCTTTCTTTCTTTCTTTCTTTCTTTTTGAGATAGGATTTTTCTGTGTAGCTTTGGCTGTCCTAAAGCTCACCCTGTAGACCAGAGCTGGCCTCAAACTCATCGAGATCTACTTGCCTCTGCCTCCTGACTGCTGTAATTAAAGGTGTGAGCCACTAATGCCCGGCTGACTAAAGTTCTTAATTACTTCTGCAAAATTCCTTTACTTTTGCCACATAATATTTCCCATTCACAAAAATGTCATTAATTTCTATTAATCCACCCAAGCTGGGCTGAGAGGGAGAGATTGTGAAAGCTTCTGTGGATACAAATACTGGGAATGGACCATCATTTTACAGTGCACTGATTTCTATCAATTCATGTTGCCTTGATTTTACAATGAAGACTTACAAATAACAAGCAATATAAATACTTTCATTGCCTTTTATATATCCTTTGTAAATAAAATAAAGTTAATTATCGGGCTTTGAGGTGATTCAGTGGGTAGAAACACTGGACAGCAAGCATGGTGGCCTGAAGTCAACACCTCCTATCACAAAATAGAAGAAAAGAACATTCTCTCCCAAGTGGTGTCTAACCTTTGTATAGGTGCTGTCACACACACACACACACACACACACACACACACACACCACAAAGAAAATAAAAATGAACATTATATCTCCCAATAAGAAGAATAAGCCTGTTCAGAGCTTCAATTCACATAGCACATTCATAATTTTTGAATATTGTGTTCTATTCTATAGCAAAGAAAAGCTAAAACCAAACCCACCTCAATATTTAACCTGTACCTTTATCTCCCAGCTACTGAGAAGGAACATCAGGCTGTTTGTAAGTTGGCTTTCTTCCTTATAAAATTACTGATATGTCATCTCATCATAGACCACCAACAGTGAAACCTGAATTTAAACTACTCAAAGCATTTCCTGTTGGGTGTTGGGAACAGGGAAATTTTGAATCACTGGACTTTCACACCCTTTGGCTATAACTTAAGGCAAAATCCCTCAGCCAGTGCAACCTTCATTTCTGACGGGCTACAATTGCAAAGACACAAGTCTACAACACCACAGGTCAGGCCACCCCTCCGTGTGCCTGCTGTTTCCTTTCATGTCTCCAAACCATCCATCTAGGGGTTACCACGCCCCTGGGGGAAGCTGACTTTGACAAGGTACAATTATTATGGCCACAGATCCAGAGATAGCTGGGGAAAGTGAAGCTGGTCATTACCTTCGAGAAGCCAGACCCAACAGAGTATTAAATAGTCAGGTTCAATATTTTATGTGCAGATGACATAATCCTACTATGTGCCAATCATGTATTCTCTATTAGCTACCATCTCTTTTACCATTTTCATAAAGTTTTTACACTTACCTATGAAACTATTTGCAAATTCTACTTTACAATCTGTATTTGTACCCTCATCCCCCCCAAAAAATTAAGTATTTTTCATCATTATACCTTGTTGTTTAAATTTGGGTCCATTCTAGCTCTAAAAACTTTGATTCAACACTCTAGATTTTTTTTTAATTCCACAGCCCTATGTCTGAAATGAAACATCACTAAGCATGAAGGAATCATGAAAGAGTTACATCAAGTTCACTGCCTCTGAAGTCTACCTTACAGACACAATTGAAATTATTTTATTAACTTACATGGAAAATAATAAGATCTACAAATTAACCACTTTTACTTCTTATTTGAACTTATCAACCACAATTTCCACTTCACCATTCTCACTCTTTTCCAGGGAAGAGAGGGCTGTAGAATCTATCACGTCTCTCACATGCAAACTGCCTGATGTTCATACTATCTCAGACCCACTCCGCTTCCAATAGAGGTCCCATGCCTACACTGTCTTCTTCCTTAATACACTACATAATTATACACTCTTTTGTAAACACAAGAATTTTAAAATAGGACTTAGAGGACGGAAGTTAAAAGGAATTTTCAGAAGAGAGCTCATCATAATGAAAGAGTTTCATAGGATGTAAAAATAGATTTGAATTGAGTATGTGAAATTCACATAAAGCCTTTATTGCTCTATTCATCATGCTATTTGAATATTTAATTATTCCTAAAGCTTTGAAACTCAGATATGTTTTAAAATATGTTCTTTGTTTCAGTTCCATAATATTATCCTCATATATAAATTTCTTAACCAGCCAAATTGAATTGGTGCTTTCTTGTCACGAGGCATGAAGGGATGATTTAGAGGGACAACTGCAATCTATTTCATAGCGTTTCCATTTTCCTGCCTTCTAAGTCTCATGTATTATATTTAGGATAGGTTTTTATCCTCCCCAATAAAAAAGCCGTTTAAGAGAACTTTAATTTCTTGAACATGAAGTTTTGACTATGGTTGAATTTAATACATTTTTCAAACTGGCTTTATAATTTAAACAAGGAATAGAAATAATAGCCAACTTGAATATCCCAAGTCAGTAACTCTACCTGATCAGCATTCTTGAATACTAATGCGGCTATAATTTTATGAAGTGGGGATATGAGCATGTAGCATCACTTTTCAAATAATACACAGGGACCCCACAGTAGACCTCTCAATAGCAAACGAACTGCAAAAAGGAGTTACATACTCATAAAGCCAGGGTTGAGATGAGATGAGTTTTGGGCCTCCTGCACAAACATGTAAAGGTCAGTGCCCCATCTATTTGTGAGGGTCTACCCTTGTACAGAATTCTAACACCTGCCACTAAAACACATTATTATCCCAAAGGGATAAGCCAGTAGAAAATGGTTAACATTTTAAGTTGGCATAAGATAAGTAGCATTAGGGAACTGAGGGCTGGTCTCACCGGAATGCAAGTCTGGAGCTGACAAGTCTAGATCTTCCCCATTTGGTTGGAGGACCCCCTCCTTCACAGAAAGTATCAAGATGGTGTGCCTGGTTCCTTTAAGTTGATGGGTGTGAGGGAATCATGAGTGTTGCAAGTCATGCTGTTATTTGCCATTTCAAGCCAGAGTTGAAGTGATACTTCCAAAAGTTCCTTTCCCTTCTGGCACTTAATAAATATACATCAGCTACTCAAAGGTTTGTGAGTCAGATTTTGTGTATCTTCACCCTAACTTTAAGCAATAATTACATCCTTAATGTCACATTCATTTTTATGACTCTACTACTTCAGTTTCTAGGGGAAGACCGCATTGGCTTCGTTAACTCTGTGTAAATGAAATTCTTACAATATACTAGAACCTCCAAATGTTTAGTAAGAGGCTGCCATTAATCTCTGTATGAAACCTTTCTTGTGTAGGGTTTGTGCACAAGTGAGGTCAGCTCACGCCATTCATAACTCACTGTAAAACTAAACTGGCTTAGTTCTCAGTTTAATTGGGGGAAACTTTCTTCTGTGAGGAAAATAATAAGGTATGAGGGCAAAAACTGTAGGTTTGGTGATTCCCACGGATGTAGATTCAAGTCTTTTTCAGTGGTTTCCAGATACATGAGTATGAGTGAGTACATTACTTAATTCACTAGTTCTCAAATGCCTCATGCATCAAAACAGGGTCCTTTGAAGACATTACAGAGTCATCAGAATGATTGGCATAGAAAGCACAGTACTAAATGCATCACGTGTCATCAATCATTTAATTACTATATTGGTTTTGGGTGTTTTCTTTTCATATGAGAAAACGGCTTGTTCTTAGGGCGTACTGAACACATGCTATATTTTTGCATTTTATTTTTTTATTTTTTATCATTTATTACAATTTGTATCTTGGCTGTGATCTCCTCCCTCATCTCCTCCCAATACTACCTTCCTTCCCTCTTTTCCCCCTATGTCCCTCCCCTAGTCCACTGATAGGGGAGGTTCTCCTCCCCTTCTAGTTGACCCTAGCCTATCAGGTCTCATCAGGGTTTGTTCCATTGTCTTCCTCTGTACACATGCTATTTTCTAAGGTCTTTGGTGCCTTGTTCAAAACCTCTAGGGTCAGATGTATCCAAATTTTCAACCTTTGAGACCGCAGAAAAGTAACATGGCATGTTTAAGATGTGTTATGTAATCCCCCCAGCAGGGTTGGGGCAGCATTCCATAGTCAAGCACGTTAATAGTTCAGCAATCAAAGCACTCGCACTAAATGGGATAAATAAAGAAGACTATAAATAGCCTCACCTCATTCCAGGACAAAATTTGCTGCAAATCTCCCAACCCCCCCAAAAAAAACAAAAGTGCTATTTCCAAACCTCTTTGGATTTTGGAGTTAAGGGCAAGAGCTTGCATGATGATCATCTGCTCTTTAAGCTATCGTGGGTGCTGGGGGCAGGAAATAAATGAAGAAACTTGAGCTGAACCACAGAGCAAGGGAAACTACTGCATAGTCATCCCAACCTTCTGTCACTGAACAGACTGGTCCCTCTACTTCCTACTTTACCCAGCCCTCATTAGGGGAGTAGCTAGCAATCTGATCACTAATTTGTCATCGTGTTTATAGCAGAGAAGAACGTAGCAGGGACCCCTCTCTGAAAACATTCGCATGATAACAGACATTTGGAAACCGCAGTATACTAACCAAAAGAGGGGATTCTAGTACTAGAATTTCCTGGCATCATAGCAACGTGCCGTCGTGCAGATTTATCAGTGCCCCTTAACACATGTTTTCAAACAGACTAAGCATGCAGATACTTCAAAACGAAATTTGACAAATCTGTTTTTTTTCCCACTAAACAAATATGCAACTTTACAGCCAAACCAAAAAGGAATATTCTATCATAGAAGACAACTACCATAATAAAAAAGGTAAGTTTTCATTTCAATATCTAATACAAAATAAATTAAGAAGAAAGAAAAACATTTCTTCATTCATGTAATCATCTGTTATGTTCAGGTATAAATAGACAATCTATGGACAGAATTAAGAATTCAAAAGTTCCAGAGATAAAACAAATATTACCTTTGCAACGTTCACAAGGTTTTCCTGACCTTTGAAATATTGCCAGTCTCCTTTAAGAATTTTAGTACTATGATTATGACTCTTTTCAAACCCACCTGAATGCTATCATTGCCTTGTCCCCACTAAAGCGATTGAAATATTTCCTTTCTATGATTGTCTTACACAATAATAATGGAAATCTCTTTGTTCTAGAACATAAAGTCAAAGCAAATAATCTCATTTCAGAATATTTCCTTGATCAATGGAAATGGAAAGCTCTTTTTTTCTAAAAATTAATAAATAAAAGCAAAATCTAAATTGTCCAGTAAAAGTTTTGTTTCAAAGTAACTTGTACTTGTTCAACATTGTTAATCAAGGAACACACCTCTACAGAAGCCAAACTAGTACAGTAATTAGGTCTGTGGGGACAAGTACTACCATATTCAAATGGCAGCATTTTAGTTTCTATAAAGCCTGTTTAACTCACTGCTCCACTTCTTTCTTTTTCGCTATCTCTTCTGTGAAGTCAAGGAAATGACACTTCTAAACCTTAACATCTGCCTATCACTCATTGTATGTAAACCCTTCACTAACTTCTCTTTGCTCTTAGGAAAAACCAAACTCCTTGACATGGCTTACCTCCCAAATCCCCATCTATCTCTCCAATCTCATCTCTCCTTCTTTACACTCTATGCCTCAGAGTCTCAGAATTCTGTGTTGATCGCACATCATAAGCTTTCTGAAGAATTGTCTGGTCACTGCTGATCCATCTCACACTCTTCATCTTGCCATCACAATTTCTCCATCATTTTTCACTTTTCCAATCTAAGCCACACTCTTCCTATTCAGGAATCTATGAAAAATTCAGTTGCTGTGGGTTTTCTGCGATCATTATGAACTGTTTACAGTCTTCCTGTAAATATCCTAGTATAACACTTTATATTTGAATGTAATGATTAATTCAGCTAAGTAAAATTCTATATGGCATCCTAATTATTCATTTATGTAGCCCTATTGACCAACACAGGCTCCTTCACTTTCTTCACACACAAAAAAATGAATTAATTTTAGCAATTATGGTTCTTTCATGAAATCTAAATTTTCTCTGCATTACTTTAGATGAGATATATATAATGGCAAATGAGTCATGTGCTGGAGAATTCCCATAGATGTAGGTTGACTAGATAAAGAATCCTAGGCTAATCACACTGCTTTAACCTCAGTATGATCAACCACTAGATGCCTGGTTTATTTAGAAAAGCAAAGTATGTAAGTTGTTATAGTTATATTATTATTATTATTATTATTATTATTATTATTATTATACTTAACTCTCACTCACTGAAGCTTTTTACAGAAATGAAAATAAACACTTCTTGGAAATCATGTGTTTAATTGATAAGGCTGCTATGAGAAGTCAGCTCTAATTTTCCCCAGGCTCTAAATATTCCATTGCTTGATAAAAGATACTGTCATACAGTATTTCTCTCTTGAATAAAAGAGAAATAGGGATTACAGGATACAATTATCTCTCTTAATTATCTCACAGTTCCTGACAAGATTATACACAAAATATTCATCCAGTCCTATAATGATGCATTGATTGAAACAGCATAAATGGCTGTAAATTATCTGTGTCACTTCAGCAACAGAGAGTAAGGAACAGTGGTCAGACATCTGACCTTGCAACTATCGTGGTTGAACATGACTGTATCCAGTGATAACGTTATGGGAGATTTAGGTATGTAAGCAATCCTTACTGGACCTTTGAATGCAGATTCTATATGAAAGGCATCGGAGTAGAAGGATATATACAACAAATCAAACCAAGAATGAAAGAGGGAAAAAGAATGGAAGGAGTAATTCTATCTGTGAAATAACTTAAGACAGTGGTTCTCCACCTGTGGGTCACAATCCCTTTGGGGGTCTGGGGGTCACATACCAAATATCATACATAACAGATATTTACATTATGACTCCTAACTGTAGCGAAATAACAGTTATGAAGCAAAAACAAGAAAATAATTTTATGGTTGGAGGCCACCATACCATAAGGAACTGTATTAAAGGGTCACAGCATTAGGAAGGTTAAGAACCACTGAGTAAGATCTGTTATATTGTCTCACAGAAGAAAAAGTGAAGTTTAAAAGAATTTAAGTTGTAACTTTTTATAGGAATAATAAGAGATGGTATAATGGAATTAGACATCTTCAAAGTGTATTGATTATAGTATTGCTGCTGTTATGTGATTGTTACTTTCCATAGTCATGCAATTTCTATGTTAGAATAAACATTACTATAATGATATTGATTGAATATTTCTCTCAACATCCATGTTTTATAAACTTGATCTCTAATACTGAGGTGTTGAGAGGTGAAGACAAAAAGGGAGGTATTTGGGTCATGGGGACAACACTCTAATTAATGGATTAATGGCCTTCTTTTAAGGATGTATTCATCACAGTAGAAATGAACATATATATATACATATATGTATATATATGATCCTCTTTATCTTTTATTCTCTCCTTTCTTCTCTTTTTTTTCTTTGGCCATAGAAGAAACACAGCAAGAAAACTTTCACTAGATGCCGGCACCTTGATCTTGCATCTCCTAACACCAAGAACAATCGGCTAATAAAGGGTTTTTCTTTATAAATTTCGTAGTATTTCATTATAGAGGTCCAAAATGGCCTTAGACCAATAAAGTATCACTTCTGCTAAATGAATGTACCATCAGTTTTCTTGTGTCACTTTGATTATTCAACCCATTAAAATTCCAATGACATCCATGTGAGGTATACCTTCAGTGGAGTTCTGTAACACAAGAGTCTACAAACTCAGCACCTTGAGAGGTTTCCTTTAGGCTACTTTGAGAATTCTGCCTGGAGCGTTTGAACTAGGTGGCATCTGGAACATTTTTCAGAAAAACACTAGGCTCTTCCCATAAAACCCGCCTGTGCCTCTGCACACTGCAGCCCAAACTGTTAAATGATGGGGAATGCTTAGACACAAGGCACATCTGATGAGACCCTTTTGAGGGAGATCAGCTTCTTATTGCACAACCACCTACATAGAAACTGACTTTCAAGACCCTTCTGGTGTCACGCTCTCAAAGAAATGTCATGGGATTGCTTTTAGGTCTGGGCTAGGTATGCACTGTATTAGTCTTTAATGGAAACTATGCATCTCTCTCTCTTGGGTTGATAGAAATACATATTAGTCTGCTCACTTGTGAGCAGCCCACCTCCCACCTTCACACCTAACCGGACTTTGTGTTTCTTCAGAACCGGCGTCAATAGTCTCTAGCAACAACAGCACTTAATGGACACTGGACTCAATAAATGTCTGGTTCTTGAAAAATGTGAAATCGATTTAGGTGCTTCATTTTTCTCACGGGTGCTTCTCTTAGTGGTGAACGTTAGAGCTTAAACATTAGAAGTCAGACTGTGGAGACATTTGCTGCTCTTTTAAAAGCAGAGGAGAACCAATAGTTTCCCTGAATAGTTACATCTTCAGTTTCATGAGCTTCATTTGCAAAGGCTTCTGTGTTTTCATATTTTAAAGCTATTACATTAGGGGCTAGAGGGATGCTTTAGATGTTAAGAGTACTAGCTGTCCTTCCAGAGAACCTGGACTCAATTCCCAGCACCTACATGACGTCGCACAGCTGTCTGTAAATCCAGGCTCAGGGAATCCACTGCCTCTTCTGCAGGCACTATGTCCACAGACATATGCACATATAGGTAGAACACCAATATACGTAAAAATACAGCTATTATATTTTCTGTACTTTACAAAGTTAGTAAATATTCAGAAATCATAACTTATAGGACAAAAGGAAATGATATCAGATGACTTTGATCAACTTTACAAACTATAATTTATAAAACTAATACAAAGTGTCTATTTATCGCATGTTTCTTTAGTGACATGTTCACGCAAGAAAAAATTTAAACTTGGTATAATATCATTTTTGGAAAATACAGTCTGTGTTTCTATATTGTCCTAAATATTTTTCAAATAGAACATTTTCCCTCTCTAAACAGGAGAGATTTGTCCCAGAATACCATGAACATCAAAAGTCATGGATATTCAAAGTTTTTTGCATGACCATTACTGTATTTGCATGTAACCTACCCACAGTCTCTGCATACTCTAAGTCATCTGTATGTTACTCATAATAACTATTACAGTGTAAGTGAAATGTGAATTTCTTTTGTATTGTATTGTTTGAAGATGAATGACAATAAAACTCTGCCCTCACATAGTCACATATGCAATTATTATCCTGAACATTTGCAATCTCTACTGGACTGAATCCACGTGATGCAAACAGCTGAATTGTTCGTAATTTATACACAACTGTTATCTCTTTCTGTTTGAAATTAAAATGAATGTTTCCAGATTGTTTTGCTGCCATCATATTTTTTGAAAGACTACTTAACACAAAATTGTTTTTCTTATATCGGATATATTTTCTTATAACTAATGCCTAAAAGTGAGAATGCCAGATTCGGATGTAATTTCAGCTAACAACATTTCACTGCTTGTGCTCGCCAATGGAAGAAGGGCTGGTATTAGTTCACAGGAGGATATATTATATTCATGTTGGTTTTTTTTTTTTATCAGTTCTTAATCTCTGACCACATGATGGTTACACAATCAAAACCTTCAGATGTTGTCTTGACTCACCAAACTCAAAGGCAGGCAGTGAGCTAAATCATTTCATAAAGCTGCAATCTTTCCATTCCAGTCTGGCAGCTGAGAGAAGGAAAATCACAGGCGCCACTTTCTTATGCTTCGACGTCTTACCACGCTTAAAACAGTAGATAGCTCTAGGGCAAAGGCCTTTAAAATTCAGGGCTGGGCAGATGGTTCAGTCACTAATGTCACTCATCAAACCTGAGTGTGGACTCTCAGCATCTGTCTAAAACACAGTAACTAAAGCAGCATGGTGCTGGGAAGAGGGAGACAGGATGATCTCTGGAACTCACTGGTCAATGGGTCTAGCTGAATCGGTGAGCTGCAGGTTTAGTGAGAGACTTTGTCTCAAAACATCTATTGGTAAATAACTGAAGAAATCAACCAATGTCAATCTATAGTCTACACATGCATGTGCACACCCTAACAAACAAAATCCTAGCTAAATACCAGATTTCTGCTCTAAAATACAGCATAAGGATGAGCCAAATGTGGTGTCTCATGCTTGACATCCCTGCTCTGAAACACAGAGGCTGAGGCAAGATGCTGAGGCGGAAGAATCATGAACTCATCCTGCACACATAGGGAGGCACGGTGTAAAAGAGAAACAAAGGTGCCAATGATTTCCCTAGAATCTGAGTGTTCAGAAGAAAGACAAGCACTCAGAATCTTCAGATTCACTTGTGCATTGTGTATACACAAGTGGTGACAGCGAGGCCTCATCGGTGTCGTGTCCTACAGCTTGATATCGTTGTTGCTTAAAACTCTGGAGGAAGTGCAAAAGCTGATTTGTGGAACTAGCCCAATGTGTAGCTTAGAATGTGCTCATTGTTACTGCCTCTGTCTTAGTCTTAATTTCTTTGACTCATTGCTTCATCTTCTTGTTCCTCACTGAATCAAGAAAAACTCAAAGTGACACCAGCCACCACTGCTCCAGAGGACAGTCACTTGCTGATAGCACACTGAAAAAAAGAATGTGGCTGAGGACCCACATGAAGGTAGAGGTGAGGAGATGCCTTACCCAGAGTGTATGAAGAAAGAGAACTGCTTAATTTACATATAACTGCCACCAGGCTATAGACCACCTGATATTACCTCAATAATTAATACAAGCATGGCAACCTGAAGGCTACGAATAAAAGGATGAGAACTTAGGTTGCAAAAAAAAAGCATGTATTTATACATTTTAAAATATGCATGTACTAGAGAGATAGTTTTATGTGTATCTCGTAAATTCAAATTCAAATATCTATCACCTTTGTACATATTTAGTAATAATTAAAATCTCTCCTTTACACAACAGCAATGCTTTGTAAAACATGCTCCGAATAGGCAATTCAAATATGAATGTTGAAGGATGTGTTAACAGTCATTAAATGCAGAAAATGAGAGAGTTATTTGAAAATGTTTGGTCCAATAATGTTTTCATGAAAATGTTATTAAGTCTTTCTGTCTCTAGCCCTAGGACCATTGAAATCAACTCTGGCAAGGCCCCAAATATGCCTGGCCTTTGTTCTTATAGTGATGATAATTGGCTAAAGGAGTTCCCTATCTCTTTCTGAGCAGTAACTGCTTTCAAAATTAGAACTTTAGCTGCAGCAGACAGCACAGCAGCATGCATGTGGTTCATCAGAATTTTGTGTGCATGGACTATTCTAAAAGAAAGAAATCTTTAATGTAAGAACAGAAGAAATTTCCTTCTGGATTCTCTTTATAATACATAATGTGGGAATTGTATATTTAAAAAATAAAGATACAGGAGCTGGGTGGATGTCTTGATTGGTTAAGTGCTGTGAAAGCTAGAAGACATGAGTTCAGATCCCCTGCAGCCACAGAAGGCTGGGTGCATGCCTGTAATCCCAAAACGGGGGCAGTAGAGCGACCACTGTGGCTCACCAGTTAACCAGACTCATTGACTTAATCACTTTCAGTTCGAGATTCTATTTGAAAACATAAAATGAACACTTACTTTTACAATGACCTTACCACTCTGCACTCCTACTAATAGCTAGTGTTCTCCTACCACGTGCGTGCCATTTTAGTTCTTAGCCATTCAAACCAGAAATGGTCCTACAATAGGATCTGGCTATCCCACACCTGGCCGTATCCCGAAGGAGTCTACATCCTACAACAAAGATACTTGCTCATCCATCTCCATTGATGTTCTGGTCATAATAGCTAAGAAATGGAAACAGTCTGGATGTCCATCGGTTAGATAATGACAGTGTGGTACTTACATTCAGTGGGATATCACTCAATTGTAAATAAAAATGAACTTAAAAAATTTGCAGGTAGAAGGGAGAAGCTGGAAAAGTCATTCTAAGTTAATTCAGACATACAAAGACAAATGCCTCATGTCCTCTCTCACATAAGTGTATTAAGTTTGAATCTTTACATGTTGTTTAAATTAGAGTACCCACAAAAGGCAGGAAACTAGTAAAAGAGGATGAGGTGAGTGATTTCCAGGGGAAGGAGGTAACATTCAGATGTTATGAAGAATAAATAGAGAAATAATGGAGCCAGAGGGATGAAATGAAGTATGGTAAGACAGAGAAGAGGAGGGAGTAAGCTGAAGAACAATCATCATTTTTAAAATGCCATATGGAAACCTACCTAGTTTTTAGCCAATAGGGTTCCATAGACCCCTGCCAAACATATTAGTTAACTTCCAGAGCTTGATGATAAGTCTCTGTTGCTGAAGACACTGCCTACCTCAGTCATAGGATATGTAAAACTCAACATGGTACCAAGCTGGAAGCTTCATCCTTATTACCTGGCTTAGTGCTGTAAGGTACTATCTATAGACTTACCCAGTCATGTGAACTCTGTAATCTACAATAATTGCAGCAAGAGCTAGGCCCTGGTGCAATAGTGGCACAAATGTGTGGGAGCAACCAACAGTTTTTCAGATTAAACTTAAAGCTAGCTTCACAAAACAGAACTCATGCCCAGTTCCATTAAATAGCGAAATAAAATATGGCTAGATAGGTCATAGGTCCCAAGGTATATCTTACTACTATTATTCTGCTAAATGGACAAAGTAAATAAAAGTAATAAACTGCCTTCTCAGCACTTATGTTTTTACATATAGATTACTTTGTTTCTTAAGCCTGATCAGAGAAACTTACTTTACAGTAGATAGTAATTCAAACAGAGACCCATAACTGGTCAAGGTCTGTACCTTTTTATTTATTTCACAATATCAGCCAGAAAAGTCAGGCTTTAGGAAACAAAACTGTGTGCCCTATAATTAATTATATGTTAAGAAACAATAATGTTCACATCTGAACATAATCAGGATACTCTCATCTCTGGAAAAAAATACTCATGATAACTGAAATGTAAGTTTAAAAATATATAATTTAAAAATATATTATTCTCAAAAATAAAGAAATTGTGTTGGGATATCTGGGTACAATTTGTGTTTTAAATATAAATCTTCTTTGCTTCATTGATGTGGTAAAATCTATTCCATATTACTTGGGGCGGAGGGTGTCACCTTTGGATATCCCTAATTTGCTAAGTAAGGCAAGGTGTGTTAAATCGGAATAGTTTTTATTTGCACTCCTTGTCTGATTTCATTGCTACTGCAATGTTTATTTTTCCACATTGTTCCTGAGGACACAGTATCCTTCAGCAAAGGTCTTACTTCATGTACTTAGCAGGAAAACTAGTGTCATCTGTCACTGCTAGGCAGATGCATGTCTGGCTACTGAGGACTTGACATTCGCTCCCTCTGCCGTTACCTCTCCAACAAAACTAAAGCACGCTAACATGTAAACATCCCCTCAACTTAAGAGCACAGTTTCTCTGAGACACACAAGCATCAGCTGAGTGATCAAAGTTCATGGTTCTTACAAGTGTATTCTCAGTAGGTAGGTGACAAGTTAGAGTGTTACTGTTGTCCAAAAGATAATTTTCAGAAAATGTTTAAATGTTAGTCTAACGGGAATTAAAAGCACACACTATACATGGGCTTTGAAACTTCCCATTTGGATTAGGTGTTACGGACTAGCGTAGATAAAAAGAGGGGCAAATGTAGTCGGACAGAGAAAAGAAGGAAATATTGCCTTTCTGGGAAAGAATCAGAGAGGAGTAGAGCCTTGCAGGCAAGGAAAAGACAAAGTTATTCAGACAGAGAGAAAACCCTGCTGAGGACAATAAGCTTTAGTGATCCACTGCACAGTATGGTGGATGCAATAAATAATTCATACTATATTTCAAAATTGCTAAATGAGTGGATTTTAAATGCTTTCACTCCAAAAAATAAGTACATGATATGCTGAGGTTGTTAATTAGCCTGATTTAATCATCCCACATAACAAATATATATCAAAACATTACACTATGTCCCATAAGCATATATAATTGCTATTTTCACAAAAAAAAAAACCTACCAGGAAAATTACCACCTACTATTCATAACTGTGGGAACAACAAAAACAGAAGCGAGGCAGGAACATCTGCCACACAACTCCATAACTACGGAGGACAAGAAGTGCATGGGCATATACGATCACATGGGACAGAATGGGGTTTTGGCTAAACAAGAACCATATGTATTCTGGTGTAACCATCAGATTAAAAAACTAATAACATAGCCATCGCAATGTGGTGGGATGATGCAGTTTGCGTTTGTGGTAATACTGGTGGAAAAAAACCTACCCGGTTTCCAGCAGTGGGAAAACCACAATAATATATTCACATAACCCTTACAACAATAACAAACAGATGTGCTCCTGGGTCATGCGTGTGCTCTACTAGACATTTTATCGTCTTTTTATAGAATGCACATCTTCTACGATGAAAACGGAGTCAATGGTGGAACAGCTCCATTCCAGGAGAACGTGTCATCAGAGATGAGAGCTGCACGTGTGTGGCTGCCTGGGAAGACCTCCGCGTGGAACAAAAAGGAACAGGTGGAGGGCAGAGATAATTATGGCCCACCCCATTTGTGAGCCTACACTCATTCACACTTTTGTGTCTCAGTCACAAGCAAAAACATTTACGAGGTAAAAATTCTTAAGGAAAAATAAGAACAGAGACATGCTTATCGAATCAGTTCATAAGAAAACAAAATGTTTAACATCCTTAAAGCGTATCTATGTCTTAAACTGTGTGTTCAATACAAAGGGTTAAAAGCTTAAAAACATTAAAGCATTCATAAACTAAATAAGTTACAGTGAACTAAGATAAGTCTATTACTGAGGAAAGGAAGTTTTTATGAATATAGTATAAAATAAGTATACAGTGTTTATAAATTCTACAGCAGCCTACAGCAATGTCCCAGACCTAACATTCAGTGACTACTGATGCATATATGTTAAATAATTTGTACCCTACATAAGTATACCAATTTTTATCTGTTATCCTACATTTTCATGAACACTTAATATTTACTTCTATGTTACAATTGGGGATGACTATCAGCACATAACTTTATACAGATCTACAACCGAGAAAGAAAAGTTTATGTTACATCATCAAGGCGCGGACTAGACCATTCAAGTCTACAGAACTAAAACACTCTCACAAAGATGAGAACCCTTAACTATGTACCCCACAGTTCTGCCCTTCTTGGCTATGTGATACACAGATGCACACCTACAATCTAGTTCTAGTTCAAGAACCTTGCTCCTTATCCAAATTTCATTTTAAATGTTGACAAAAACACAAGGATTAAAATCATAAAAAATAAATTGCGTGGTTTACCAAAAATATTTAGATATGAAGTAAATAGCATATAATTAGTAGAGATGCAGTTTGAATAAAGAGTCATGCAAATGCAAAATATTAGAAACAAAAGGGAGTGGTTGTGTTTGCGTGTGCGTGTGTGTATGTGTGAGCATGTGCATGCTTGCGTGTGTGCATGAGTGCGTGAGTGCGTGTGTGCCAGTGTGGGGGGGGGGGGTTAGTACATGTGTACCTGCATGTGAGAGCTTACATGCCTGTAGGAGAAGATGGGAGAGGAAGAAATGAGGTTTCCTACTTCATCGGTCTTGAGACAAGGTCTCTCAATAAACCCAGAGCTAGATTGAGGTCAGCAAGTCCACAGCACTTGAGTTACAGACACCCACAGGGTCACTTCCTTTTTTCCCCCACAGGGGTTAATTGAAACAGAACTCTGGTCTTCATATTTGTATGTCAAAGACTCTTACCCACAGAGCCATCTCTTCAGCTTTGAGAGCATTTTTTAGCATTAGTCATTTCCCCCCAGTGAAATCTAGAAGAACTTGAAATTCACAAGCAGCAAACCTAGTAAGGAAGCTGGATGTAGAGACACTGTCCAGGAGTGCCTCCACTTCCTTTAGTGACTGACTATAGAATTTTCCCTAAGAATGTAGCCCATAAAACAGCCCCTTCAATGAAGAAGGAAGTCTACATCTTTATTTATAGGCTGGAGAGACAAAGGAAATGAGAGCAAGCTCCTAAACTACCATAGATTTCCTCCAAGTGCATGGACTGAAAACAAGAAAAATGAATGTCTCAAGATCACACTTAACTTTCTTAGACTGTTGCAGGAGCCTGCTCATATGCACCCACCTTAAAGTTATGCTTCAGCATGATGGTTCCTTTACCTACAGTCACTACAGTCATCCTCAGCCCACTTCAAAGGAAGACAATCAATCACTCAAAATGCAAGGTTAACAGAAAAATAATGTTCAGAAAGAAGCTAGAGTTAATGTCAGAAAAGAAAGAGAAGGTTTTCTTTTTTAATTCTCTAGAATTTATATTTTCAGAAGAATCACAAAGACACTTTATCATTAGAGTATGACATAATATGGAAAGGGGACAAAAGAAAATAAGAAAAATGCTCAATGTAATGGCTCCCATCTGTAACCCCAGAACTAAGAATGAGGCAAGAGTTTGCTGGAAGCTCAGGGTCAGCCTAGACTACATTAGGAGTTCCAGACTAGCCATATTTTTATGGTAAAGTTAGAAACAGAATGGCTAAGAGTTTGAAAAATCATAGGATCTAGAGAGCTATGGAATGTGATCTCATTTGTAACCAAAGAAAATGAATAAAGGTTTCCTAGACAAGGAAGTAAATGTGCATATGCTTTTGAAAGAAGTCCTGGCCTTCAATCTGATGTCACCATCCTCTTCCAGCATCAACTCTATGATGCTTGCTTTTGTTTTTATTTTTTTCTCACTATTTTTGCTCCTTTCTGGACCTTTCTAAAAATAAAAATAAAAACTTTTGTTTTAAGCCATGCTCTAGGTCATATACTATTTGTAGTTTCTAGTGGAATCCACATGAATGACAACATTGAATAGCCAGTTCTCTGTCACAAAAATGCAAATTTTAATGTTTTATTCACTGGCTATAATTCAAAATAGTAACAACAGAAATTCTGTACTTCATGCTCACCCATTTCTATCTTGTTTTGGTGTGAATTATACTGGCATAGAAACAGAATGGTGGATCAATGGAACCGAACAGAAGACCCAGAAATAAACCCACACACTTATGGACACCTGATTGTTGACAAAGATGCCAGAACCATACATTGGAAAAAAGATAGCATCTTCAACAAATGGTGCTGGTCCAACTGGATGTCTACATGTAGAAAAATGAAAATAGATCCATACTTATCACCCTGCACAAAACTGAAGTCCAAGTGGATCACAGACCTCAACATAAAACCAGACACATTAAATCAGCTAGAAAAAAAAAGTGGAGAATACCCTAGAACTCATTGGTACAGGAGAAAACTTCCTGAAGAGAACACCAACAGGACAGGCTCTAAGAGCAACAATCAATAAATGGGACCTCATGAAATTGAAAAGCTTCTGTAAAGCAAAGGACACCGTCATCAAAACAAAGCGACTGCCTACAGATTGGGAAAGAATCATCACCAACCCTTTATCTGACAGAGGACTCATATCCAGTATATATAAAGAACTAAAGAAGCTGAAAAGCAACAAACCAAGTAATCCACTTAAAAAATGGGGAACAGAGCTAAACAGAGAATTCTCTGTAGAGGAATATCGAATGGCAAGAAATGCTCAACCTCATTAGCCATTAGGGAAATGCAAATCAAAACAACCCTGAGGCTTCACCTTACACCCATCAGAATGGCCAAGATCAAAAACTCAAGGGACAACACATGCTGGAGAGGTTGTGGAGAAAGGGGAACCCTTCTCCACTGCTGGTGGGAGTGTAAACTTGCACAACCACTCTGGAAATCAATCTGGTGCTTTCTCAGACAACTAGGAATAGCGCTTCCTCAAGATCCAGCCATACCACTCCTAGGCATATACCCAAAAGAGGCACAAGTACACAAAAAGGACATTTGCTCAACCATGTTTGTAGCAGCTTTATTTGTAATAGCCAGAAGCTGGAAACAGCCCAGATGCCCCTCAACTGAAGAATGGATGCAGAAACTGTGGTACATCTATACAATGGAGTATTACTCAGCAATGAAAAATAAGGAAATCATGAAATTTGCAGGTAAATGGTGGGACCTGGAAAGGATCATCCTGAGTGAGTTGTCCCAGAAGCAAAAAGACACGCATGGTATATACTCACTCATATAAACATACAACATAGAATAAACCCACTAAAATCTGTACATCTAAACAAACTAAGCAAAAGAGAGGACCCTAACTAAAATGTTCAATCCCCATCCTGAAAGGCAAAGAGGATGGACATCAGAAGAAAAAGAAAACAGGAAACAACCTAGGAACCTGCTACAGAAGGCCTCTGAAAGCCAGAAGAAAACAGGAAACAACCTTGAAACCTGCCACAGAGGGCCTCTGAAAGCCTCTGCAGTATAGACTGTCAAAGCAGATGCTGAACCTGATGGCCAACTGATGGGCAGAGTGAATGGAATTTTATGTAAGAAGTGGGAAATAGCAAGAGCTGAAGGGGATGGGAACTCCACAAGGAGAGCAACAGAACAAGATAATTTGAACACAGGGAACTTCCCAGAGACTCATACTCCAACCAAGGACTATTCGTGGAGATGACCTGGAACCCCTGCACAGATGTAGCCCATGGCAGCTCAGTATCCAAGTGGGTTACATAGTAATGGGAAGAGGGACTGCCTCTGACATAATCTGATTGGCCTGCTCGTTGATCACCTCCCCCTGAGGGGGGAGCAGCCTTACCAGGCCACAGTAGAGGACAATGCAGCCACTTTTGATGAGAACTGATAGACTAAGATCAGAAAGGAGAGGAGAACCTCCCCTATCAGTGGACTTGGGGAGGGGCATGTGTGAAGAAGGGGGAAGGAGGGTGGGATCGGGAGGGGAGGAGGGAGGGGGCTTATGGGGGGATACAAAATGAATAAAGTGTAATTAATAAAAAATTTAAAAAAATGTATAAAAAAATTTTAACAGGCACACTTAACATATTACCCATAATACCTACAAAATGTTTTTTGAAATTAAGTTGTTGATGCAGAAACAAAGAAAGAAAAGAATCACAAGAAATAATTCTAAGTATTATAGTATTAAAGCATATAAAAATCATTACTGTGAGTCAATATCCAAACCACAGCCATTCAATCCAGAGTTGGAAAAAAAATTAATCCTCTCTTAATATACAAAAGAAAAGTAGGAAGCAGATTCTTGCTAGGAAGACAACAAGTTCAAGGTCTTGTCAGCTGAAGCTTGGTCAATGAGACTAGAGGAAGACTGTAAAGTGATACCCCATTACCAACAAAGACTAGACTTTTGCACCAGAATTTTCTAGGCCTTTCCAGCCAATCTCAGCTCTACCGCTGGCTAAATCTTCTCCCCATTAGTAAGCTAGTTGTATTCATTTACCCCTGGTACTTTAAATAGGTCCTGCCCTCCTCTCCTTCTGAAACATTGTTTAGTTTCTTCCCACTATCTGAAAAAAAAAAAGTGCATGTCCTCTTTATTTTCTGTCTCGTTCTTCTTCAGGAGGATACTACATTCTACATTCGCAATGTGACTGTGCTGGTCTCCCAGGCACTCTAGCCTGCATCTACTGCAGATGTCATATCCGACCATCCTTTTGTTCTCTTTCAGTGCATTATGAGCATGTTAAGGGTAGGGAATACGTCTTCACTCTGCCACTTGAAAAATTCCTGTTACATAATAAAAATGTATTGGATGTTGTCTAATTAATTGCTATTTAATCATGAATGGCCAACAGTCATTTTCCAGACCAATATATCATTCAGTATCCAGGTGAAAATTCTCAAGGAGAGATAACATTTCTCCAAGAACATTCTGAATGTCAGAAAATTTCCATGAGATTAACTATTACTAGCACATTAGCTCCCAAAATGACAGAAAGCAGTAATAATAATTATTTAGTTTATCTTTATAGTAGCCACTCGGTAAGATATTATTTTTGACCTAGTCCGGTGAGGCAAAGGAAACTCAGAGAAATACCTTCTAAAGATAATACTTGAATCTAAGGTATTATCAGAATGAAAATTTAGCAGACAGAGTCCAACTCTGAACACTATCACCTCAAAACCAACTGGAAAGCAGTCAGCCAGGCTTTCATCTCTGTGACCCAAAGGAAGGCAAACAAGTTAGAAGCTAGTACTTCAAGCTAAGCTGTCCTGCCTTTACCGTATCTCCTGACCTCTGATCTTGCTGTCCTCTGACATTCCTCTTATTCAGAGTTACTTGATATGAAACTCTCTTATCAAGCTTTTTTTTTTTTTTTTTTTTTTTTTTGGCTGCTAAACTCCCGTTGGTTGTTTGCAAATGTCTGTGTGTCTTCTGGGAATTAATTAAGATTCCATTTATTTTACACAAGAGCATAGTTCCCTCCCTACCCTATGTGTCTACCTTATAGCTCTATCTCCACTGAACTGTGTAGTAGATAACACATGATATTAAAACCATTAATTTATAGATCTTGTTCTTCCTGCAAATATCTATCCTGAAGCCAAATGCCAAGTCTCAATTTGTTTTGCAACCTTATTGTGCAATGTAATTCTGGCCAACTGTTGAAGCTTAGTAATTGTCAGTTGAGAGACACAAAATTAAAAGCATTAAGACCACTGATGCTTGCTTTTCGTTTGGTTTTCAGTTAAATGAGAATATTCCCATGTTTTACAACACTATGTTATTTCAGCAGCCAATAAAGCCAAGGCACAGAAAGCAAACCCAATGTGGAAGTATTATATGAAGACCTCTGTCAACTATGCTGAGTTCTAAAAATCAAACATCAAAGAGAAACCATGTAAGACAGATGAATCAGAGATTAATTAAATCAATGTTATCTGAAAAATTTTAAAGGAACAGACTGAGAAAAAAATACCAAGTTTAAAAGCTAAAAGTCTGATGTGTACATTTTAACTAAAATATGAGTAGTACATAAAAGTTTTGAAAATTAAACATAACTCTGTATTGATATCAAGACTATTTTAATATCTTTAAAGTCTAATCTGTTATGTTTTATGTCATCAACTTGTTTGAATTCTGTTTCTCTACAATAAAGAGCATCACGAGACTAGAGATGAATCATAAGCTCACAATATTTATCATTCACAACATGAATACAATAGCTCACCTTTGCTACGTCTGCTTGTCATACGGCAGCGCTATGACAAAGTCACTCTGATCTCATACCACTCTAATAGCAGTAGGACAAACCAAAAGCTACTGTTATTTCAGACTTAATTTTATAGGTTAGAAAAGATTACAGCTATATTCTGCCCTTTTTCTACTTAATCTACCTGAAAGAGCAGTCACATTGCGGATATTCTCATAGCTTTCGTAACTGCTCTGCCATTTTTCACTGCAAGATGCCTGAATGAGGGACAACTTAAGGATAAGTTAAACCGTAATCCCTGTATTGTTATTTCTTCTTAAATACTAATTTTACTAATCTTCTCCAAAACTAATATAACAACATCAGTAAAAAATTTTATTCATCCAATGATTGCTACTATGGCATCAATAAAATTATTACACAATATTCTCTTTCAGCAAATATTATTTTATAATAAATCTATAAATTCAAAACTACTAATGTAAGAAACCCATACCTGAATTTCTGCTACATACTTAAGAACTTAGGAACTTTTATATACTTTGTACCAAAGCATTCAAACACTCCATTATTTGATCAAAGGAGTTTTGCTTAAAAATAATTCCCTATCATACAGTTTTGAATTTGAGCATATTATTTGAGTACATTGATAATCTTTAAAATTATTTTATTTAGTAAATAATGTATTTTATATTTATTAAATATTTGAACATGTTTTAATTGTAATATAATTACATCCTTTCCACCTTCCTTTGACTCCTGAATAATTTTTTTAACTTAGACAAAATATTGGTATAAAATAAAAGAACATGTGTGACCAGAGCTGTTGGCTTTTTATCTCTAAATCTCTTTCTAGAGAGGCAACTTAAAGGGAAACGTTCTTCTTGTTAGTGAGACTAAATTACAAGGTAGCTATTGAAAAAGATGATTTTGGGCTGGGCTTGGTGCCACATGACTCAAATCCTAGTACTTGGGAGAAGGAAACAGGATGTTCAGGAGTTCAAAATTGTCCATGACTGCACAATTAACTGAAGACCAGCATGAGCTACATGAGAGCCTGTCTCAAAAAATAATTAAATAAAGAACCCTCCCTAATAGACTGTTCTAGCTCTCGTTTCAAATTTTAAAGGATGTCAACAATACGGTGGACTGAGTAAACAGACATAGTACAACCTTAACTTGACCTTGTCTGTATCAATAGAATCTAAACATTTAATTACATGCATGAAGAATGCTAGTACTTTTTGATAGCACAAATACATACATCCTCACACATAAGAACATGAAGAATAAATTAGATAGCCCTGAAGTATCTTCATGGGATTTTCTGGACATATGGAGCTCTAAAGACTATCATGTTGGAGGAATGCCTTTACCATTGTCAAAGTTCAGAAGAAAAGGCCAGCTATCTACTATAGCAGAGTCCTGAAGTGTTTTAGCTTAGTATGATAAGTATCATCTTGCCCAGAGTTTTTTCTCTTTGAGTTTCTGTAAAATGTCAGATATGGCCAAAATTATAGAATTGCTTTCCAATCATACTATATGCCTTCAATAAACTGACCATTATAAAAGGTTCAGAACAAATTACATTTGACATACTGATCTCACCATAATGCCCAACTTCAAACTTCAATGAACAGCTTTAAACGTGTTTTATTTTTCCAATTCACCAACTATCCCAGTACAAACACACAATCCTGGTCAATTATGTCTGAAAAGGCTACACTCTACAAAATACAATATCCATCACCTGTAGGTTGAAGCAGGATCACATTAAAAAAAAAAAAAAGATCTATAGACACCAAGGAGTCGAGCTTTCAGAGATTGAGGACAAAAAGGAGGTAGGTGTATTGGCAGGTTCATCTTGAGGCTTGAAAGGAAGTATGAAGCTGGAACATGAGGAACATGATAGAACTGAGGAAGGAAGCACCGGAAGAATACATCTAAGTCTAACGGTCCCTACAGAAGTGGCAGTTCCCTGATATTTGCTGAACACAGAGAGGCAGAGACTGGCATTACCATTCCTAACCTACTTGCAGCCTCTCAGTGGCTAAATGTGTGCATTCAATGGGAAATGCAGGCTAGACTAAGAACCAAGTTTGAACGGAAAGAACACTGACCCAGAAGACAGATCTGAATTCTAGCCCTTCAATCATCATTATCTAGTCATGGCCAGAACATGTCAGTTGTCTCCTCAAAATGAGACAGTTGGCACATCCCTACAACTCTCTTCCAGCTCCTTTCCATACAAAATTATATAAAGTTGTTCCTTGATACTGTGTTTATCATCTTTTTCTATATGTGAACACATATATCCATAAATAGGCTATGTTTTTAAAAGATAAATACAGAGCCCTATATGATAAAGATACATATCATTTTGAAAGTCTACACTAATTAACATATTAAATCTTAGCTTTCAAGTGTGCCAGACAGCAAACTATTCTCCACACTAACTCCGATAGACTACGTTATGAAAGATATGGAAACTGGAGGATTTTTGACACTGTTTTATAAACATTTAAATGTGTTAGACATAATCTCTAAAACCTGACATGAATAAGACTCTCCCTGCTGTATGAAATATGGGACGGGAAAAAGGATAGTGTCTTTGAAAAAGGCACTTCTCAAATGGAAATAAATTGAGATTATTTCATCAGGTACACTTGTGGGTGGATGGATCTACACCTGCACTGAATCTTAGACCTAGGAAATGACAGAGCAGATCATCTTTATGGCTTTCATGACAGAACCACAGCAAAATGATTTCCTGAGATCAATATGTGGTTAAGAGAAAGCTGTTTTCAATGGAAACAGGAAGCTAGGAGCTAACTTGTTTCTATGGTAACCAGAGCAGCAGCTACCCAACAGCTGTAAGGGGGGAGAAAAAGGGGCAGAAATTTACAAATGAAAAAAAAAATCAATTCTGGTTTACCTTATTGGTGTGACAGTTCTCAGGGTGCAGTGAGAATGGGCACAGACATGCTGTTCCTACTCAGGATCTTTAGCAAGAATTACTCTACAAATCTTAGAGATGAAAAGAAGTTTGGGTACTATCTTAGTCCAGTGAAACATCCCTGGGTTTTATTATTGTTGTTGTTGTTATTATTATTTAATTTTTGGAATAAGACAGAGGAAGCTGAACATGTTGGCATCAGGGTAGGAGTCTCACTGTTCTCAAAGTGCCTAATACATTTTTTTTCCAATTCTGTTTCCATATATTCTCTACCACAGTTTTCTTTCTTCCTCCAAACCCACATTCTATTCACTTTCTGTGAAAGTGTTGGCTGCATAGAATTAAAATTGTCACCCTTCAGCCTGTTAAACAGGAATCAAACCATATATTTCATCATAAAATACTGCCTGAACCTTTTTAAAAGAAAAGCCCTTAAAACTTCAAGCAGAACTGAATTACATTTCTGTAATATATTCATGGTTATTGTTTAGAATATTTGACACTATATATTTCCTTCAGGCAATCTGTGTTTATCTTTAGAGCCCTTGCTATTTCATGTAGACATATCTTAAATGTCGCCATAATAAAAAGGATATATGACTCATAAGTTCAAAACATATAAATGTGAAAATACGTTTATTTGCGATAGTAAAAATAAATAGTGGCGATTTAGATATCCAAGTGGGAAAGTCTGATCTACATCTTCACATAAACTTGCACATTTCCTTATTTTGATTTGCTGATCAAATAATTCTTGACAAGAAAGAAACATTTTCTTGTCTCTCATTCAACTTTGTCAACTTGAGTCTACAGATGGGCTGTTGAAGATAAATATGAAAACCATACTTCATCCATTCAGCTGCATTCATCTTTGGTACACCTGGTACCCAGCAATAAAACAGCTCTCTTAGTATGTGATCATACATGCTACTAAAATACAGTGTAACCAATAGGTGGCTTTATTTCAACTGATATGTTGAGAGTCTGGTATTCTCTGGTCCTGCTCAATCTTCACAATATATTAACCAGAATTGAATTTATTTCTGGAAAAGGTCAAATTTCACTTAGACTGAAAATGAAAACAATTGGACATCACAGCAAAATCTTCTCAAGAACGTGAACTTAAATTTGCTTTGTCCTACAGTTGGCCATGATTTAAAGTTAATAGAGAAAAAATGAAGAAGCTTAGCTATATTCTAACAGCTCACTTGTGTGATATAAGTACAACCCACATTATGGCATAAAAAGACTATATATTATTCTAAAATTAAAAAAAAACATTAAAAGAACCCTCATTAAAACTTCAAGGCCTAATTGCCCTATGTACAAGTACAAATTTTAGTCAATTGACCATTGACTTTAATTAGTTAATTAATATTAACTAATTAAGGTTGTTTTAAGGTAAAAAATATGTTGAAGCTTTAAGAAAAAAAGGATGATAAAAGTCTTAATTGTCATGTTAAGGAGCATAAATTTTATTATATAACTCAAAGTACCAGTTAAAGACTTTAAAGAAAGAAATTGTGATAAAACACACCCAAGATGAATTGAAGATGATGAAGACAGTGGCATAGACTAAAGCCCCAGAGACAGGAGTACTCACAATAATTTGAATGATAGATAGAAGAAAAGCTAAATCCCAGCAGGTTCTCTGGAATGAAGAATATGTAACATTATTGATATTGTGACAACAACCAACTAGAAAGTAGGTTGTACAATCAAACAATTTGAGGAAGTAAGGGTTTTTGTTTTGTTTTGTTTTGTTTTGTTTTTCCAAGAAAAGTACTTCAGTGCTTGGGATGTTCAGTCTTGGGCTGTTTTCCCCTCCTTGTTGGCTTTTCTGATTCAAATGATGTCCTTAAATGTTTTATTCTGAAAGAAATAATTAACTTAATGAGAGCAAAGAACTGCATCTTCTTCTAGCCTTCCCTTTATACAGATTTTTGATGTAGAGTATGTAAATAGTAGATACAAACTGAAGAAACAAGCTTTGTAAAAGAAAATCACATTTGGTAAACTTCATTTGTGAGAGAACTATGTATGACTATGAAGAGGAAAAATGTTCTTTGAACCTTACAATGAAAAGTAAAAGAACCAAGTAGGTCATGAAAGACATGTAAAAAGGGGTCACACACTCAAACAGAATTGAGGTCAGTCACCTAGCTTTGCCTACAAAGTAAAAAGGGAAGAATAGAGATCAACCTAACCGCCCCCACCCCCGCCCTTTAGAATTGGAAACAAATTCTTTAGAATGTTATTCTAAATCTGAAAATTTATACTTAGAGTAATAGCGACTCTGAAAAAACCTAGAAGTGCTACCAGGAAATTTCTAGCTGCTGTGTCTTCTTATGGTGCTGGATCTTGAATGGACATTCATACTCTGAACTGTAAATGTTGAGTTGGAGGTAGAGAATACATAGCATTTTCACAAATCCATCCCTGCTCTTCACTGTTTGCAAATATTGTCAATACCATCAATGGGACCATCTCTTCTTTCTTTTCTTATCTCAGTTTCCTACAACAGATTTCCATGACAACTTATATGGAATTTAAAAAAATTCCTATTAAGAAAAATAACACATAAGTTTGGCATATTAACATATGGACCAAATCTCTAGAATATTAAAATCTCTCAAATATGTATTAATATCATAATTTTAAATTCTAGAAAAAAGAAGATATACCAGCCAACAAAACACAAAATTACAGTGTCATAAAAGTCAATTACCATTTCCTACCACTAGTGTTTTAGGGTGACAGTGTAGGTCATAAAAATAAAAACGCTTCTTTTAAAATTGAATCAATCTCCTATAGTGTAAAATAAAGCAAAGAAATGGGTGTAGAAATTGAAAATGAAGTTCAATTAAAATTGTTCACCTACATATTTCAATAAAAATTTAAGATAATGTAAAGGTAGAAAGTTTATAAAATACTAAACTTAATTAAGAATGAGATTCCACCTCACACCCATGAGAATGGCTTAGATCAAAAACTCAAGGGATGACATGTGCTGGAGAGGATGTGGAGAAAGCGAAACCTCCTCCATTGCTGGTGGGAATGTAACAATGTACAACCACTTTAGAAATCAATCTGGCCCTTTCTCAGAAAATTAGGAATAGTACTACCTTAAGATCCAGCTGTACCCCTCCTAAGCATATATCGGAAAGATGCTAAACCATACAACAAGAACATTTGCTCAACTATGTTCATGGCAGCATTATTCATAATAGCCAGAATCTGGAATCAACCTAGATGTCCCTCAACTGTACATTTACATGACAGAATACTACTCAGCAATTAAAAACAAGGAAATCATGAAATTTGCAGGCAAATGGTGGGAACTAGAGATCATCCTGAATGAAATAACCCAGAAGCAGAAAGACACATATGGTATAAAGTCACTTATAAGTGGATAGTAGCCATATAATATAGGATAAACATACTAAAATCTATAGTCCTAAAGAAGCTAAACAACAAGAAGGACCCTAAGGAAGAGGCTGAAACCTCACTTAGAAGGACAAACAGGATACACATCAAAAGTAGGAGAAGACAAGGAACAGGGCAGGAGCCTTCCACAGGGGACCTCTGAAAGACTCTACCCATGAGGATATGGAAGGAGATACTCAGACTCATAGATAAACTTTGGGCAGAGTGCAGGAAACATATTGAAGAAGAGGGAGATAGACCTGGAGGGGATAGAAACAGCACAAGGAGACCAACAGAGCCAAAAAACCTGGGCTGAGGGAGGGGCTGCAGAGACTGATACTCCAAGGACCAAGGACCATGCATCGAGAGGACCTAGATCTCCTGCTCAGTTTCCAAGTGGGTTCCCTAGTAAGGGGTACAGAGTCTGTCTCTGACATGAATTCAGTGGCTGGCTCTTTGATCACCTCTCCCTGGGGGGGGGGGGGGGGGGGGGGGCCTTCCCAGGACACAGAAGAAGAAAAAGCAGCCAGTCCTGATGAGATCTGATAGGCTAGGGTCAGATAGAAGGGGAGGATGTCCTCCCCTATCAGTGGACTAAGGAAGGCGCATGGGAGGGGGAAGGAAGGGGGGAGACTCGGAAGAGATGGCGAGGGCTACAGCTGGGACACAAAGTGAATAAATTGTAATAAATATACAAATAAATAAACAAACAAACTATTAAAAAATGAGATCTGTGACAATAAAACAAAAAGATGTGGTTCTTATACTTAGAATCACTCCATTTACACACAGTTTTATCCTGCTACCTTCTCAGTGGTATTCTGTGTGAAGAAATATTCTGATATCACTAGATCAGGCCATAATTGGAGCTAAAATATTGCTTCACTTGTAAATTAAACTATGTCTTCTGATGTAAGCAACCCTTCATGATTTGAAAAGGTACTTTCCTGAACTCAAAGTCCACAAAGGGAAGCCACATATTGGTCACCGATTGGTCAATAACAAACAATAATGTCCAGCAGGGTTCACTTAAGGGTTCACTTATCTTTCTTCCTTTGTCAACTGGTGCCATGTAAAACTTCTGCAGCCAAGGATGTATTTTAAAGAGTCACAAACCACCTTTCCAAGTAGGAACTCTAATTAATGTCTTAAGCAGCACTGAGTCACAAGACCAATAGGCTGTGAGGGAACTGCACAGTCCAGTCAGTTATAATCAGGGGTTTTATGGAAAGGGATAGCTGGGAAGATGCCATGGCACCATTAAAATAACCGGGTGCAGCTAATGATTTGATATATGACCTTGACCGTTCCTTAACTTCTCAGTCTTCATTTTCCTCATCTCATTTAGGAAAGAGAAGGTCCTTGCTAAGTGACTTCTAAAACAGATTTCAGGCTGGTGATTGATTGTCACCTGATTTTGCTTTTACCCAATCCTGACCTTGTGCTACTCTCTTGATTCTTTCTTCATCTAAAACAGATACAAGTCAAATCCTCCATGTAATTACAACACAATCTAATTATGATTTTTTTTAAACCCAGTGACTGTCAAGTCAATGGGCTACCGTTTTCAATAATAATCAACTGAATAAAATCTCATAGTAAGGATAAAAGTTATGTACCTCGATAAACCTGGCTTACTATAAAATACAAAACAAATTGAGGATATCATGCTATGTCGTTGGGAAGAAAGATAATAAGGCAGCTGCTTTATTATATACAGGCTGAAAAAAAAAACAGTCACTTGAAGAGTCTATAAACAAAATCAAATTATCTCTTTAAGCACCAAGTGGAAGGAGCATAGTGGCACGCAGATGAAAACCAAAAAGTAGAGAGGAATGGTCATGAGCCTGTGATTTTATTTATCACTTTTTGTTAGCACTTTTGTTGGTGGTGGTAGTGGTGGTATTTCTGCTGCTGCTGTTGTTAGAGACAGGGTTTCTCTGTGTAGTCCTGAATGTCCTGGAACTAGCTCTGCAGACCAGGCTGGCCCAGAAGTCATGGATCCACCTTCTGCTTCCTCCCAAGCATTGGGATTGAAGGCATACACTACCACACCCAGCTATCAATAATCAATTTTTAAAGGCAAGCCATTTTTGTAATTAGAGAATAATTTTAAAAGCAAAAATTTAGGATTAACATTAGTAATTCCATGTTTGAATATAGGAATGTGGGACCATGCTAAAATTAATGTATGGGTTAAAAGGGCATGCCCAAGAGAACAGCACTGTTTTACACGATCTCTTTTATGTTCTATTTCTGCCTGAAAACCAAACAAATGTGCAGATTCTGAAGTAATGTCAGAAACCTTTCTCTGGATGTCAGTGAGCAGACAGTGGCATAATAGCTAAGACGCAGGGATTTCTGACATGCACAGAAAACTGGCCAAAAGGGGAGAGCCAAAGTTGGACAAGGAGAAAATCACCATCCTGTACGGGAGAGGGTCTTCCGTGAGCAGCAAAAACAAGACACGTGCAGTTGCAACGACTTACTAAATTCAGTGTTCTGTTCTCACACACAATTAAGGCCAATTCATACCCTGCATAATTTTTGGTTACATATATTTCTCCTATTTCCTTTAAGCTGGAGACACCGCCATTGGTGATTTCTCTAGTCCCTTCATGGGATTCCAGGAAGCTAACTGGGAAAGACGTGGGGTTAATTTAATCTCTCACTTAAGTTAGAAACCAAAAAGAAACACTGGGGCTAAGCCTATAACATAAAAAAAAAAAAAAAAAAATCAGGTAAAGTTTTCTGCAATCCGAGTTACTCAGCAAAAGAGAGCTCACCAAGGTGATTAATTCACCATCAACCTGTAAGGAACACAGACACACCAGAGAGGAATGGGCACCCAGCTTGAGGATCCAGAGCGCAGGCAGGATCGCTGGGAACAGTTCCAACAACACAGTCTTCGCCCTTGGGAAAAGGCAAGGCCAGAAGCATAGTCCTCACACAAGGGCCCTCCCAGCACACCCCACCTCCACCCAGTCACACAGATTCCATTTCCCCCTCTCAGTCCTCGGGTTAGATCCTTAATGTAGGTACTGCCCCAGAGAGTCAGATCTGAGAGTTAGGCCTCAGTGAAAAATGTCACATCAGAATGGGCAACAGGCTCCAAAAACACGTCCTAGCTAAAGGAAAAAAAAAAAAAAAAAAAAGTTGGAACAAAAAAGTTAAGGTCAGAACTAAAGTGAATACAGTAACGGCATTAGAACACATTCAAGAACTCTTCCAGGGTTCCCATCTGCTAGAGCAAATATGTTTGAATCGGAGGTCAGTGGAGTGACTGTCAGGGAGGGTGCAAGGGTCTCTGGGCTTTCCCTACCCCACACAAAGCCCCCGGAAAGCCATCTCTACTGAGCTCTTCTCTCCCCCTTCATCTCAGAGGCTGTTGGAGGAAAGAACCAAAGTTTGAAACAAAGTTGAAAAAGTTGCAGCAACCGGGACCCATAGATTCAAAGTCTTACCCTGGCGGCTCTGGACGAGTAGGGGTCCTCAAAGAGGGCCCACATGCGGGGCTGCAGCCTCCTCCAGCGCCCAGACTTGCCATCGGGCCCTCCCAGCCCTGCGGCATCCTCAATGCCCAGCCTCTTGGCCGCTAGGTCCTCATCGTCTCCGGGGTCGCCCCCGATGAGGTCCGGTGTCTCGAAGATGTCCAGCGCCTCCTCCGCGTCACGGTGCTGCCTGTAGGTCATCCAGCAGCAGGGCTCCACGTCGGTCTCGTCGATGCCCCAAAAGGCCAGCTCCTCCTCGAAGAGCGGCCCGCACACGTCGGCGGGGCAGTGCAGCTTGCCCGTGCGGTAGTAGTTGAGCACGTAGGCGAAGACGCCTGGGTGGCGATCGAAGAAGAACTCGCGGCCTCCCCCAGGGTGGTCGCTGCCATTGCCGTCGTGGGAACTGCAGTTGCCCGCGCCGCCTTCGAAGCAGCCGCTGGGGACAGGGGACAAGGGAGGAGGTCGCGGAGGCGGAGAGAGGGGAGGGGGCAGCGGCTGCGGCTTGTCGCCGGCGGCCGTCAGGCAGTCGCCCTGGGGCTCCGAGGCGGCGAGGAGGGCCAGGCGCGTCCCCGGGAGGGTCTTGAGAGTGCTGCGGTAGGTTTCGTGCCGGGTGCCCCCGACATTGAGGATCACCCTCTCGTTGTTCTCGATCTTGCCCATCTCTGTGGCTCAGACATGACTAGGGGAGGCGAACACAACGCCAAGTTAAAGCTCTGTGGCTCAGATACTCACCACGACCCTCCCCCGCCCCCACCGCCAGCCCCCACCTCAACCCAAGAGTGCCAAGATGCAGAGCTGGCGAGTGGGAAGGACCCTCCCAGGAGTAGCTGTGGGTCCGAGTCCTGTCCCCGCCTCTTGCATCATGCCCGGCCCAGGTTCCCAGAGAATGAAGAACAGTAGAGTTTTCCTTGACCTTCCAGGAAACCTTTCCTCTTGCGGCACACTGTCCACCCTTGGCTCTGACCTCCCTTTCCTTTCCGCGCTCCACCATGTCTCCCCCCTATGCCTATCAAATCCAACCTGCTTTTAAGCCCCAAGTCTCCCTTTCCTCACCCAAACCTCCCACCGCTCACTCCCCAGTCTTTTTTCTCTAGCCGTTTGTCTCCCCTTCCCCACTATCCCATCTCTCTCTCAGCCCCTCCCCTGATTTTAATGCAATTCTCCGTCAGGGAGTTATTGTGTTCGCTACTGCAACTTAGCAGTGTTGGGTGGGGGGGGAAGTGGAGGCAGGGGACTCGGGTGCCCCAGCTGCCTGCATACCCTTGCTCGAGCCTAGACGGCTCTCTTCTCCCCGGCACTAGGGCAGTGCCCTTTGCCCGCTCCGCTCTCCCTCGCCTACCAGGCACGAGACTCAACAGAGAAGTCAGAACAACAATAACAACAAGCGTCCCCGCCGCTGCCTTTCACCAAGGAGACCGCTGACTAATTTCCTCGTCCCATTTCCTTTCCACATTACGGTTATCGCTGTTGCTAATGTTATTATTACTTGGGAAAGGAAACGGCTAACTAGGATCCATCTTTGAGGACAAAAGTGAGCAATCTATCCCACCCCTCCCCCTTCCCAAGAAAAACAAACATCTTGGGGGTGGAGAGTGGGGGTTGCTTTCGAGGAGGGGCGAGGCCCAGGAGAAGCCGCTGGAGGCACACCCCCTGGGTCCCTGAGCTGGAAGACCGGCTGTTTCCAGCTTCTCCCTAGGGCTTCACATGCACCTTCTTAACTGCTAGGCATGGGGGGTTGGAGGGAGAGGAAGCCCGCCTGCACCGCCCTTCCCTTTCTCCCCTCCTCGTCCCCGGATACCTTAAGGAGACCGGGAGAAAAGTGGCTCTGCTTGGGTCTCCGAGTGGACGAGATTCTTCCTGCAGCGGGACGGAGTCTCTGCGGCCAGCTGAGACGCCCTCCTCAAAGGAGAAACTACTTGTTGGCGTTTTTCCGGGTTCAGGTGGTTGAGCCGCTTCTCTGGGTGCCGAGGTCGGGGAGACAGTCCCCGCCCGCCGCCCCCCGCGCTCCCCGCCTTCACGCTGCTGCGATCTGCGGGCTCTCCCATAGCCACCCTCCGCGCCCAGAGTCACCATCGCGCGGGGCTGGGCGAAGCATGGAGCTCGGGGCGGGTCCAGCTGGCGCAGCCTGACCCCGCCGCAGACCTTCAGCCCAGCCGGCTGTGCCTGGAGCGGAGGCTGACCGGAGGACAGGGGGGCTCACCCGGTTGAAAGAGAAGGCTCCCAGCTGAGATCTGGATCCACAGATTTGGTCCTTCCCCCCACCCCCGCCCTAAAGCAGCCTCTGCGAGAGCT
The DNA here is from genome assembly GCF_907164565.1 of Psammomys obesus. Classification (NCBI taxonomy): domain Eukaryota; kingdom Metazoa; phylum Chordata; class Mammalia; order Rodentia; family Muridae; genus Psammomys; species Psammomys obesus. The sequence continues at coordinate 6,183,150 of NW_026596073.1, read as the reverse complement.
GTTCCTTCAGCACCACTCGCCTGAGCACACAGCTACAGAGTGGGTGGGTGGGTCTGGGGAATCTAGGATGAGCAGCTCCAATCTCGCCCCCTCGGGAGCTCTCACCTGCTCTCTTTATGCACCATTCTCCACACCCTACCTCCCCACTACCCTACCCCTCCCAACAAGTGGGAGAGAATCTAAAGCCAATTGCATCTTTTCCTTAATGACAGCTGACAGGAGTCTGCTTACAGGTGACAGTGGATCTCCTTCCCTGTGTCTTCTACAAGGCTCCACTTTCTCTCTTCACTCAAATGTAGGTCTCCAGCCACCACATCACGGTTATATAAAACAAAACAAGTTTAAAAGTTTATCCCAGGAACACAATGCTCCAAAAAGTACAACTTCAGCTTCCTTTATCTGAAACAACCAAGCGACAAAGCAACGCCAAGCATCAGCCAAATCCTGCTTAACTCAGCTGTCTATTGGGTCTTGTTTATGTTGCTAATGTTGGCATAACTGAGCACTATAAACTTGAGGGGTTACCCAAAAGAAATGGAGTGTCCCACAGTTCCAGGGTTCAGGGTTGGTGCTTCTGTCAGCCCTGGGAGTGGAGTGTAATCCAATCAGCAACATGAGCCTGAAAATAGCTGTCCTCACCCTGCTTCTCTTCACATCACTCTCTTCCTGTGGGCATGTTATCTGTGTATCCAAATTCTCCCTTTTCCTTGAAGAAATCAGCCACATTACATAGAGCCCCATGATAATAACCTCATTTTAACTTGATCATCTCTAAAAAAAGAATCATCCAAGAAGTAGTGGACATTAGGACTCCAATAGATCGTGATGCAATAGATCCGATAGATCGAGAGCATGATGCAACTCAAACTATGTCTTACACACACTCGCATGTGCGCACACACACACACACACACACACACACACAAGAAGAGTATGTTCTCTGTATTTGTTTGTATGTTTCAAGAGACAATGGGGACAGGCAGAATGCAGGGGAAGCCAAAGCCTTAAAAGACTAGTATTCCATAATTCTATGAACATTGTAAGGATGGAATCCCAGCAAGTAGGAAAAGCAACAGGATGGAAGTGGAATGAAGCATCTTTGACAAATCAAATATTGCTATCAATACTACTATTTGGTGGCAAAGTTAGTTTCAATTGTCAACTTGACATGCTTTAGTTGAGGGATTACCTATTATCCATGGGAAATTTTTTTTATTAATGATTGATGTGAGAATAGTAAACTTGAAATGCCGGAAAAATTACCAAATATATTAAAATTCTGCCATCTATTCTCTTCTTGTCTAGCTACTCCCTTCTTTAATGTCATAAGTTCAATATATAAAAAGATGTCAACTTTAAAATAATTTAACAATAGTAATAATGGCAACCCAAACATTTGTAGTAAGAGATAACATTTACTGAGAGCATAATAATTGCAAAACTCTTTGTATAAACTCCATCTTTTCATTTTAATAACATAATTAGTCACATTATATAATAACTATTATGACTATAGAAAGATAACTTTTATCTTATATTAGTGGCATAAACCGCTAATGAAATACTTCAGTTTCATACTATTAGTTGTATTCTGGGAAAATACATGACAGAATCAAAAAGGAAAGGAGAGTGATGAGAAGAACTTACAGGGAGGGAAACAAAGATGTAAACTCTAGGGAAATCAACTAGATCCAAATTTATATGAGTTATTGAGAAGTAATCACACTGATAAGAGTAAGAAGTCAAAAATTTCTTATGATTCAAAAGCATAAAATTAGAGAATGTGACATAGAAATTTGAAAACAAAATGTGGAAAAATAAAGGATGAAATGTGCATGTCCAGGGAGAACTGGTACACAAGCAATGAATGAAAGACCTTTTTTGTTTCTTTGTCAATATAAGAGCATCCTAATACAAACATCCAGGGTTAGTTATATAAGATAGCCAAGAACAGAAAACCCCTCCAGCCAACTGACTCCACTGATCTTGCTGTAAAAATCAGATAAAAGTGAAAAGACAACAAAGCATTAAAAGATGATGAGCAAAACTGAAGAGGAAAAAATAACATATCAACTCAGTTTCCTTTATGACTGAAGTGGAGCAAAGGTTTAAAAGACTGTATGAACAGTACTGCTCACAGGGAGGCAACAGAAATGTAGCTCCCTTTGTGTTCCAGACTTAGCATCAGAAACGGCTATAGAAAGTGAACATTACCTCATCACCCAGAGCTCTGGATCTCCTGAAAATATGTGGTGAGCCTGGTATGCTGGTTCATGCCTCAAATGCCAGCACTCAGGAGGCTGGGGACAGAGGATGATTTCACATTCAGTGCTCTGGCCTGACTCCACAGTGAGACCTACAATGATCTGGGCTAGAGAGTGAGATCCTATTCAAAAAGAAAAAATACTATGACTTAAAGAGGAATTTTAATCTAGCAACATAGCTGCTCTGGTAAGGGATCACTTCCAAAGACCTTCTAGGTCTATGTGATCTGTCCGGAATTCAGACACACCCTTAGTACTCACCCTTAATCCTTCTGACTGGAATACAGACCTCTAATCCCAAACACTGATGTCTAATTGAGCAGCAGACAAAGTGATGAATAAGAAAAGGACTTGACTGAAAGAATCAGAGATAGGATATGCTCAACTCTCATGAGAACAGAAAGGAAAGGCTACTTAAGAGCAGTACAGGGAAAGAGGGGCATTGAGTTCAGTGCAAAAATTGAAGGCAGTGGAGTTCAGTTGACTTCCTGCAGTTCCATTCCGTTCCTGCAGTCAGTGCAATTCAGATTGTGGAGTTCAGAGTCAGTTTTTCTAAGCAGAGCAATTCAGTCAGAAGCCAAGAGAAGCCGGATTGACTTAGGCAACTTGGAGAGGAGTTTGAGCCAGAACAGCTGAGTTGAACCAGCCAGAAAGAGTTCAGAAACAGCTATAAGAGGTGAGCTTATTCAGCAGTAAATCTCAGAGGCAGGAACATTCTAGGCCTAGGTTAACTGAAGAATGGGGGCCAGAAGCTGAAGACTTCAAGGTCCAGGTTTACCCAAGATTAGATTGTACAGAGGCTAGAAGGTTCTAGACCTAGGCCTAGGGACATTTAGATAAATACGCTCTGGGATCAGATTAAGCTACATAATCATAAAGATTGGGTATGGCTTTCATCTAATTCACTCATCAGAAGAAATAAAAACAACATTTACAATGACTCAGATTGACATACCTGTAAAAGTTTAATATCTAAGCAAATTAAATCGCTTAAAGTCTAACAATTTAAAAAATGTTTACCTTTGCAAGGTAACATATCCGTAGAGTCTTCTCCACTGCAATAAAAAAATAGTCACAATGTTACACTGAATATCTCTTGTGAAGGACCCCCAAACTAGCTCAGCTATTGCATAAATAAAAGGAAAATAAAGCTCTCCAAGCCTAGTGATAAGTGTGCACTTTTAAAAAATAATTTTCTTTTAATATACATGTTTTAATCATCTTTTAATGACCTACTTTGTTCACATAGTCAATTCTATGCCATCTTAACAGGGAATCTGAGACTACTTTGTAAAGTACATAAACTTATTTTTGTTTTGTTTTGCTTTGTTTTTTGTTTGTTCTGTTTTGTCTTTTTGCAGTTCAGGAATCTAAGAAGTCTAGAATGAGGTTCGTAGACTGTACCATGGACCTTGTTTACTGTGTTCTCACATAGAAGAAGAGAGCGAGAGAGCTCACTTCCCATCAGTCACATGACTCCATCCGTATTACCTAAACACAAGGCTTTGCCTTCCAGCACCAACAAATGTGGGATCAAGTTTTCAATATGCTTTGGGAACACACAATCAGACCATAACATTTGTGCAGTGCATTTCCACTTCTATCCAAACTAATCATTTATGTTGATTGTGATGAGATAGACTTCAAGAAGATAAATTCTTGATTTTAGAACTTGGCAGTTTCATTTGTATGTAATACAAGCTACAGTTTTTCTCGAGGACCAGTGGATCTGCATAAATATCCATCACAGAAAATATATTTAGTTAATTTGAGCTCACTGCTTACTTAAAAAATTAATGTGCAAGGAAAGGCATTTTAGGTTGAAGGAAGAGGAAAAATGCTCATGTATATAGGATGGTGTTCAGTGATAAGCATTTTAACAGAGTTGAAAATAGCCTCTTTCGATAGAAAATTCTGCATCACTGTCGTCTACACCAGAAATTCACTTGAAAATAGAGGAAAGCGGAGAACACCCGGTCCTTAGCATGCTTGCCATGCAGGCATGAGAACCTGAATGCAGGTACCCAGAGCTGAGGTAAAAAGCCTTCCATCACAGGACTGACATCAAAAACCCGGTCCTCACAGGCATCCTCAGAATCTCTGCACTCAGCAGGCAGAGACAGGACGATCCCTGAGGCTCACCGACCAGCCAGGATAGCCCAGCAGTGAGCTCCACGTTCAGTGAGAGAACCTGTCTCAGAAAATAAGGTGAAGATGATACTGGGTGTCAGTTTCTGGCCCACACACACGTGAACATGCACACGCACACATACACATAGATGTAAGCTAGATAGATCATGATGAAAACAGATAGATGACAGAGATAGATGATAGGTAGGTAGGTAGATAGATAGATAGACGGATGGGTGAATGGATAGGAGATATAGAGAGAGGGAGGGATAAATGATATATAAACAAAGCCATATCCACACTCCAGTAAATAACCTCATTGTTTGAAGTTATTGCTAAAAAGAGGACACTATTAAACATGTTTCCTAAGGTGATCGGTTGCCCTCTACATAAGAATTAAATTATCAGCAGATAACAACAAAGTACATTGTCATTATTTTGGTTCCTGACTAAGTAATGGATGCTAGATAAGACAGGACTCAAGATTTTTAGTATTTTCTTGTCTTTTACTGTTATTTCATATATAGATAAATTTAATTTATATACATATGAACATTATTACTGATTCCCTTTCTATGTTTTCTTTAAAATCTCCCAGCCATGGAAAATTGCTATACTTTAAAGTCCACTGGAAAAGGTCTAGACACATCCTTTTAAATGCTTTTCTTTTAAATGCTGAAGTTTGTGCCATGAGATTCTACTGTGGCGGGTTTACTGTAAAACCTGTAAATCAGCCATCTCAACATGCTACATTCTAATGAAATACTCTACAGAAAGTTGGATCAAATCTAATGTTCATGAATGTATGCCAATAATTTAGCTGAGCATTCTAGCTTCAGCATATATTAGGAAGGCGTGCATCCAAAAAAAGAAGGAACTTTTATTATGAGCAAATCAATTATGCCAAATATTATCATGTATCTTTGTTCAAACAATCTGTTGCATACATGTACTACGAGTGTGTACAGAGCATATATGCACATATAATTTTACTATGCATTATAGTTAATTCTACCAACTAATCATTTAAGTAGTCATTTTCCTATTCGGCAAATGAGTAATGAAGGAAAAAAATATTATTAATTATTATAGCAGATAAAACTTTCCTAAATATTTAAGTGAAATATAAAACTTCAAAAGCATTTCATTAAACTCTGTCATTTACCAATCATTTTACTAGCTAGGAGTGAGGAGGCTGAGACTGAACTTTTCAAATAACTTTCTCAAGTTTACACAGTTTTCTTTTTTTTTTAAAGAAAGTGTTATTCAGGTCCACCATTGTTTACTCTAATGTCCATGTCCAGTCAGAAAATGAATAATAGACTCACAGTTTGGGTAGATGTATAACCATGAGATGGTTAAGAATTAGTAGATGAGAATAGATACGACAAAAACCCCACAAATGTAACTTAATATGTCCCAGTCGTTCTGTGAATTTAAAACACTTTATCAAAATAAATCAGAGTTCTGTCGTTCCTGTGTATATCATAAACGGCATATAATAAAAGCAGTAATCAAAACAGGCAAGTAACGTGAGTTTTAGAAAAAGTCTACTTGGATGGTTTGTACTAAAGAAGAAGAATAAAAATCATGACTCGCAAATACTGCTCTGAAAAGGTTGGAAGTGAGCAGATTGGCTTCCTCGGGATATAGAAATAAGGTCCCGGGAATGAGGAGTGAGAAGAGACTTGCAATAAGATGAGAGCATGTCTAAGCTCCGCTCACCAGCTCAGTTTCAATATTTAGAAAGACATCTAGACAGGTGGAGATCCAGGCTTCTGAAAAGGCACTTTCTGCAGCTTTCACATAGAATTGAGGGAAGTAAAAATAACAGCAGGGCAAAGAAGCGGTTCTGGAGAGGAACTGTACTAAGAAAACATCACTGAAATTCTTTTCCTTTAACCAGGCCATGAAATGCGCTTCTCAGTTTTATTTTTATTCAATTATTTTTCAAATGGGACTACAGGATAGCACAGATGATTGTGCAATTTGGGAAAGGAAAGTGAAACAATAATATAAGACTCCAATACAAATTAGTATGGCAAAATAACTCCTCAAAGAAAATGCTAAACCATGCAGGGAAATAGACATGGATTATTTCCAAATGATGCATGCACATTTCAAATTTCTGTCTGATGAAAAAAAAAAAAACCCACCAATATCAATCAATGTTACATTTAGATATATAACCAGAAAGAGTCTAGTATTCTTTAAACAACCTGAATCATTTTATTGTGATAATTAAATTGGGACATCTACTTAGATTTACAAATATCTTTAAGTGTGTCCTCCCAAGTTTATATCTGTAAAGTTTATTTTTAATGTGATAGTATTGAGAAATGGGCATTTAAGAGACAATTTAAGTCATGATGAAGGTAGAGTAGAAAACCCTCCTGGGTTGGATTTGGGCCATTGTAAAAGGTTTTGGGGAATGGCTGGCCTCCTACTCCACCTCCTCCATGGCTTACTCAAGGCTCTCAGACAAGCTGCACAGTGTGTACTGAGCATATGAATATGCACACAGCAGCTTTTATTTCCTCAGAACACTTAGAAGTCAGAATTCCAGTGACTTGCTTAATTGCTTGTCTCTTATGCCAGACTATAAGTACTGGAATTAAGTACATCTCAACTACAATGATATGCCCAGCATCCAAGTCAGTGCCTGGATTATAACAAATGGTGATGCTGGCAATAAGGGTGATGCAGATGAGATAGTTGTTATGACATTATGATGTAATGTGACCCCAAAGGCCATTATCGTGCACATACCATTTTCTGGGTCCTAAAACTAGTAATTTGCAAGTCTTCTTCAACTTAATTGTCTCAATAGTCTGAGGGTATATGAACTACAATTAGTCATATATTACATGTAATATTACATGTAAAGATGTGTTTATACAAAAAGATCGTTTAAGTTGCCTTAAGTCTAAGCCATAGAAGTCTAAAGAAATAGAACTGGAATGCAGATGTTTTGCTTGAAACTATTGTGTTTCCTAGCAATATTTATTTCTGTTGAATGTTCAGAGGTGAAGGGAATGGTTCTTAAAAGTCTGACTCTCTGTAACAGAATTTTCATATCAGATTCTGTTTCTGTTGTGTTTGTAACATTGGCCATTTGCTCATTTGCAATGCAATCCTGTTTTCAACTGAGCTTCAACTTCTTCACAACTCTAAAGGCAGTTCCTCTCTGATAATTAGACAGCCATCGATATGCAAGAAATTTATGAAACTCATTTTTCAGTAAATATTTAGGTATTTTGATATCAATGCCCTAACTTTTATTAATTTGGGAGCTATTATTATTATAGTTTGGTTTTTTATTGCTTTTCTTTTATTTTTTGAGGTTGTAATTCAATTGCATCATTTTTCCCTTCCCTTTCCCCCCTGCAAGCCATACGCCCTTTCTCTCTTTCAAATTTATGGCTTTTTTAAAATTTATTGTTACATGCATATCTGAATGTATATATTATATACATATATATTCCTAAATAGGACCTGCTCAGTCTGCACAATGGTGGTACTCATATGTATGTTTTCAGGGCTGACTACTTGGTATTTTAGCCAGTCGGTGTGTTCTTCCCTGAGAAAGACTATCTCTCCCATCTCGCCATGTCTTGCTTGCCTGGAGATCTTTGTACAGAGTTGAAGACTCACAGGTTTTTCTCTGTTTACTTTGGCATGGTTAATGCTGTTGTCCTCATTCACCTCATATTTAGCCAGTTATGTTGGTGAGACTTTATGGTGTATTCTCTGACATTACTAGGAATCACAATCTCCATTTTTCAGTTAATTCCCTACTGTGACATTAATCAGGTGCATCTAGGAGGAAAATTTCTTGCTACATGTGAGGAATCTTCGTTTTCTACCTGAGATAGGTAAAGTCCAAAAGCCTTCTAAATTTTTTGCTTTCCCTGTCACTGGCACTCCAAGCTGATATAACTTCTCTTCTCTTGAGTGTATCAAATCATAATCTACTCCATTAAACAAAGACCATATCCTTAAAAGAGTAGCTACACCCTAGTAAGGCTGTTCACCCAACAGGCTTAGGTGTGGCTCTGTGTTTCAGGAAACAAGATATCCAGCATACCTCTACGTTCTTTAGATGGCTTCTGTCTGACTGAAAGAGTCTGAGACACCAGAGTAGCTTTCGCCACCCTCTAATAGAGGATCCAAGAGCTCTATTTAGATTCCAATTCTTTGATACTCTTTTCCTGGAAGAAACTGAGAAAAGAAACAGCTTTAATTTCCAATCCAGCAAGTTCTGTCTCATCTAATTTCTCAAAAGTCTGCTAAAACCTTTGTGGTTTCTTCTCTGTTGTTTCTTTTCTTCTCTTACTTTATCACAACTACCAAAAGAAGCCAGTTGTCACTTCCTACTGTTTCCACTGCCTCACCCGTGAGTTTATTAGAGTTCGTGCCTATTCCCTTCATCGCTGTAGGCTGCGGTACTGCGGAACTGTGGAACTCCGTGCTACCTTATCCATCTTGAATAGCATTTTCTCCACTCTCACTCAAGCCAGCTGCAGTGCTCCCGCGATGTCTTCACAACTTGAATGAACCGTTTCCATTGTATTCTCTCAGCTTTGAACTACCTCTGGGCCCCAAGGCCAACAGCAAAGATCTTGTTTTATTATAGTAGCTAGCTTCACCCTTCCAGATTCAAATTCTGTCTTGATTTCAGTTGCATAACAAATCACTCCAAAGCTCTGTGTCTTAAAACAGGAGCCGTGGAGTTATCACTGCTGATGGCTCTGTGGATGAGGAGCCGGGACACAGTACTGCAGACAGAGTTCATACTGACTTGGTCCTCTCTGTGGCTTCCTGTTACATTAAACCCCCATTACTTTAAGCTCCAGGCTCAGTGGCATTTATTTCTGGTTTTGAATGTGATGAATGAGTTCCTACCTTAGGATCATTTCCCATTATTTTTTTCTGGATTCCTAGTCTCTCCGTTCTTTTTCTGGATTGTCATTCAAGTCTGCTCAGAGTTAATGTCATGTGGTGACTGTCTCGACACAGCTCACGTCTGCACTAGTCACCCAGAATCCTGGGAGGGATGTCACTCTTCTTAATGAGACAGATGATGTGGCACAAAGTCGAAGTCGAAAGGAAGACAAGAATCCTCCTGGGGAGGTAGCGTTAAACTATAAATATTGTAATTGTCATTTCATTCCAGCACATTCTTTCCATTCCTGAATAATGGTGGGCTTGTGAGATACAGCTATTCACAATTTAATCGTATGCTTCTTTTACCTTCTTACGGACAATGACCAGTCCTAAAACTCAACTATTCTCCCATTAAGAGTGTGAATCACCCCTAAATTGTTTCGCCTTTATGCTTTTATCCCCCATATCCTGAGAAATAGCAGCAATATTGAGTGGGAAACCATCTATCATAAAGTCAATGCTTATACATTATTAGATACTTAAAAATGTCTCTTAGATTCTCGCCATTACTCCCGAGGCAACATAATACAAAATGGAAAAGCAAGTTTAGAATTCTGTATTGGGCTTGGATCGAAAAGTCTATATGAGAGTAAAGTATGCTATGACAGCATCACAGATGTTAAAAAGTTATCAGAGAGCAATAATTAGATTATCTTAGAATGACCTCTTCCACTAGAAGAGAAAGAGAAAAAAAAAAGTCTCAGTTGTAATTTTCTCCTAGTCTTAGAAATATGTGGTCCAATAAAATATCATTAAACATCAAAGCTCATCACTTCTATCCAGAGTTAGAAAAGGCATTTTAATTTTACATGCACTATTTTTCTTAGTAAGGAAAATGTTTCCATAGAATCTAACTCATGGGAATCATACTAGAATCTATTACACAGTGAAAATGATACAGAAATATCTCTGTACCATTACTGGACTAAAAAAGCAGAGCAAGGCAGCTAACTTGCACTACCCATTAAAAAGAGAGAAAGAACCCAGAAGCCCTATTCTTGGGCTCGTGAAATAAACATCTCCAGTCACTTCCAGAGGAGAAAAAAATACTTTACTAGAGCAAAAATACTTCAAATGAAAGCAAAATGAAGGGAGTCTGGTCATAAAGGGTAACTGGACCTGTACTTTGTTGACTGATAAAACAGCATGTCTATAACACCTATGCTCCCACATTGTGAAAAGATGAAAATCCCCACAGTCAACAAACCTGGTTGCTCTAGACTAAGACATGAAAAATGTGAATTTAATTTTAGTTAAATAGATGAGAAATTGTCTGAGTGTTCATATTTCCAAGATATTTAGCAACCAACTATTCTTTTCAAATATTCATTTTTCATTATTTTAAAGAACTCTACCTAGAATTTATTTCACATTTTTCTGTCTTACTGTAAGAAATATAACATAGGTATAAAAGGCATAATTTATTTTTTCACTGAAATGATAAGAGAAAAATGTCACACTACTATTTTATTGTATTAAACTCATTTAACACAGATACAAATCAACATTATATATTTTATATGTGTCATTTACATATATAATTACATTCATATGGAGATACATAGTTTTATACACACACATATGGGTACATGTGTCAAATCTGTTGAAAATAAGTTATAGATAACTTTAAATATTCATTTATCAATATTTTACTATGCATGTCTTATAAATAAATACACTCTCCAACACAGCCAAAATTACTACCAAAATAACTTAGTAGTTAAAATATTATACTAATAAAATAAAATCTGCACAGTAAATACTGAAGTTTTCCACGTATATCTTTGGAAACAATGTTTATTTCCAACTGAGTAGATACTACATATTACTTACGTTAATTTGTCTCTGGTATATTTAATAAAATGTCTTAACTTTCTTTTGTTTCTCATAATGTTTCTCTCACAATATGTGCAGTCAAAAATTTCCCTGTTATTCCTACATTTTTAAATTCAATCAAACATTTTTGGAAGGAATACTATGCAGTTGATATAATCTTTTGTGTTACATCATCTCTATAACCATGTAAGATTCATATGTACTACTATTTGGTGAACAAGGTTATGGGTCCGTCAAACTACTTTGTGTAAGTTACATTTTAATTATAATTAATAAATTATCCATGACATCACTTTTTGAATTATCACATTTTATTAATCCTATGAGAATTTTATTCAAAGTGTTTTTACTCATTCCCTTTAAGTCCTTGCTGATCTTACCTCTACCCTCAGCTTCCTAACTCTCTTCCCAAGTTCATGTCCTCTGCTCTTTTCTCCTATTGTTTTTTTAGTTAGCCACCATGTCCAAATTGTGCACCTCACAGACACCTGGGAATACGAGTGTTCACTGTAATGGTGATGGCATTCTTTAAGATCATGACAGTTATTTTCCCAGTTTTCTATTTATTTCAGCATTTGCTGATAAGCCACTGATTATTACAGCTGCTGTTGTAACATGAGGCATCCTACAAATGAAAAATAATTACCAAGATTCACTTTATTTTTTTTCTGGTCATTGTCAGTTTCAGCTGACAGTCGAATAAATTACTACGTTGGTTTAACTGGACATCAGATGCAGATGATGAAATTGTCAATAAAGTAGATCTGTGAAGATGTAGAAAATATTGAGTCTGAAACACTTGGGAAAAAAGAATGAAATGAAAAAAGACAGTCTGTGAGGCATATGGAACACTGCACAAGGTCTGACTTAACGTGAAGACCCCCAACGGAGAGGACAAGAACAATTAGATGGAAGCATAATTTAAATAAATTAAAGTTGGCAATGGTCCAAACCTGAAAAGAACATCAAGTCACAGATTCAGGAAGTATCCCTGCAGCCAAAGCAGGATTAATAAAATGGTAACTCTACCTAGTCATGTCAGAGTGAAACTGCTAAAAAGGGGAAGATAAAATATTCAAATGTAGCCAAAGCCCACACTCTCCTTTCAAGTGAGTCATGGCAAAACCAGCAGCTGGGTTATAAACAGAAACAGTAGATGCTGTGGAAATAAAAATGACATCTTCAAAGTATTAAAAGAAGATAAATACAAGCCTAGAAGTCTTCATGCAGCTGAAATATCATTCACATACATTCACACACACATATACACATACGTTCACCTGAGAAATCCTTAGAACAGAAAACCAACAGAAGATCCAGCTGGAAGAAAATAAGAAATTTTAAGCATAAGGAAATTGATCTCAGATGAAGAAAGGAAAATGAATGAAACAATGTTAAAAGTAAATGTGAAAAGCTATCTCCAAAATTTAAAAGTTTATTTTTTAATGAATGTGTACTAACACATATGTAGATATCAAACAATGAAGAAACACAAAACTTTACATGTGCTCATTTATTATAATTGCCTGATGTATGGAAAAATTAGTAATTTTATTTTATACTAAAATGAAAATGTAAACTCCACGGGTTAATTTGTTTACTATTAATACCATTTTAACAAAAACAGAAATTTATAAAAACAAGCCAATATGGAAAAGAAAGACAATAGAGGAGTGTTAGAGAAAATTTACTATAATTTTTAAAAGTTATTCCCAATTTAGTTGCACTTTCTTTATTCATAGCTCCCTCACTTCTTAGTTGAATACACATAAAAATATCACTTGACATCTCCGATTTTCATGTGCTCCACCTACAAAGTGAGAAAAGATATTAGCACTGCCTCATGGTATTTTATGAGACGTTGTGCAAATTAAATATTAACACAAGGTTGCTGCTGGCATACATTACTAAAGTAGGCCCCATGTCTGTATTCCATTTTACCCAAATTCTCTTGATCCAAATATATATATATATATAGAGAGAGAGAGAGAGAGGGAGGGAGGGTGAGGGAGAGAGATCAAAGGACCCATGAACAACCATATTCTAGATTGGTTTGCTAGCTTCTTTTTTGTCCTTCTTTTTTAATGAGACTAAAATAATTATGTGTTACTGTAGAGATCAACAGATTGTGGGAAGTCCAACCTCATGGGATACAGCAGTATCATAGTTCAAATGCCTATGGCTCAGGAAACATTGCACAAGAGTGGGCAGAAAGACTGTAAGAACCAGTGAACAGGACATCTTCTGTGTAACAGTCTCCCCTAGAAGAGGCTGAACAAGACTGGAACAATGGCAATCACAATTGGCATGTTAATGAGGAAGGGGTTAGTTTCTCACTTAGACAAAGAACTACAAGCAACTACTGACTTCCAGGAGAAGGACAATTAGCCTCTTTCAGGGATGAGCCACCATTATTGTTTGTTCATTGCAGAAATCTTGAAACCACACAGATACAAACAACAAAAGCACTCAGAATGTGTGTGTGTGTGTGTGTGTATGTGTGTATGTGTGTAAAAATAACAGCATATATATGCTGAGTCCATATATATAACATATATATATTGCATACACACATATAGAAAAATACACTATCAACTCGAGGGGGACATGGAAAGAGTTTGAGGGAGCCTAAGTGAGAGGGACTGGAGGGAGGAAAAGGAGGGGTGAAGTGATGTAGTTCTATCTTAATTAAACTAACAATAATGTGTTGACATTAGTGAGTGGTAAGATATAATGGTCCTCTAACAAATGTTTGTTTTAATTAAATTCATTTTGAACCCAGAGATTAAAATGACTATATGGATTTTCAATAAATATTTATATTATGTAATATTTAAATCAGTTTACCTTATCAATTATATCAAACATTTATCATTTCTTTGAGTTGTATGGTAAGTTTCTACTGTTCATGATCACCACACTGTATGTGCATTAGAATCACTGCTCCTATTGAACTGAACCTACCCATCCTCTGCTGACGACTATTCTACCCTCAGCTTCTGAGAGATCAACTTGTTTAGAGTCTACATATGATGAAGGTCACAGTTACGTACCTGTGTGTACCCAACTTACTTCACTTGACATAATGATCTCCAAGTCAACCCATGATGTTTTTAGTGGCAGGACTTTGTGATTTTTTTTTTCAGGATTCTGTTGTGGTAAATTTAAAGATATGGCCTAATGTTTATTATTGGGATATAATCATTACAGCAATGTCAATCAAATAAAGACACAGACACCTGTTGTATTTTGTAAAATAGCCTTAACTTTGGACATTGCAGATATTCACCCTCTAAACTAACTTTACCTCCCAGCCCTAATCTCAAGCTACCTCCCATTCATGATCCCAAAATACTTATTAATGTTCTCCATCACCTCCATCTACGCTGTTCTGGCCATGTGATCCTTTGTCATGCTAACCCATGGCACAGGTTGGGTTTCCTTCTTCTCCGATCCTGTCTCTTCCTGTCTTCATGGTCCCTTGACCTCAGCCTTTGAACTCAAACTCCACCTCCCTTTCTTTTGCCAAATCCCAAGCTTCAGCTTTTTTATTAACTAGATTTAAATTAGGTAGAGCAAGGTTTACACAAGAGGACAAGTATGTGTGAGAACATACTCCTGTGGGCAGGGAGACGATCTTGGAGGCCAGTAATTGACATTAAAATACAGAACACCAGGCCAACCCCCAACAGGGTTCAGATATTTTTCAAAGCTTCTATACATCATTATTTTCTTTTTTTGTTTTGTTTTTTTTTTTTCTGAAATTCTAGGAATCAATCCCATTTTCTTGCACATCCTGTACTTGCATATAAGTACTCTGCTACTGAGCCATACTGCCTAAGCTCATATACTTTATGTTGTTTCTACTCATTGGCTATCATGAATAATGCTAAAAAAAAAAATCACAAAAGTGTGCATTTATCTTCAGCATGCTGATTTCATTTCTTTTGGATACATACCTACCAGTAAGATTGAGACACTGTCTTCCCTATTGGTTACAGTAATATACAATCCTCCCAACAGTATCAAGAAAATACCTCTTTTAAGCTGTACACAAAATTGACAGAAATTGGATACTTTGTTGTTTAGGTGATTACTGAACCATATGTTTAAAGAATTGTTTCATGAAATATATATTGGTAGAGTCATTATAAATAATACTACAACTTCTTTTAAAAAGTAATCATTTAGTTAGTCTTGGTGCTACATGGCTGCAATCCTAGCACCTAGGAGGATTAGGAACAATAATGTCGACTTCAAGGTTAGTGAGGCCTACATGGCAAGTTCATGGAAAGCCTACACATCACAGCAAAAGATAATCAGTCAAAAGATAATAAGCACAAGGTGCAAAAATTCTTTTTCTAATTAAATACCCAAGGAAAAGAAAATCAATATCTCCGTGTCTTTATCATCATGTTCATACTGGCTTCTCAGTTCAATGACATGACAAAACTAGCTATCATCAAAAAAGAGTGGACAGAGAAAGAAGGTCAAACCACACAGTGTAGTATCATTGCATTTGTAAAAGGGAATAACTCTGCCATCTTCACCCACATGGTGAACACGAAGGTCATTGTGCTAAATGAAAGAAGCCAGACATAGAAAGGCAGATGCTTTATGATCTTTTTGTTCCTCGAATCTAGAGTGGCTAAACTCTGACAGAAGCAGAATAGAGTAGTAGTTTTCAAGGTCTGGAAAATGGGAGAAACAGGGAGAGATTGCCCAAATGGTTCAGAGGTGCAATGATCTATGATAAATGAATTCTGGAACCTGAATGTGAAACATGACAATTATAACAGTGTGGACCTCCATATTTGAAGTTTGTGAAGATAGAACGTCAAGCACAGTTCCAGACTGACCAATGCTAACCCTTCATGATGAATCCCAGGCATCATTTTTCCTATACATTTCCAAGTTTACCTGGATTACTCTTTACAAATACCACCCTCTGAAACACTATTTTTAGGATTAGCAGATTGGTTTGTCAAGATACTGCCTCCATGTCAGGCTTCATTTTGAGTTTCTCTCTATTCTTGAGTATTGTATTCCTAATTCTTCATTAACGTGTTAAGGCTCTGGCATTCACCAAGACTATATATGTCATCTGTATCTTTGTAGACATTTTCAATGGTCTGCATTTGTTGCTTAATACTAATTAAGCAAATATCTATGACTTTGCCAAAGTTTACTCAATGAAGCATGGGTTGTTCTGATTTAATAATTATAAAAGTTAAACAAGTATTTAATAACCTTGTTTGATTTCACATAGGAAGACTCTTTTATGTTTGTTGGTTTTCAGTATGTGTATGTGGATTCACCTGCCATAGCATGCATGTGGAAGTGAGAGAACATCTTTTTGGAACTAGTTCTCTCCTTCCACCTTTGCATAGTTTCTGGAGATGGAATTCAGTTTGTTAGGCTTGTGAAGCAAGCGCCTCTGTTCTCTGAGTCATCTCACTGGCTCCAAAGAATTCTCTGATAATTCTTGGTTACCTGTTCTAGTTACTTATTAGAGGCTCACAATGCATGAGATAGTATCTTAAATATTAAACATACAGTAATGAAGTATGCCATTCCCATATCTAAGCATTTACTTTCTCTTTGGCATAGCACAATAGATGAACAACGGGCACCGTGTTTCAGACTATAGTAAGTGATCTAAAAAAATTAAAAAAAAAAAAAAAACAGTGGGTCATTACAAAAAAAAAAAAAAAAGTGAATGGCAAGCTGCAACGTCAACATTAAGAAGAATATACAGGCCAAGTTTGATGAGTGGCATGTGCATGTAACCCCAGCACTCACAGGGCTGAAAAAGGAAAATCATACATGAATTTGAGAGGGTGTATGTGGGTAGCAACACGGGAGGTGATGAAGACAGGAGAGGGAGAAAAGAAATTATTTAAATATAATAATCATACATGAAATTCTCAAGAAAATTTTTAAAACAAAAGAAAAATAATTAAAAAAGAAAGTCTCTCACTGGACTATACAGCCAGGTTCTACGTGAAAAGAGAACAGATGCATGAGCAGGACACCACATGTATGGGGCTGGCTGGGAAACAGTGTCAATGCAGAGGTGACTAACTCTGCATAGAAACAGCTTGTTGTGTTAGTGGAACAATAAATAAGCACAATATGTGAGTTAAAGCTGCCATGATAAAGCATCCGAATCGTGTAAAACCACACGTGCTGTAGTAAAACAACTGTTTTGTCCTCTGACAAGCTTAGTGGAGCACGGGATGCTCACTTCGGGCCGGTGGAGATGGCTGAGTGGTTAACACCACTCGCTTTGCAATTATGCGGAGAGGAGCTTGGGTGTTTTACAAATGCCTGCAGCTGTAACTCCGAGGGATTTAAAGTTCTCTGTAACTGGACGTTTGGGCTACTTATTGGATTCCTATATTAACCATCATTCCCCACTCTGATCCCTTCCAACCCCCAACCCTAGGTAGTCTACAAATGTTTGAGGGAAAAGAAGGTGTAGGTCGCTTTAGGCAACTTCCCGCTAGTTTAGGGGCATTGAGTTCCTTGGGGAAAATTTGATCTTCGCAGACAAGATATCCAATTTCTTCTTGGAGGCTCTTTGAGCAGGAGCACTTGACAAACTGTAACTCACAGCAGGGACCAACAGCAGCTGCCTCTTTGGACTCCAGCACCTCTCTTAGGACTCTGGCATTTATAAGAGTCCCCAGAATTCCAAACATAAACTATCCTAGCTGGCAACATTACACCCCTCCTAAGAGCATGAGACAAATTCTAGTTAGCTGCTGTGCCCAATCTGAAGCAGCCCCACATCCCACTTCTGAGATTAAAACAAAAATAACTGTTTTTTTTTTTTTTAAGAAACCAAAATTCTCACTACAGTTCTCTTCTGGGCTACACATGCACATAAATATACACACACTTACACAGACACACACACACACACAGAGAGAGAGAAAGAGAGAGAGAAAGTAATAAGCAATAAGAAAAAACACCATACATTATGGCTCTGTATCACCATTAAATTAATTGTTATAACATTTCCCCTGAAATAAGGATGGAAGCCTCCCCTCTGCAACAAAGCTGATAGGAGTTCCATGGATGTAGAGAGTAAAACAGATTCTATACACTGGAACTTCATCTTTTTGATGGTGGTAGAAGCAACTTGGAAAATTGATATCTGACCTAATAATGACTGTGGTAGACTTATGTACTTGAATGCTTGGCTCACAGGGAGTGTCAGTGTTAGGTGGTATGGCCTTGTTGGAGTATGTGTGGCTTTGTTGGAGGAAGTGTGGGGGAGGACTTTGCGATCTCCTATTCTAAATCTACACCCAGTGACAGTCTCCTTCTGCTGCCTGTGGATAAAGGTGTAGAACTCTCAGCTCCTCCAGCACCATGCCTACCTGCACAATGCCATGCTTCCCACGATGATGACAGTGAACTAGACCTCTGGCAGTGTATGCCATCCCAGTTAATGTTTTTCTTTATAAAAACTGCCTTGGTCATGGTGTCTCTTCACAGCAATGAAACTCTAAGACAATGACTAGGAAGGAATAATTGTGGCAAGAGTGAAACCTTTTTGAACAAGAAGCAAGGCCACCGTTGTGTATAAAATCATAAGGAAATCCCTGCCCTGTGCAGACAGCATTGTCCCTGGAGACAGTTACCATTTACTAGTTTAAGAAAAAGGCAGAAGTGCACTTAGGCAGTAGGATCCTGACAGAGAAGATACCAAGCATTTCTTAGAATGTCCCACGAGTAAGAAATTATGCTATTCCACTCTTTGAGAAAAAATATGAAGATATAAACCAAAAAGCTGGTATTCCACAGGGAAAGTTGTAGGGTTTACCAATTCAAAAGGTCATTAGTGATTAAAAACTAGTGGTACCTAAATGTGTTTTTTTGTTTTTTGTGGGTTTTTTTGGTTTTTTTGTTTGTTTGTTTTTTTGGTGTGTGTGTGTGTGTGTGTGTGTGTGTGTGTGTGTGTGTGATTCCTGATCCTAGTAATTTAAAATTATAAAAATATTAAAAAATGAATTTGGCAAAAAAACAACCAAAGAGAGAGGCAGTTGGAAAAAATATTAATGGATCCTGAAAATAAAATAAAACAAGTATTTTGAATTTGATTTATCCTGCCAGATGAATGGCTATATTAAAGAATAAAACAAGAAACTGAGTCAAAGTTGGCATAACTTATTTGCAGGTGGCTTAAAATGAAACTGCTTCCCTTTGAGGAGGGTATTATTCCGAGTGTGTAAAAATAACTCACCTGCTGAAGGGAACGAAATGGACATCACTCCTTAATAATTCCTGGTGAATATATGAAGTCCTGGAAGACCAAGGAGACTCTAATGTCCCTCTAATACTCAAAGTGTTAAAGAATAAAGTGGAGAATCCCATAAACTTTCTTATACCATCAGAGTGGGTTAAAAGGTATAGTTCACAAGCTCTGCAAGATGGAACTGTTGCTAGAGAGTATGATAAGCAACATGATTCCTTTTGTTTTCCTTCTTTGTCTAGGCTGCAGCCACGTAAACATTCTCTTTAGCTGAAAAGCTCATGCATAACAGTCAGTGTTTGTCGGTAGAGAGCAGTTTCTCTATTTGACACACTTGGAAAGATTGTTCCACATGGGACATCTGTGTATGTCATGCAACCCCCTTCACTTGCTTTGTTCGCATTGTCTTGATACTACCTTCACCTGTACAACCTTAACCTGGAAACTTGACCCACTTTTTAAAATTAATTTATTTGTTTATTCACTTTACATCAGCTTTTAGCTCCCTCCCTTCTCTCCTCTTACTTTTACCCTCCCTCCCTCTTCCCCATCACTCCTTGCTTTCTCCTCAGAAAAGGGGAGCCCCAACCCTCCCACTCACCCCAGTTCATCAAGTCACAGCAGGACTGAGCAACTTTTCTTCCCCAGAGGCCTGGCTAGGTAACCCTGCCAGGGAGGAGTGATCAAAAGCAGGCAACAGCATCCATGTCAAAGTCAGTGAGGCCTCCCCTCACATGAACCCTGAGCTGCCAATAGGCTACATCTGTTTTGGGGGCCTAGATCCAGTTTATGCATGGTTCTTGGTTGATGTTTCAGTCCCCATAAAGCCCCCTGGGCTCTGGTTAGTTAGCTCTGTTGATCTTCTTGTGGAATTCCTGTCACCTCCAGGTCGTTCTATCCTTCCTCACAATTTTCCGCAAGACACTCTACATTTTGCCCAATGTTTGACGGTGTCTCCCCATCTATTTTGATCTGCTGCTAGGTGGAGCCTCTCAGAGGGCAGCTATACTAGACTCCTGTCTGTGAGAGTAGCAGAGCATCATTAGTACTCCCTAGATCTCAGGGATTGGCTCAATCCCCTTCTTATCTCAGATGCTGTGTCCTGCTGCAGAGCCCTTCCATAACACTGTACTCCACAGTCAAGCACCAACAGAGGTCAGAATCCCTTGTTAGGATTCGTACCCTTTATACAAAATGCTTGAGTGCAGAGCTGCTTATGGTTTCATTTTGTAACCTGGAACATTTGCATTAACATGAAAAGTTTTGGAAATGGAATCCACGAGTAAATACCGTATTTGTTTATGTTTTGTTTGCTCTTACGTAGCCACAGGGTAGCTTTCCTCACTGCTTTTATTGTGCCTGCATTCTGATGCTGGCCCATCTCATGAAGTGAAGACTTTTCCATTCTGACATTAGGTTGGTACTCTCAGATAATTTATTTTGAAAGATTTTGGATTTCACATCGCATATGTGTTTGTCTCTTGGGTGTGAGTATATAGATATACATACTCCTATGTGCATTTGCATATGTTATTTTCCTTAGTTGTTCTCTACATTTTTTTTTTACAAAGGTCTCTGAATCCAAAGTTCACAGATAAAGCAGGACTGGCAAGCCAGCAAGCCCCAGGGATCTTCCTGTCACCACCTCCCTAATGCTGAGATTTATAGACACACAGTGCCATGCCCAGCTTCTACAGGGATAATAGGAACTGTACTTAGATCTTTATTCTTTGGCAGTAACTACAAAGTGAGCCAACTCCCTAGACCCTGAATTTTTAAATTCAGAATGCTTACACTATATACCCTGTAAAGCCCTTTTATGAAAGTCATCACATTTTGTTACTATTTAGTTATCTAGGAAATTATTTTTTAATCTCTCTTTTTCTCACCTAGACCACAACCTCAGGCAAGAAAAGCAAGTCTGTCTTGTTCATTTCTCTACTTCAAACCTCCAGGAAAGAAAATTTCAGCCATAAATTCATTGCTAGTCAGTTTGTGGGTGTAGACAAGGTCTTTTATAAAATCTTCTAAGAAAAGATGGAGAAATATGAGCTGGTCATGGTTCGGTTGAGTTGAATAACAGTCTCCGATGAAATGACCATATCTGAGGAATAGAGATTGAAGAGGGTCTAGAGACGAGGTGGATTGTATAGCATCAAACCACATGATGAAACAATGATTTACTGTCTTTGTTGTAAATAGTCACCTTTATATTTGCTTACTAAGGATGATCTTCAAGGCCTCACTCTCCACTATCGGGGTTCATGTTTCCATAGGAAACTCTCCAAAAGACTTGAGGCTCAGTACAGAAATTTGACTTTCATTTGACATTTTTTTTTATTATTTTTTTCTTTTTAGTTACATTTTGTTAACTCTGTGTCCCAGCTGTATCCCGCTCCCTCATTCCCTCCCCAACCCCACACTCCCTCCCTGGTCTCCTCCCTGCCCCTTTCCAAGTCCACTGATAGGGGAGGACCTCCTCCCCTTTCATCTGACCCTGTTTTATCAGGTATCTTCAGGGCTGGCTGCAAAGTCCTCCTCTGTGGCCTAACAGACTGCTCCCCCCCTGGGGGGGGGGGGGTCAAACAGCCTGCCCTTGAGATCCTGTTAGAAATAGTCCGTGTTCCCCTTACTTTGGAAAACTACTTGGTTACTGAGCTACCACGGGCCACATCCGAGCAGAAGTTCTAGGTTATATCCATAGATGGTCCTTGGTTGAGTGTCAGTCTCAGAAGAGACCCTGTGCCCAGATATGTTTGGTCCTTGTAGAGCTCCTATCCTTTCCATATCATACTAACTTCCCTTCTTTCATATGATTCCCTGCACTCTGCCGAGGGTTTGGTTATGAGTCTTAGTGTCTGCTTTGAAACACTGCTAGGTAGAGTCTTTCAGATGCCTTTTGTGGTAGACTCATGTCATAAGTTCAATGCACATCCCATTTGTCTTTCTAAATGAGGATTAATCACCTTCACCTGTGTCCACTTTCTTGATTATCTTCTTTAGGTGTGTAGATTTCATTATGTTTATCATATCTTGTAGGTCTATATAAGCGAGTATATACCAAGTTTGTCTTTCTCCTTCTGGGATACTTCACTCAGAATGATCTTTTCTAGATCCCACCACTTGCCTGCAAATTTCATGATTTCCTCCTTTTTGATTGCTGAGTAGTATTCCATTGTGTAAAAATACCACAATTTCTGTATCCATTCCTCCGTTGATGGACATCTGGGTTGTTTCCAAGTTCTGGCTATTACAAATAAAGCTGCTACGAACATGGTTGAACAAATGTCCTTGTTGTGTACTTGAGCAAATTTTGGGTATATACCTAGCAGTGGGATAGCTGGGTCTTGAGGTAGCACTACTCCTAGTTGTCTGAGAAAGCGCCAGATTGACTTCCAGAGTGGTTGAACCAGTTTACATTCCCACCAGCAATGGAGGAGGGTTCCCTTTTCTCCACAACCTCTCCAGCATGTGCTATCACTTGAGTTTTTCATCTTGGCCATTCTGATGGGTGTAAGGTGAAATCTCAGGGTCGTTTTGATTTGCATTTCCCTAATGGCTAATGAGGTTGAGCATTTCTTTAAGTGTTTCTCTGCCATTCGATGATCCTCTTTCGAGAATTCTCTGTTTAGCTCTGTTCCCCATTTTTTAAGTGGATTACTTGGTTTGTTGCTTTTCTGCTTCTTTAGTTCTTTATATATACTGGATATTAGCCCTCTGTCAGATAAAGGGTTGGTGAAGATTCTTTCCCAATCTGTAGGCTGTCTATTTGTTTTGATGACAGTGTCTTTTGCTTTACAGAAGCTTTTCAGTTTCATGAGGTCCCATTTATTGAT